>NC_057937.1:40170056-40487337 GCF_018555375.3 Anguilla rostrata | reverse complement strand
GCGCAAGTTATTTTGTTGGAAGGAGTTAGTGCAGGTAACCCAAATAACTCAGGCCAACATAAGCCCACCCAACTCTTCATAAGACAAAGGCAATTGTTTTGCTCCACTGCAGAATCCCGGTCATAGATTGCACAGGACAAACAGTGCTGCTCAAGCTTGTACCTGTGATGCACTAGTCTGTGCTTGTGGTGGTCACCTTTACCCATTGCGGAACCAGAGCATAAAACCACATCAAAATAAAATGCTTGAGAAATTATAATTCAGTATTGGATTATTACTAGTGGAAAAATCTGACTATACATAGCATACAGTATGCATTATAACATCAGAAATATTACCTAAACAGCAAATAAACATCAATGACTGGAGAAGGTTTCTGGTAGATGTTTTACATATCTTACCTAGAGATATGGGTGGAAGGCAATGAAAGCAAAATATATTCTAAAAATGGCCCACACTACATGATATTGATACGGTCTACGGCGTTCTATGAATGCAGTGTCATAAATCAATGACAGCTAACGCGCATGCTATTGAAGCATTTAAAATGTACTCTAAAAGACTACGGGTCCTGTGTCGGCAGAACGCGATAGCTGAGCTGCTGTGCCTTTTGCGCGTTTGTCATTTTTGGGTCACTGAAGTGTGCGCGTGTGCCCTCGTACCTTGCACTTGCACGTGGTGCACGGAGACCCAGGCGTGGTCCATACGGAGCCGCTGAGGCGCTCGATGCCGGACGTGTCCAGGCATGTTTTCCTGATGTCGTAGGCGATGTTGTCGGCGACGCAGGGGTCCGTTACACAGCGAGGGCAGCACTCGCCTTCCGGCACCGAGGTGTACTCGCAGGGAAAGATGGGGCAGGCCAGGGGCCAGCAGTCCACCTCTCCATCCTGCATGGACAGAGGGGCAGGGAGAGGGAGACGGGTCACTTCTCCTGCAGCACTTTCACTCTGTGGCTCTGAGAAATTCGGACAGATTTTGAATGTCAACCCATCCGCTTGACTTTTCCCAACACAATGGAAGTACGACTGAACGGATAAATACGCCACTTGGATAGGCTTTCGCAGCTGGGGGGGAGGAGGATGGAGGTAAATCTGAGTCAGAAGTTAAATAGAATTTCACATGAGATATTAATCATGCAGTCACCTACAGGCAGCAGCAATTAAAAATGCTATTTTGACCAAGCTGGGCAACAGCTCCACATTAATGTGTCATTATTGCAGAATTAATTGCAAAGCTGTCAGCGCAGCATGATTTCTAGTCAAGTCACCTTAACACACAGCTCATGGAGTAAAAAGGCCACTACTCTAGGAGCACAAAGGACACATTTCAGTACAGTAGGTGGGAATAAATGCCAGTCGAAAAGATAAATTCAATACTAATTTGAAATTGGTTTTATTTTAATTGGCCAAAATCTAATTATAATAACACTGTTTATCTTGGAACCCCCTTTTCTCTGGTGACTAAATGCAAATACAGTGGAAGGATTTTGATTGAGTTCACAATTTTAAAAAAAGAAAAAAAGAAAATAAATAAAAAATAGAAAAAGGGAAAACAGTTTGCAGCCGAAGGCAGAAGACTCCCAGACAGACGGATTCTACAGGGGTTAATCATGGGTTGTGTAAACACAGTGTTCATGCCAGCTGCTATTATCCAGTGCCTGTCATGATTCTATTAATTACAAGATCACATCTGCTGTCATTTTAGCAGAAGGGAACAAATGACAATCACATTTGTGGCTGAACTGGACCCTTGCATGGCACACCAGGTAAAGCCTCTACTAGAGGTACAGAACAGGCCAAAAGAATTAGGCCACCTGTCGTGTTTTAAATAAAACTTGAGTTAGAGAACAATTCCATTAATTTAGACTTAATTTAAAAAACACTACCACCCATCAGCTGGGCCCTTCTGAGTGTGAACTGAGCACTGCACCTTAAGCTTCTTCGCAATTACTCACTGAACAAACTTCTTGCCACAATATGTTTACCTGGCCCCGCACATCTAAGCCTAACTCCTTCTTCTTTCTTCTTTGCCATAATTCTTGCAAGTTTAGTGCCTATTTTCCTTGCACTACAGGCTAAAGGTATTAGGCTACCTGTGGCTATAAAAAATCTCAGCCAATTTAAGAACCCCTCCAGCTTCCCACCCTTCCACCTACCACTTTTCAAAATGATTGGATAGTCTCCCGATAATTTGTTTAATTGGCCAAAGGAGTCTATTTCAAGGAAAGTCGTGTCTACAATGATTTTTTTAAAAGTAAATCTAATCTTTTTGTGTTATTGTAGGTACAAATTGAAACAAATGTTTATACATCGGTTTTGTCATTCAATAAATGCACATATATTAACTGAATTAGACCATACCTAAAGTTTAAAAAAAAAGAAAAAAAAGAAAAACCACAGGTGGCCAATTACTTTTAGCCTGTACTGTAAATACAAATGTAACCAATGCTACTTAAGTTTTTTCCCCTCTTTCCATTGATATCTTCAGTTCACAGATGTGCTGAGATACAACATGTCTTTTCATACATATTTAATGGTTCTGACACACTGTCTTCAAGTAGATGTATGCTCTCTTCATTCTTCAAAATGCCATTAATCAGTGCCCCTAGACCTGAAGAAGCAACACTTGCACTTATACTACACTTACCCAAACCTGATGAAAAGGAGTATAATTTATCATTTCTTTTTTTAAGATACTGATTGATGTGATTTTTTTTCTACATAATGCACATTTATATCACTTAAACGTTTGGTGGCATACAATTACCGAGGAACTCTAGAGGTTCCAATTCTATCTCTCTCTCTCTCTCTCTCTATATATATATATATATATATACTCTTATAGCAGTTGACAAGCGAGGTGGTGTAGGTGTTAAGCGATTCACCTTGCAGTGATGCAAGCAACAAAAAATGAGTGGCAGAGAGCACTTCTACAGTGTTGCCCTGTAGCAATGCAGTCAAACCAGCTTCTGTGCTAGCTAGCAGAGCAAATTAATTACCCTTCAAAAAGGTGGTACTTCACATCATATTAAAATAGACAAAGCACTAACTATCAGTCCATAAGTTACTGCATTGGCAAATGTTAGCCAAGTTAGATAACTAGCTTGACTTGTTTTGTCCTGCTGCAAATCATTTAGCTTGCCAGCTCCACCGTAACAGTTACACAGGGGAAATAATCCACTCATGAACCCCATGGCCCTCTCCGCGGAACCAGCGTCCACCTCGACCCCATTCTGGCCAAGTCCATATGCTGTGAAATGAAAAACTACGGACAAACAGACTACAGACACACTGTGGGCACAGACCAGGCATCGGCACTTCTGGCAGCTGTAGATCCAGCTGTCCCCGCTGCTGTAGAGCGTGTGGCCGCTCTGGTGCAGGCACTGGCCGGTCTGCTGGGCGTCGCACTCCGGGCAGCAGGACAGGTCCACGCCGCGGCTCTCGCAGTCACACGGCATTCTCCTGCAGAGCACCTTCCCGTCCTAGTCGGAGAGCAGAGGGGGAGTGCAAAAAGATGGACGGAAGGTTAAGGAGCGCGTGCTAACCTTTAACTTCTACTGTTAACCTAGGTTTTCATGCCTTGTTACAAGATTTTCCATCAGTGTTTATTAATTGAAGTAATTTGTCAACACGGACGTCAATGACTCACATGACCAACCTCAATGAAATTTTAAATGATTCTTTGATTTGTAATTGAATTTAGCAGACTTTGCTAAATTGTAAGTACAGCTCTGGTTCCAGTCATATACAAACAGCTAAACACCACACCACATTTTCAGAATGCCCTGTGTCCCACAGCTGTACCATGCTACCATGCTAGTGAATTCATAGTGGTGCTGCTCAAGGACATGAGCTATTAAACCTCAGAAGTTATATCCTATGTTAATCTGTACATGTAATATTTATTTGAAATAGAAAACAGGTTTCCTGAGATACTGATGCAAAATAATGTAATATGGCTTGTGTCGTGTTACTTCTTATTATAATAGTGAGGAAATATTTATGTCTGTGGTAACAAATGGTCTCGTTCAATGACAGAACTTTTTAATGGAATTTCAGAACAGTGTTGAATACAAGGTGAACCCTGCATAATGATCTTACTATCAGAAAATATATTGAAATTTACGTAGTATCTGAGAGAAAAATTTTAATGAAATTATTACACGGAATTGCTACATAAATATTTCAGACCTTATTTGCACCTGAAAATATTGCAAGTACAGTACATTTATGGAAAAGTGATGCTTTGCAGTGCCTTCAGGGCTGTTAAAATATTCAACTGGAGATAGAAGAACTTGCAGGTTGCAGTTGCAGTATGCAGTTACACAGAGGACAGGGTTCATCAAGGCCTGAGATATAGACAGTGTACCCTGCATCCCGATGTGAGCCATGGCAGAATTTCCTGTGATCTCAATTGATTTGCGATCGCGGCTCAGGGCAACTGCAGCGACAGAGCAGTCCCACGGAGAGAGAGAGAGAGAGAGAGGCGGTGGGTTTGAAATGCTCGTCCCCGAGCCGCAGTCTGATGAAAGCGAGGAGGATTAGACAATATCTGAGGATCCCGAGGCTAAGCGGTTAGACTGACGGAAACCCGCCGACGTCTCTCCGCCGGCGTGAACTCGGAGTCGCAACTCGCGGAATGATTTCACTTCAAAAGGTGACACCGTCAAGACGCGTGATTTCAAGACAAACGCGCCGCGATGAGTCCCTTCTGTAGGCACGCTTCATCTGAGCTCCTAACACACAAAGCCTCGCAGAATGATAAATAAAACAAAATGTCACCCGTTCCTCAGCTAGCGCAACGCCACAAGCTGAAGCCTGTTCTGAAATGTCACAAAGCAAGAATGAACTTTTTAAAAACATATACAGGAAGCCAGAAGGGCAAGCAATTTTATTTTAATTATCTTCGAAAATTAATACCACACTTCAAAAATAGATAAAACCCTAACCAGTTTTCTTTTTCACACAGCTCCCAAACATATTCTTCACCAAAAACTATATGACTATAAGTGAAGACAATTTTCACTTTTGAGGATGATTAATTTTCTGTGGGTGACACTGGATGGAATTTAGGGACACAGCTTTGTATTTAATAAATTTTATGATTCACGCACTCTTTAACTTCAGCTCATTCTGGAGGCTTAAAATATATAAACAATATAAAAAGTTTGTGTTTTTGGAAGGACAACACTGACAAAATGGCATCAATAACCATCAGTGTCTTATACATGCAGCTGCTAATAACTAACTACTGAAGCCATTTTGTCTGAAATTTTTTAAAGTTGGTCAGGGTCCCTTTGGTAACACCTGTATTATTTATTCCCAAATTTATGCTAGTTCACCTATGGGCTAAGAGCTGACATCAGTGAGAGGCAGTGCTAGCTTTCTCCTGTAGCACTGTGCAAATTGGCAAGTGCACTGGAGGCATGGTTGTGAGTGGCACAGCAGCGACTTGAGAGGCTTAACTGGCAATTTGCAAATTTAAAAAAATTTGCAGGGTTAAAAATACATAAATAAATAAATAAATAAATAAATAAATAAATAAATAAATAAATTAAATTAAGCTTTAATAAATAATAGCAGTCAGATCTGAAGATCTGTGTGGTCCTCTTTAAGCATTGTGAACCCCCCACCTTGCAGGAACAGTAGGTGCAGTGGTCCTGCTGGAGGGTCCAGACCTGGCCGTTGTGCTTGACTTCTTCCCCTTGGGGGCACTCGCCGGTGCAGGTGGGCCCGGCGGGGCACAAGCAGTCGAAGCCTCCCTGTAGGTTCACACAGGTGGACTCGTTCCAGCAGGTGTGGGTCTGAGTCGCGCACTCGTCAATGTCTGAAAAACACACACACACTCATCAGCACTAGAGGACAATGCTGGGGCTGGAGTCTACACATACTTGGAGAAATGGGAAAAGTGCTGTAGACATGCACAGTTAGTGGTGGAAGACCAGACAAGGGACTGTCATCATCCCCTACCATGAAGGCATAACCATACTTACAATACAACAAAATGGTCTCAACAGAAACCCATATATTAAGTGTATTTTAACAAATATTAACTGCACTCCATTAAGATAGAGACTGACTGGCTTCCATCTAATCAGAAATAATCCTTCTTTACAACTCCAGAGAACCTGAAATTCTTTGGTTTGCATCAACCAAACAGCAAGAGTACATTTTTGCGATGGTGCAAATCTGCATTCATACTTAATATTTACAGTACTAGGCAAAAAGCAATTTGTCATGCAGTGAAAATGCCTGACAAAAAGATTACTTCCATCCATGCAGATTTCACAGTAAATAGAAACACTGTGTGACTGACAGAACCAAGAATGGCCAGAAAACAAAATACCTGTAGCTAGAACATATTTATACATTTATTTATTTACATGAAGTCTACGCTCTCTGTGCTTCTCTGATTCTGCATTTCAATTTTCTTCATAAATCAATGTCGAACGCCAACCAAAGGCCCAGACTGAGATTTATTAATTCCCTGTCTACAGGTTTATTTTCACCCGTTGCATATTAATGACAACTGCATAAGCACAGAGGCACTTAAATCGTTAAAATTCAACTGTAAATGAGACACACGCGCCCCCCCCGCAAAAAAAAAAGGAATAATAATAATAATTACAATTGGAGAGGCCACAGACAAGCCACACTCTACCTTCGAGGTAAGAAAAGCCAGAACACAGTGACAACGTGCAGCAGTAAAGGTCTCATTTTACTTTGAGTCTGACCTTAAGGAATGGCATATAAATGTGAATTTTGATTGGATTCTGCATAAGCTTGCTATGATAGGAAAAAGTGCGTCGGACAATTTAATGTGAATGAGCGGCATGCAATTTGTATAAACTAAATGAAACACCTGTCAGGGAGAGAGACACACTTTCATAATTCACTGCTGATTAATAGGTGTCCGTGCCATATTCTACAGAGTCCTGTTCCACCCTGTCTCAGTGGCACACGCACACGCGCTTGCACGCGCACGCACTGTTTATGAATGCACATACATACCCAAAAATCTATTTTAAAAAACTGATGTCAATGATAATTTCAGCTATTTCATTTTCACATGAACACCATACAAAAAGGTCATGTATATCAAAATGAGTGAGTATGACCATGAAAGAATGTTTGTGCCATACAGTCATAATCATTGTGTGCAATCTGTTTATTAACACACAACCCAGACTCTAAAACCTATGGTTAGAAAAAAAAAATCTACCATCCATCCAACAAAACCAGAGATAATTTTCACAGTACATATACTTCACTTTTCTTGTTCCAGGCTTGAACACATCCAAGCCCAGGTTTTCACTGTGAAAAAGGCATCAGTGAGTAGGAATGCGGTCCAAGGGCTCAAATGCATGAAAAACAAGGAAATATAAATTTTTTTGTTCATTGGCGGCAAACAGAGAACATCATACATCTTTCCAGCACAAATTCCTGACTATGGAACACTGTAGGCCAGTCTCATAACATACTGGGAAGAAAATGGCAGGCCCTCCCTTTCATTGCATCCACAGAACCACCAGCCCCCTCCCCCCTCCAGTGCTCAGAACCAAAATAACTCCAGCAATTGCTGAAGGTGCCCTGAGAGCCTGTGTGCCACCTCCACAGCATAGACGTAAACCGGTCTCCATGCACTACGGTCAGGTTTGACAGAAGTGGCCTGACTGCATTGTTCCTGGAGCAGAAGCAAGTGGATAGCAACGGGTGTTCCGAGGTAATTTATTGTGCTTATAAGTGCGATGTACGTCCCCGTCCCCCCCATCAGCTGTGCTGTGCAGAGGCTCAGAGGCTCTTGGGAAGGACTTTGGACAGCGTCGGTGGGTCCAGCTTCGGTTTAAATTAAATTGATGCCTATTAGATAATTTTATTCCAGTGTAAATTGTGCATTTAGGCTATGCATTGTCGCTTTAATCATCTTACGGAGGCTGGCCCCATTCCTTGATTACAGAGTTGATTGAATTGATGCCATTGACCTGACTTGAATGGCATTTAATGACAGCTGAGCTGTTTCTTCTTAAGGTGTTAATGCCATTTCCTCTCCACAGCCCTCAACCATATATCTCAGAGACACTTCATTAAAAGCTAGTTTCTTTGTAGTCCTTACATCTTACCAACTACTTTATGTCATCTATTAAATGCTTAGTTCCTCCCACTGCATTTGCCCTGGCCAAAATGGTTTTTTCATGTGCAGGCAACACATTGAGATTTTCAAGAATTTGGATATTTTTCTTTGCTTCCGTTACTAAAACCTAAAATTCTGCTGCAGGAAAGGAAACTTTCCTCTGTCAAGCCTGAGTCACTAAACTTCCTGACGGAGAAACACAAGCACAAAACAAGCACTTATATTCCACTGTCCATATTCAAATTAACAAGCTGCACCCATGTTAATTAGCTTGACTATTTCAGTAGATAACTTGCAATACTGTCCAAGCCTGTGCGCGCTAATTGTCTGCCAACTCATGATGGTTTGCACTTCTCTTGGTAGATACGGACCACAGTTTTTAAACTGCCTGACAGGTGACATGGCTTTGAGGAGGCTGCAATTTCCTTTTGTTTCTGAGCTCTACTCAACAGATAACCGAGGAAAGAGCAATGACAGAGCTACAGCATGACTTGGGAGCGTCTGCCTCTGGAAACCTTTCTGTCCCACGAGGAGCTGACAACAGCAGCAGGTGAACAGAATGCTAGGAAATCACTAGTGTTTGACAGGCTCACAACTGAGTTTTTTTTTTTTTTTTGTGGAACATTATTGGTGTTGATTTTTTGAAGGTCATCTAGGATAGCTCTGAAAGTGGGAGCCATACTTCAGCAGCAGAAGGGCAGCAGTGTCCTTACTGCCAATCAAGAGACCCCTGCTTAATGAAAAACTTTATTTTTTGTGTGTGCAGGGATTATAAAATACAGGCAATAGCAGTTAATTAAACCGAAACAAGCATACTGTATAGCTGGTTGTAAGTTATCAGATTGTATGTGCAAGGCTGTACATGTAATGTTTAGACATATTTATATTCTAAACATTTCTTTGTTTACTAGCTGATGGTTATCGATAACTACCTGTAAATAGATCACTGAAGAATTGCTAACTCCTATGAGTAAACAGTTGTTCACTAAAATTACTAAATATTTCTATGTATTTCACTAATTAAAAACATTTCATCAATGTCATTTCAAAACAGGAATTGGAATGCTTACCTCAAAGATCTCTTTCATGATGTAGCTATACACAGCAGGCCAACTGTTGGGTCAATATGCTCGAGCATGTGATGTAAAAGTGCAGGGAGACAAGCCCCTACCAATAGTGTAAGGCTGGCATCCGGATGATGAAAATACCAGGGAAAAACTCTGCTGTCCAACGACTTTGATGTTCAGTAAAAAAAAAAAAACGCCCTAGAGAATTATTTCTACCAGAAGGGACCGGAAAGTTTTGTTCTCCTCCAGAGGGCACCCTGGACATAAAGATTATATGGTAAGGCAAAAGTTCCTGTGCAGGTATATCTTTTTAAAACGGCATTGAAGCCAAAATGCAGGGTGCCAGTGGGAATGTAATTCAAATTACTCACAGTGTAATTCAAGCCCATGATAAAGAAAAAAGAAAAAAAAACGTGGAGGGTGTTAAGGCAAAGGTGAAAGGAAGGCTTTTGAGGGGAGGAGTGGCTCCTGCCTCCGTTCTCAGTGAGAGGAAGGGTGTTAGTGGCTAATACGCTCAGAGCCTCAGTGTTATGGCGCTGGCTTACTATTCTGGACCCTCCTTCAGGCATGCTGGAGAGGATCCAAGGGCAATCAATAGCGTTTTCTGGGGAGGGCATCATTGATTGTAGTCTGCGATTCTGTATTTATCATTGTTTGAGGGAGGGCAGAGCCTTATAAATGTACAAAACATAATGGCAGTGATTAGCCTCCAAACATAGCAAAAGCTTAGAAAAAAGATTAGAAAAATTCATCAGTCAGACTGTCATCCTTTTTTCAGTGTAGTGTTAAATGTATGGTGAGTGGTAAAGACCACCTACCAAGGCTTAAGGGAGGGGGGTTGCAGTTTTGGGTTGAAGGAGCCCTTGTGCTTTAATAAAAAGGAGCCCTTTCTGCATGGATTCCCCATTAGGCAGCTCAATACCCAGTTTTGTAAAAAGCTCTGGTCACCCATATATGCTTTGCTACATTGGGGAGTGGAGAAGTGGGGAGGATTTGACAAGGTCCGCTGAGTGTCACACAGTTCACAATATTACAGTTAAAAAATCCCACTGTCCTGAGCAGTACATGGAAGCCAGATATGTTTCCCAGGAGGCATTCAAGCACTTTTTCTGCTCAAACCATTGACCACTACATCTCAGAATATGAAAGATGTAAAAAACAAAACAGCTTGTTAAAATAGAGGGGGGTAAGGGAATTAAATTATGAAACAGGCAGGAGAATTACAATATATGAAATAGGGAGCTAGATTTCTTTAAAAAATTTCCAAAGCAAAAGGCAAGTGGGTCAAATGGGTCAAAATCACCATTAGGATATAATTATTTTCAATTATTTCAGATAATGTAACTTAGGCCAATTAAGTATTCGGTCTAATTTACAAAAGCATGCTTTAATTGTGACTCCACTCTTTGCGTCAGAATTTTTAGAACTCCTAAAGGCAGGCGGTAATTTGTCTATAGCTCACACACAGTATGACAGAGAAGGGCTATACACATGTCCTCGGCCAACAAATCAGTTTCCCTTGTGGGCTGCATAGAGCAGAGATTTAAAACAAATGCATCCTCCGATGCATAGTATTCTGGAAAGGAGACACATTTACCTCCTGTACCACTTTCACATTGCATGTACCTCTATTCTGCACTTATATTGCACTTGTATTGTTATCTTGATGTTGTAGCTTGTTGTCATACCTCCTAGTTTGACTTAACATTATTCTCTGACCTAACCTATGCTCACTGTGTGAACTGGACTTAATGTGTTCGTGGCTGTGAATAACTGTTACATAATTGTATTGTACCTGTGTTTTGTAGTTGTTCCGATGACATTCAATATGCACTTATTGTACATTGCTTTGGATAAAAGCGTCTGCCAAATAAATGCAATGTAATGTAATGTAATGAGACAAGATTTAAAATGTTTCACGCATGTCTCTACTAGTCACTTCTCATTTATTTTCAGATATAATATGAAATTATATTTGTTTTATTGAAAGGATGCAAGACTTCTATTGAAGTCATCAGCTAGCGGTTCGTAAAAAAATGCAGTTGAGAATTTTATCTATTTTTCTGTGTATGCATTCAGTAGGGTGTATAATGAATTGAGATTACAGTTTTATCTTCAGACCCTGTGTGGTGTTCTCCCATTACTAGTTCATCTGTGTCTACTTCTTCCACCCCCACAACTTGCTCATTTTTAGAGATTTTTCCACCTGTTGCTCTATCGGAGTTAATATTCTTTCCTAAGTTGGACCATCTGTGTCTTTTGCCCTTGTAATTATAATTTTTTTGCCCTCATAGTTTTTCTTTTGTATGCCGCCTAACATCACGTCATATTTTCTTTACATCCTCCATGGTTTGTTATATGTGTATATATATATATATATATATATATATATATATATATATATATACTATGTACACATGCATATTTTTATGTTATTGTAACATATTTCTGACCCTTTTTAATGGTGTCTTCTACTGCAAAATTGTGAATGAGGGGGGGTTTAATTTATTTGCTTGCATACATACAACCAGTCTTGATAAATTGGTCATTAATGTGACGGTATCTGCGACTGCAACAGAGCCACGACATAAGGAATGTTTTTGTGCTGTGATTATTTGGGCCATGAAATCCTCTTTCACTAAACAAATAAAGGCACCTGATACAATTGTCAACATTTATCATGACATTGTGGAAACTGCTATATAAAAAATCCCTCCCAAAGAGACTGGATGATCTGCATTTGTGGGATTCTACATAACAGCATTCAAAGTAACAATCCTGTAAAATCTCTAATGGAAGAAGGATGTAATTTTTGTGATTTTTAAGTAAATGAAAGAAAATTCATACCAGCATCTTGAGCAAAATCTGAGTTTATTTCCTTTTATTTTTAGCATTTGTATTTTTGTGTTGGCATGGTTCTGTTGTTTTTGTGCTGGTTTGGCTCACAGAACAGTAAAAAAGTAGCTATTTCATACCCTTGGTTTAAAGCAGGGGTGTTAAACTCCAGTCCTGGAGGGCTGCAGTGTCTCAGTGTTTACAGTGTTTACTCAGTGTTTATTCGTGGCTTCCTTTCGATCGCCAGCCAATTTACACTTTTAAAACAAGATGTGTGGACTGTTTTGCCCATCAACAACTTAAATTAATCACTCATGATGAAACACACTGAAAGCCAGCAGACACTGTGTCCTTCCAAGACTAGAGATTGTTTTATGCCCCTGGTTTATTGCAACATAGGGCTTTAAAAAGTCATCGACCGATGACACAGTCCATAGTGCGGTAACCTCTCTGTCCTCGTACCCCTTTCTGCTTTCTATAATCTGAACAAAGTTAAACAAATGATAGGAGGACAGACTGTCCACTGTCCATCTCTCTCTCTCCAAATGCCCTGTGGTGTCACAGGTCCTGGAGGGGGAAAGGGTTTAGCCTTTTAGGGGGCATGAGAGGCCCTCAGCTAAATGTTAAATCACTGTGCACAATAATTTAATGGCCCATATTCTAGACCAAAAGAAATGCCTTTTTGAATTTGTCAGAAAATTTACATTCTGACCAGAAAAGTGTTGTTCACTCCCACTCAAATGTCACATTTAAAAAAAATAAAATGTAACCTTGTAATTTCCTTGAATACATAAACTGTAAAGATCATTAATTGTCCATCACACACACCAAGGCCACTTACCTCTGCCTATATATTGCATTTCCACAATATGATTAGCATTTTGGCAAGGTTAAGAAACTCTTCATGTACATGCAAGTCATGGGTCTCAGTCTTTAAAGGAATGTGAAGAACCCGCCAGTACATCATTCGGAGAACTAATGAGTGTTCAAGGCTGAACAAAACAACCAACAAATAACTAATTATGTTAAAGCGCTCCTTTTTAGCACTACCTCATTACTGAGACTTACCCGTTACAAATTACTCATTGCCTTGGGGGTAGTTTCCTTATTAAGAACATGTGAGGACGGCAGCAGGAAAGCTTGATTGCCAAAAAACCTTGACTTAATGTACTCCGCACATTGAATTTGTCCGTAGCGTTTTCTGAAGGCCCGGAAGAATTAATTGGGAATGAGACTGAAAGGCCTTTCGCAGTGCTTGTGAAGTGAGGAGCAAGACGAGTACTTTTAAATTGCTTACCAACACAGGAACCCCCGTCGAGCAAGTAGGACCCATTGTCATGGAAACCACTCTGGCACTCGCAGTGGTACCAGCCAGGCAGGTTGATGCAGCGCGAGTGGTTGTGACACTGAATGAGGCCCTCTGCACACTCGTCAATGTCTGCCTCACAGGAGGGGAAAGCACCACAAAAAAGCACAAACACACAAACACAGTTTGGAAGTTAATCTCTGGATGTTTTATCAAACAAAATGAGCAGCTTTAAGAGCAGACTGCTTGTTCTTCTGAATATTAGCAGTTGGTGCCTGACCTAGGTATTGGCTGTTGTATTTTGAATTTCTGTGGCTCGCTTTCTCTCTCCCTCTGAGTGTTATTATATATCAGAAAACCCTGAACAGATGGTTATGCTCACTAGGCAGAACATTTTTCAGTTTCACAACCAACCACTGTCCCTTGGTTTAATTGCACATCAATGTTTTGCAGAGGACATGGCATTTGCTTAAGGTGCTTCACATAGGAAGTCAACAGCATGACATTTCATTATCTATCCAAGATTTCAGTTACTAAAGAAAATATGCTGCTGCCAGAGCTTGGTGCTGTCTTAATGGATTTCACTCACAGTGACTGGACTGCAGTACTCTTTTTCAGATCCAACAACTACTTTAAGGAAAAAGTAGCCCTCTATGGATGGAACTCATTCAGGAGTGCCGGATCAACCACTGCAGGTACTAGCCCTGTTTGTGATGTGGACTCAAAGCTGCATTTCTGATATTCAAATATCACACACACTGCCTAGTTCCACATACATTTTCCTTACAGTTTCTTTCCAAATGTGCGCACAGATTGGCTTCTTCAAGTTTTCTTTTATATGTTGGATGAGTTCCATCTCTTGTGCTCCTCAATAACGGCTCAAGATGACCTCCCGAACCAGTGATTTTTTTAAATGTCTTTTTTCTGTCACAAGTTACCATTGTTGCAGAATGGCATTTTGAATTTTAATTAATTTCAATCTCAGTTTTTTTCTTATGCCCAAAATTATTTTCTGCAAAAGGACAGAGACCAGAAAGGTCATGCATTTAACAGGTCCCAAGTTAGAAGGATTCCCCCTTGACTTATCAGATCACGTCTTCCGCAGCACCCTGTGAGAAGGTCAAGGTTCAGGTCAAAGCAGCACATACTTAGCCTGAGGTGAGATTTGAACCGGCGCCTCTCATTCGCCCAAAGCCTCCAAAGACGAATGCATTACAGACAGCTAAAGGCGAAACCACCCCTAGCTAACAACAGTGTTATTTTGAACGTGAGGGCTGCGTTGCTAGAGCGTGTTGTCACAGTAACCTGTGACAAAGACTTCGCTTCACTGTGCCACACTATGCCTACTAGCGAACTGGCCGAGCAACACCCACTACATTACCATAAGGGAAGCACATTATTGCGAGCACCTTGTTTTAACTTAATAGGGATGTGAAGAAAAGAGAGGTAGGAGTTGCGCAGTCAGTAGCAGTATGGCAGTATGTGAGGGGGAGGGTGGAGGAGGGGTGGAGAAAGCTGGGCAGTCCAGATGAGATTCAAAGATGCTATAAATGACAACATGTGCAACAGTACTAACACTAGAGGATTCTAACTCAAAACAGAAACAGACTTCAAAAAGCACATTTCCTTTGAACATAAATTAACCAGCATTACAATACACATTTTCAGAATAAAATGTAGCTGATACTTTTAGTTTGGACCTCAGGTTTCACTGCCTCATTTAAACAGATGCAGGAGACAATATTAATTTGGGTAAACTTGTCATGTATGTTCGTGTCTGCGATATATGCATAGTTTACCTAGGATATGTAGCCTTGCTTTCAAGAAGTGCACTACAGGTTCACCAAGAGCCAATAATGTCGAGCCCTTTGACATCAATGCATTCCAATATCTTATTGTTACATAATATTACACCAAGATTGACATGCTTCTCTGTTTTACAATTTTTAAAATTATTTTTTATATGTTGCCAAGTTACAAATCAATTCTTTATAAACATGCTAAATTATACAGGTACAGAAATGTAGTGCTTGTGTAATAACCTTCCCATGATATTAACAACCAGCATGATGAAGTAGGCTAAATAAAAACAGCCCAAATATCATAAAATCAATTCATACCATTGTAAAATGGCATTCAGTCTGAACTAGTGCACCTCCCCAGAATCTTGACATATCCATAAATACTTGTTTCAAACTGTCGTCTAATTGATAGGTAATATTTGCAACCATTTTCTTGTAAGCTGCTGATCTGAAAACCTTTTTATTCTGCAAAACATTTTCTTTGGTTGAAATTTTGACGTCTGGGTCCTCCTTCTTATTTTCAGCTTCACATCATGCTTTTGACACTCTGAACAACTGTGATCATTTTAAATATAAAGAGTTATGCCACTGTAAGCTGTCAGACAAAATTATTCCACACCCATCTTTAAAGATACCATTTTAACTCTCCAAATACATAACAGGTGAGCAGCAATTGGAAAGACTAAATTATTTAATCAAAATTATTTCATTTAAGTGATCACATGAATTTAAAGTCACAACAGTCTGTAGTGCCCCAAGAGTACAGTATTGTCTGTAATGACCTATAACATCTAGTGTTAAGGTATAAGGGCATTTGACATAAACATGCTAAAGGGACAATGATTCTGTATGTTTATCTAATAAGAGTCTGCAGTTACTGAAAATATTTTTTATAATGTCCAAGTAAACACATTCCATGGGGAAAAATAACCACAATCAACTTCCTTTATCTCTTTGCTGATTTATAATTGCTAGCCAGCTAACTGAAGCCCTAGCTCTCTTCATGAGAATTATAGGCTTTGCCAGAAAGATAGCTAATGTGTCTGTATTCTTGCCTGCAGTCTAATTTAAAAAAAAACTTTATTTTAGAATAAAGCGTTTTATTTTATTATAGTATAACTACAGATTAAATATCAGATAGCAATCTCATTTCCGTTTCTCTGGGAATCTGATTAAATTAGTAGGCACTAGGCAGATTGTATGCTAATTTACTCACTCAGCAAGCCAACTGAAGGCTAATTCTTCTTAAGACTTTTAGACCTTGCCAGCCAGTAATGAGCAGAAATGTCTGTAGTCTTCCGTGTAGCAGCTAATTAATAATAAATAATTGTAGTCTTTCATTTTAAAATGCATTTGTAAACTTGTAAAAACATTTGGTATTTGACAGCAATGTTCAATTTAAGGGAACAAAACATTCTTTTTGTGGCATGGGTAAATCTACACGAGAACTAACACCAACAATAAATTATCTTCTTTGTCTAAAGTGAATATTCTCTGCCAAGCTCATCTTAGCACTAGGAAACATAAATACTAAAAAAAACCCTGATGTGTGGACAAAAGGAATATGTATTTAAGAATCTAAATGCAACTTTTCTTTATTAATTTCCACCCTAACTTTCAGAAAAGTAGTTTACAGACAGAGCTCAGTGAAATACTTTACAGACTGTAAAGATCGGCTGTAAAAACAACACAAAACCTTTTAAGCCATTGTTACTGCCTCTGCTGTATATCTTATGATACCTCCCCGACAATACACACAGCAGTAATATGCACTTAACTTTCCAGTAGGTCTTACAACCAGTACACATTACCTGTATAATAATAGCATCCTCTCTAAACACACACAAAGATCATTACATTTTCCATGAATAACATTCACTCCAGAAATGTCAATTATGCTGTTGAAAGATATATATATATATATATATATATATATATATATATATATATATATACACACACACAAAAATCATTTCCAGATGGTCTCTGCTTGTCAAAACATTTTATAGGACAGCAAACATTATTAGCAAGTAACTGGTGTCCAGCACACAGAAGGCATGTTAATTACCATTTAATGACAAGGTTGAAATACTACTATAATTAGATTTAGATATAACTGGAGATCTACACTTAAGTGATGTCCACTTCATTATACACAATATCCCATTTAACCCATTCATTGTAGTTTAACTGTTAAACGTCTCTTGAAATATTGAAATGATTAGAAACCTCAGAAGAAATTAAGACAGATGTTCTAGACTGAGCTATTTTAATCCAAAGAAAGTCTAAGTGCTGGTTCAGAGATGTACATCCTAAATCACAGTGCAATACTGTCCTGGCTCGTAGGTTGTCAGTGGATGGATGTGACTATCACACTGCTCATCCTCTCACTTACAGTCACCAAAGAAACGTATCTGCACCTCAATTATCCCTAAAAGCTCACTTTCACTGCACCTCAATTCAAATTCCCGCTCCCAATTGGCAAACTCAGGTATTACAAGTTTTACGCTATCCTTAGGTTTGATGTCCGGGTTAAATAAATTGCATTTCAATACTTAACAGCAATAAAAGGGGAGGCCAGTCCTTAATTACATTAGGTGATGTGTCAGCTCATCAGCTAGTCCAAGATCCATGGCAAGTGTGCAGGGACTCTTGAGAAACCCCTTTTGGGGTTTGGGGTCGCGACGGGTTCTAGTCAAGACAAATTGTTAATGCACATATCTTCCACTTGGGTCCGGCCACAAGAGAGGTATTGGAGGAAAAGTCAGGAGATACATGTTCCTCAAAACAGTTGTACAAAGTGGATTGATTGCTTATAGCTCAGAGTGGAATTTTGATGAGGGCAATACCATTGCTGTAGTATTAACAGTTGTCTTGTTATTTATTTTGTTATCTCTAGTGGTTTTACCAATCAACACAGTCCTCTGCATCAAACCATGAAGAGTCTAAACTTTACAAAGATATACGGGTTATAGCGCTGCACCTTGAATCAATGACAGATAAACAGATAATTTAAGACAAAAAAGTTATTGTTAGATGACGGCTTCTAATTGCATTGCCATTGGGCTTGCAGGTACAAAAAAAAAAAACTTTGAGAATCTGTGGCAGGACTTGAAGACTACTGCTCATAAGCGATCCACAAGAAACTTACAAGAGCTTGAGCAGATCTGCTAAGAAGAATGGGCAAAAATTGCACATCAGTGTGCAAAAATTGGAAGAGACTTACAGCTGCAATTCTTGCCAAAGGTGCTTTCACCAAATATTGTGTTCAAAGGCCTCTGTAGTTTCTGCTGACATTAAATGAAAACTTATTTTACCCTTCAAAATGTTCAGTTTAAGCATATTGAGTCTCTCTGCCTTGGCCTGTGAATTCACCGTGGCACTGTATATTCTATGCTTCTCCCTGCTAGAAGAATGCAGACGGAGTATGATCTGGACAAATCTTCATCCTCTTCCATTACTTTTATTTTTTGATGCTTTTCACCTCTTCTTCCTCAGCCGATAAGACTAAAGGCCGCTCCTCAGTTGAGAACGAAGAACACGGAGCGCAGCGCATCATACCTTAGGGGCTCAATTATGAAAAGCAGAAAATAAATGCGCTTCCTACCCAGTTGTGGAAGCAGCAGATGGGCATGCGCCGCCGAGCGCTACTGCCGGAATAATACGGGGGATATGCAACCAAGCGGCAAGGAAAACAAATCTTCCAAACACCCCGGGCTAAAGGCAGAGGGTCCATGGGGAGGAAACTAATTACTGAAATGATGTGTTAGTCTTTGCTTTACAAGCACCTGCTTTGAAAGGGTTCAGAGTCGTTTCCACATCAAGCTTCATGTTTCTGTTTGGCTTTCTTCTCCCATGCCGCTTCCTCCGTGTAATAAAGAGGGGAGAAATGCTCTTTCGTCGGATACTTCCGGAAAAAGCCAAAAATTCTCTGAGAGAAGTGTGCCGATGAACCTTTTAATTTAAAATAAACACGCTGTTCTTGTATGTGTTGAACTGTATGACTGAGCACATACTAATGGTGCACAAACTTTCCACCACTGTTTGTGAGGGCATAAACACCGTGCTAGAGTGCTGTATTGTAAACTTAGTCTCAATGGCCGATAGTTCCACTTTCAATACTTCAAAACTACGTTCAATTACAGTTTAGAAGTGATTTTAGTGTTGTGTGAAAGAAACAGTCTAATCTTTTATTTGAACCATTCGCCACCCACCTGCCCAGACCACATGTATGGCGTATGACACAGGGTATCATCTGGCGGACTGGCAATTTTGGGGATTTATGGCTCTGATAGTTTTTATTTTGTTCATATTTCATAATGGCTCATAATGGCTTCCTCGACTTTCACTTGCACGGCTCTGGTCCTTATGCTGACAAACAGCAATAACAGACCCCAAAGACAATCAATAGCTCCGAATTAAGACTAGATACTGAAAGCCCTTGCGGTAAAGAAGCAACTGAACCCACCTGACTAATTAGAAACAACTGTGAATCAATTTGTCCCAAACATTATGGCATCATATAAAAAGTGCTGTTATTTCAACGTGGTACAACCAAAATACCCTTTAATAAAAGCTGAGGAACTGCACTTGAGCCACATGTGCATTGTTTGATTACAAATCTAAAATTACGGAGTAGAGATCCAAATCAAGAAAAAAAATATGGCTTTGTTACAAATGCTATGGAGCTCACTGTATATAAAGCAATTTTCTTTATGGCCTGAAAAAATCTATTTCTGTAATAGTTGTCATTACTCATCAAGTTATTCACATAATGAAAATGTTAATTAAGCAAAACATTAAAACACAGTAAAAAGAGGTTCAAAAGAAACAGGACCATGGTAATGGATTAGAATAATGATGAAGATGGGTAATTATGCTCTTTTCAGACTATATGGAACTATGGGACTTTGCATTTGACCACTAAATATGGTAGGGTGCAAATTTTTCTTGCAAAAGGGAACACAGAAGTTGAGAATCAAGCGCAGAAACAGGAGGGGTGATCACACAGAAAAAAAGCTTTTCAATATTCATTAATAATACCAATGTGCAGATATTATAAAAGATGTTAAGGGAAAAAAACCTAGTCACACTTTACAGTGTGTACCCTTACGGACATTCTCAATGCCTTCATGAAGCTGGTGTAATAATGTAATTCATGACAACACAATGCGCAGGTCATGACATATTATTTAACATTTTACAAAACATATTATGCCATCCTTTAAAAATCATTGGACTGTCGAGGACAGTGAAAGTATAAGGAACTGGCTAGCTGAGTTGCTGCTGTTGTACACCTGTGCAAGATACATAATGTGAATGGCTTCAGCCAAATACTCAAGTAGGGATCTAGAACGTGGCCTCTGCAAATCACCCTAGATAAGGACGTCTGCTAAGCAAACAAATATAGTATTTACTTAGGAAGGAATACTGACGTGTTAATGAAGGCATTAATAAGCCTCACAATGAATGTATGACAATATGCTTTTTGCAAGTATTGTTTGTGGGTTATTTCGTAACAAGACAAAACAGTATCAGTACTGTATACTAGTTTATGTGATCAATCACTGCAGAAAGAGCATGGGCTGTGTTTCCCAGAGTCTCCTTGGCGCTACGTGCGTCGTAAGGTATCCCTTAAGCTCTTCCTTTAGCTCTCGAGCTGTTTCCCAGCGTCTCCTTAACTAAGGTATACCTTAGTATAAATTAACTAAGGTATACCTTAGTTAAGGTATACCTTTAAAAGGGTGGTCTGGGGCACTCGTAAGCTGTCCCTTAGCGCTGCGCTCCGCGGTTTCAGCCTTATTACGCCAACATTTTGCTTTTCAAACCGACAGTTGTACTACAGTGCGCATCTAGTAGCACATCGGCATGCGAAAATGAGTTTAATATTTACTTTACGAAAAGTAACTATCCAATCAACGTGTCTGTGCATAGCACGTCGTGAGAATGTTGTCGTTTTACCTGTCTATCCCCATCATGATGGTAAGTATAGGGCCTATCCATGATAATAATACAATTTGTGAAAAGAAAAAAAAAAAGTTTTTTAAATTTATACGTAGTGGCGCTAACTTAGGATATGGCTTTTCTGACTGCATACCCTGTAGAAATTAGTTCGTTTGTGTGTGAGTCAATGATCACACTGACTTGGAACAAACCGCCGGTTTCTTAAGAATATAAAACCTGTGTGTGCAAAAACAACGTTGAGTGAGTCTACTTGCATGACCGAACTAGAGCACGTTGATTGGCCTAGCCATAAACACACATACAGGTACAGTGGCTCATAATGGACAAACATAGCCAAATGATCTCCATCCCCTTCCTTTAGTTCACACCTCCTATATAAAACAATAGCACTGGGTAAATATCAACATTACGGAACATTTTTCTTACCATGTTGTTTTACGATTTTCGGTAAACAACCCAATAATGATATTCTTGGTTAAACTTAAGATTATCCAACAGCAAATTAAGGTGGATGAACAAATCACTTTAACAGGTAGACCTATTCATAAGGCACCCGGTATAGAATTCATCATGATCAATTTCCACAGACGCGCTTTTGCCTTTCATCTACGATCATTTTTGCATTGCAGAGAAAAGTTCGCGGGAATCAGTGCAGTGCAGTGATATGCTGCTACAGTTGCCTATATATTGTGTGACAGAAACAAATTAACATTAGACCTTTGTTTCAATAAGAACAAAATAATTCACCCATATGTAGCCTATATCCTTTCCCCTGGGCTTCCACGAAGTCCCAGACTATGGCTTATATGTCCCGATTGATGCTTTTTTTATTTTATCCTTTGTAGCCTATATGTACGTATTTATTGAAACTATCACAACGTCTCGTCTTAACGGACTCTTAAAGAGATTAGCAGATGATCTCTAGTAGGCATAGCTTCCTCTTCTGCAATATTAGATTGATGTAAAATGATTATGACAACACTTGTTATATTAAAATGTCACTCACAAGCCTTTACAAGTGAGACAATCGATTCGCTTGGCATCGATTGATAAATTTTTCAGCACCACAGTGAAGGCCAGCTCCAACTTACGATGTATCTTTAAGTTGTCCCTTAAGAGTTGCCTTAAGGTATAGTCTGGGAAACACTCGTAAAAAAGCGGTTTCCCTTAAGAAGGTATACCTTAAGAACCTTCGTAAAACGTTAAGGTACATCGAAACTCGGAAACGCAGCCATGTGCTTTAACTGGATGCACCAACTGATAACCCCCAGAAATAACTAATTCAATAATGTGATTGCACCAAGAACAGCTGGACATTTTTGCATGTTACAGAAATGGCTCAAGCATGTTATGGTCTGAAGAAGCAGTGAAGGGAATAAACGGGAAATAAAGCTGAGTTTAAGTTTAACCAGTTTTTCACTCTCGTCCCAACTGTCATTTTTCATATATGATTTTCTCCAATCAACAGAGAACAGAAACACTGCCTGCGGTACTCTTTCCACAGGTCAGCGACATACAGTAGCTATATTAAATCAGTGCGTGAGTAGACAGTTGCACGAAAACACGACCTGACAACTCTCCCTATCGTCTTTAGTTAGGAAATAACAGGAGCTCTCACACACAAACACAGATTAAGGGCTTTAATCTGATTAGAACCGAGCCGATCAGTGTGCGAGGCAAGTGATTATAAAGCACTTTTAGCGTGAAACAAGGCCAGTGCTGGAAATAGCAATGCCTGCAAGGGACGGAAGCAGGCAGAAAGCGGAGGCTCTCGTGGTGAGCTCACAGAGCTTGTGATGCACCTGAGAAACAGGCCAAATCACTGAAGGAAACGGACAGGGAAGGCCAGCAAGGGCAGTCGGATTGGTAATTGCTCGCCTGCAGCCCCGTCCGCACAAAATACTGTATATGACATTGCCGTCCAATGTTGGAAGCGGCCACGGCTTCCTCAGGGCAACAGTCTTCTGCAGCACGAAGCGAACTCTAATTCTGTAACACTAAAATTCCGAACTTCTTTGATGCACGGTTATTTTTAGCATTCTTCCCACTGTACACTCCATATATTCTATGAGTTTGCTAGATTCGTAGGCCAGTACATGAAGTTTAATCTTGGCATGGTATCAGAACCTCAAATTGGCATAACAGATAGTATTCATTCAAAGGGCAGAAGGAAATGTCAGGTATAATGCTATATTACCACAATACAGCTACCACTTGCAAAACACGCTGCATTCAAAGAAAGCAATAGGGTACCAATCAGCATTCATTCAGGAAAAAATAAAAAGAAACTGCAATAATTTAATCACTCAAGGTTTTGTTCAAAATAAGTTTCCATGACAACTAAGTCCTTTCCAGACCATGATGGTAAGTGCTGATATTCAAAACCTGATGAGACCGTGTAATACAATACACTTTGGAAGCAGTGATTGATAAAGGTGTTCAAACAACCCATATCAGAGATGTATAATTGCATTTACATTTTTTGTAGGAAAAACACGCTTTGGCCTTCCTGATGGCACCCAGCTCAGTTTGAAACAGTTCATGTTAAAGAATCGCATACTCTTTAGTAGGGTGTGGAACCAATAAATTAGGCCAAAGAACGCAAAACTGAAATCTCAGTCATTATGAAGATATGCTTGACATATATGTAAAATAACGAACCTAAACACATCTTTTGGAGCATGGCATCTGCTGTGATTTCTGTTGAGCTATTAACACATATAAATCTACAAATGCAAAGCCTTTGCTTGGTCACTTTACTTGCACTGTGCTTTTGAAGATGGAGCTTGGACTGACACGTCAGGGAAGGAAAAGAGGGCAAATGGCTTATTTTAGCCTGACAGAACTGGTTTGAGCAAATCCCAGTGGGCTATCTGGTCTCCTTCAGATCATTAATGTAGGGTCCAAAAAGTGATCACGCCGTGTCTAGAATAAGATCCCATTTATTCCCAGGCTAAAGTGGAAAAAACCCAGAGAAGCCGAGAAAAACAAACATATCAAGACCTGCATAGCTTCAGGGCCAAGGCAGCAGTTTCACCGGCACTTTGGCGCAACTGCTGATAAGGCACAAACCTAACCTCGACGCGTCTCCCGTGTGACCGCGCGAGCAGGTCTTGAACACTGTGACTGCAGGGTTGATCGCTTAAGCCTGGAAACCTCTTATGAGGCCATGATGACAGGACGAAGGCTCTCCGACCCATTCTGACAGGGCCTCTCTAAGCCGAGAGATCCGGAAGGGGATGGGGATTTTTTCCCAGCAGGCTTTTTAAATAGACGTGTCAGAAGGAACGTATGCGACGTGCACTTATTAAAGAGGACGAGAGTGCTAAATGAGCCGCCTCCCGTTATCCTAGAAGCTACACTAATTCATTTCAGCAACCTTCCTACATGCTGTGAGGGGATATTGGCAAGGGAAAACAATTTTGCCACCATAGTGACCCCTCTGCCACTCCAATGCATTAATAAATCAACTTGTTATCAAGAACATCCCGCTGTAAAAGAAATCAAAGGTGAGGTGTTTGTTATTGGCCCTAGGAAGTTAGACCAGAGCTAGGAGGAAGTCTCAAGGTCATCTAACATAGGATTGTGGGATTGTGTAGAAATCCCCCACCCAAAAAAAAAGCCTCCCTTAAGTCCTCACTTAAGGCTTTGTAGAAGTTTTTGATTCATGCAGTAAGTTTGCAGGTATTGAGGAGTCTTACCTTTCTCGCAATGGCGCCCAGTGAAGCCAGAGGGGCACAGGCAGGTGTTGGGGGATATACAAGTTCCTCCATTACGGCAGCCCTCCTCACAGAATGCTGGAGGGTCAAACAGAGGAAGGAAGTTCATCATTAAAAAAATATATTTCCATATATATATATTTGGCTATGGCAGAATACCATTTTTTTGGTGGTTTAAGAATATCTGTATGCACTCCCAGATAGATGGTATAGTCCAAGTTGCCACATTAGTTGTATATGACAGTAGGCAGGGGGTGCTTGTTATATGGACAAACAACATGACAATGGTGGCACCAAGAAACTCTGTATTTGGCTTAGTTGTTGTGTATCATCTACAAGTAAAAGCTAGAAGAAATAGTTGTTTCCACTCATAGTTTGGTTGCAGGGGCACAATGTCTGAGTTGGGAAATCTCAGGATGCTGGCATCCTGGCCACTAGGGGGCTTGCACAAAGGGATTAAGTAATTGTTCAAATGTGTGTTTTAGGTATTATTATTATTATTATTATTATTATTATTATTAATAATAATAATAATAATAATAATCTGCTAGAAAGCATCACAGCAAAACCATAGGTTACAGTACATTTTTTAAAAAAGGTTCACAATACAAGTTACAAAATGTTACAAAACCTTAATACTAAATAATATTATCCCTACATGCCCTGATAACAAAAGCAGCAAGCTTAATTAAGTTCGGTTAAGATAATTAATATGCTCAATACCTGAAATTATTAAAATATTAATTATTTTATTATATTTATTATATTAAAAATAGCTTAGATTTGGTGTCTGAAGGTGCCTGGTGTCTGGTAACCTGAATGCCAATTTTACAATTTATTTTGACAACCTGACGCGCTGAGAAAATGAACATCAGTGAAATTCTATTGCTAAAATGTTGAAAAAACATGTAAGCAGATTAAATCTATGGTGTTTAATATTAGGGCTGTGTGTCTGCGCAGCTGAGCTGATGGACTGGAGAGTGAAAAGAAGTGGTGATTGGCTGAACATGTTTTGGAGGAAGTGTATGCTAGTCAGTCTACACCCTGCATAGCTGATGGAGATTTTTGCAAGGAGAGGACTGGCTTACAGACTTAATTGGCAATCAAAATTTGAGAATAAATAAGAAACTTTTGATTAAAAGTTGTCAGAAAATGAACATCACTGTGAAATATTCTTCCCACATAACTCTTTTTCATCACAGGTTTTACAATAAAATTGCACAGAAGCTCTACATTCCATTTTCAGGCATTTTTGAAAGTGTAGGGAGTCAGGGATATAACATTTTCCATGAAATGTTATGGTTTTTCACCCTGTATTTCTAAGTACAAAGTGATTTTCCCAAGTATACACATTTACCTGTCATTTCAACATTCTTTGGAAAAAATTTCTAATACTGCCTTTTAAATTGACAAAAATTATACTCTTTTGTGAAAGTATTTTTCTACAGAATGATTTCCATCTATAGCTTCCTGTTTGGGTTTCCCACTCCATTAAAAAAAAACCTGTCATAAATTGACCATGAAGAAATAGCCTTTCTACCATTCTACGTTTGACTGTATATGTATTGTATTTTTTGAACATTTGTAGCCGGAGGTCAAAGTGTACTGTGAACGCGTGGAAATTCCAAAATTCCCATCACAAAAAAGAGAAATCAAGCAACAAAGGGGGACAGGATGAGGATGGGCAGAGGGTGAAAGTGGTTTCAATTGAACAAAAGGCATTGGGGAAAAAAGGACAGAGAATAGCTTGATGAAATAACTCCAGTTTTCCGTGGCTCTAGTCTACACCCCCAGGCCCTGCTGTAAGCGTGCCTCCCACAGAATTTGCCAATATTATTCTTTGTGGCCTTCAAAAAGGATAATAATCACACGACTGTATAAATAAACCGACTGTGCCAAAAGCCATTACAGCCTTTAATTTGACTGGTTCCCCTCTTTTGAAAACTTCTATCAGGACCTACTTAGGAGGCTGATTGGTTCTGCGCTAATAGAACGCACTCTTTAAAATTTATTACAGTTACCCTGACTCAATTTACACCATTTTCTATAATGATCATTTTTAATTTCATCAGCACGGCACAAATTGGAGCTTGTCATACTAATGGCATCAATTAAGTGGAGCATTTTCAGGGCTCTTCCACTATGGCCTTGTGAGAGGGTGAAACTCAAACCCCCCCCCCAACACAGATCCTGAGTGCAGGAGACTCTGCACTAGCTTGACCTGCGGTGGTTTCAGCACGGAACAGGGAAAGGTGCAGGAGAGACAGATCAGTACCCTGAGGCTGGGGATTAGGTTTGGATGAAATGTGACAGGATTCCCTTGGTATTAGAATCAGAGCTCACCTGTCTCCCCTCCATCATGCGTCAGTTCAATCACTGGCGGGAACGGCGAGACAGGTATTGGCGCTCTCCTCTTTTAATAATAGATCAATATCATTCCATGAGCCTGCATTAAAGGCACTTCAGCTGTTTAATACAGCCGGTTGCTGGTTCATTGCACTTTTATGCATTGTAATTAAGACTTAAATTAGAATCCAAGATTGGTTTTGCATTATGATACTGTGGGAAGCACTTCTGTGTCATTGATAAAGACAGTCTTTACGTGACTGAGCATCCAAGTGTAAGACATGAGAGAAGCTTGATAATTTATTTATAACAAAATGCCATTATATTAACAGATTAATTACTAAATTAAATTCACTGCTTTAAAACATTAAAACAACAATACGTACAATATACAACATGCACATTGCGGGGGGAAAAACATCTAGAATCTAAACAGATGTAAAATTATGATGTGAAGGCCATTGCAAATTAAAGATTGAAAATGATCATAGTATTATAAATACTGTCATTAGCAATAATGTATGTCATCAGAGCGCCATTTAGATGATATTAGGCTGCTCTTATTCCATCCTGTATGCTTAAGTAGCTGGCAGAAGCTTTACTAATGCTGCCAGAGGACACAGCTGTCTGAGTATTTTTAATCTTATTTCTTACATTTAACATTCCCCCAGTGAGATTCAGGATTACTATAGTGTGCAATACAAACAATATAAAGACAAACGTAGCACTGTATTTATTTAAACTATTTTCTACATGCCTGCATACAACAGTGTGTTAACCGAAGCATGTTGAAGCCCCACAACAATACTGGAATTAAATTAAATGAGAAATTCTTTAAAAACATATCTGAGGGCCGCTAAGCACTTAAGAGTTTTTGATAATTAGCGGTTCTTTTTCAATTCCACTGATTCACTCAGACTTTTAATTGTCACAGCAGCATGCAATGTAAATTTAATTTGTATTAATTATTCAAGACTAAACACGTTTAAAAATGATCAACAACAAACACGTGAACTGTATTTCAAGTTAGCAAATTAAGGAAATAGTTCAGCCTTTTAAAAGAAAAGTCAGTTCAAGTTCAAATCTATGTACCATAATGTTCAGAGTAATATCAGTGTACTTCAGATCTCTTTGAAGCAGGGACTGCAGGGTTCGATCATACAAGCAGGAGCGTAGGAGTGAGTTTGACATGGGGGGGGGAAGGGGTTGCTTCCCAGTCCCTATCCCCAACTGCCCTCACAATAAATATTATAGTTAGTGGAAAAGTTCATTGTTGAACAGCTATGCGTATTAAAAACGCAGAGACATGCTAGCCGCATCCACTCTCACCTACAGGAGCTGGCTTTGTTTCTTTATTGTTCTGTATGTATGTGAAATATCTCCTAGCGAGTAACTGACTAACAGTAAACAACCTCAAGGGCACAAATATCATGTTAAAGCAACTTAATGTAACCGTATTTGACCCTCTGATATTGAAATGTGTGCATTGAATACATCACAAACCTTTTTTTTTTTTAGACACATAACTAAAAGCACACATAATAAATATGTAATAAATGTGTCGTACACAGAGTGTGGGATGCAGATGAGGCATGCAGAGTGAACAAGGTTGAAGAGCTACTCTACAATTAAGCACCACCTCCCCTCCACTACTCTACCCATGCACCTTTCAACCCATCCAAACCCTCTACTGACACATATGGAATCTATAAAATCTATCAAAACATGCTTATTAACATCATCTGAGAATATGACATGGTACCAAGCCCTTAAAGGGACATAGGTGCGGAAAATAAATAAATAAATACTTTTGCGAAATCTCGCAAAACTTCTGCGTTCTCCTGAGAAAATAGTATCTATAAATAACAGCGCATATGTACTTCCGGGCCATTGTTACAGTGCCAGAATTTCCTGGGGAATTGTAAACATGGAGGAGCTGTTGCTTGTGTTTTGCTTTAAACTTGGCTTTAAAAATAAATATGTTAGCTGTTGTGACTGTTGCGAATACATACAGCCTACACTCTGTCATTTGTTACAAAGTAACTGATTTTTACATCTAGAGATAGGACAGCAATGCCTGCAAAAAAAGGCTGAATATTCCAAGTTGGATGAGGACAGGGCCTTATCAAAATTTTCACCTGGTGTCATATGAAAAGAAATGGCACATGCGCGCGCACATACACAAACGCATTTATGCATAAACAAGCACACACAGAATGCAAACCTTCAAACCAGCATGCTTTAAATGCTGTCATGCCCACACACTTGCTTTTGACACAGGTGCTGTTCAACAGGAAAGAGTGCATATGATCGAGGTCCAGGAAACTGAAATCTGTGAATTTGTTTAATGCTTTTTTACATTCGCAAATGGCCCCATAAATATTTTTAAATCATTCTTGCAAAAAAAAAAAAAAAAAAAAGGGCTGGATCAAGATTTGCTCATTTGCCCCCTTCGCTAAATGGCAGGTTTTCAGTGGGCAGGGTTAGCTGGGTACAATGCACGTCACCAAAACAGTAAGACCAGTGAAATCCTTTCTACTTGAAAAGTGATGCTCTTGCCACTTTGGTGCGGGCAAGCTAAGTCTGAAAAGCAGTGGGCCTTTTCTGGATGCAATAAAACCAATCTGCTTTTTTCATTTCCCAAAAATAAAGAGACCCTCAAGAAATGGGTTTCATCTCTGGAGGCCCACAGGCACTGCATTATTGCAATAACCCCAACAGTTAATATTTGTAGTGCCCATTTTCATGAGGAATTCACCAACTACAAAAACAATTTGGCATTGCTAAAAACTAGTTCTGGTGCATGGTGTAGTGCCTTCCCTCCCTTTACCTCCCTCCCAAATTTTGCTGCTAGTGAACGGTTGTTGCAGAGCAGACACGTGATGGATTGGTACTGTAAGTAGGCCTACCATTAGCTAGTGATAATTAAATAGCTTTAAAGCTTAGATATGTGGAATCAAAACCTTGCTTTACTTGGGTGTAATGTCTGGAGTTTGAGACTGCTGTTGAGTTAACATTAGTGTACAGTACCTCAGTGTTACAACATTATTACATGTTGAATGATTTATAGGTTTAACTATTTGATGGTAAAGCCTACCTTACAGTATGTTGCTTTCTTTCATGCCTTCTGCTAGACTAATGTCACTGCACTGGACAACCTGCTTTGACCTAGTGACAAGGAATGGTTTACATATGATGTATCTTACACATATGAATATTAATAAACGCAGAATATACAACCGCCCAGTGCTTACCAGCTTAACAGGTCACAATAATCTAAAAGTGTTTATTGCAATTTAATGGTTGTAATTGGGTTAAAAGCTTGAAATAAATATTAAGAAGAAAATCAATTGCTACTTCTGGGGAATATAACCACAATTTGAATCCAGTTTCCTGGACCTTTAAACTCTATTAAATCAATCTGAAAAGAGTATGATTGTTTTTGTGCACTATTTTACAAAAGCACATCACACTCCAACTGAAAAGTGAAATGGATATCCTTCAAAATGCCTCTGCCAGTTTTAAGTAAAGGGCTTTCGAAATGGTAAGCACACTACAACACAAGAAAATTCTCATCTTTAAACTCTACTGCTGACAAACATTAAATGAACTGTGCCACACTGTGCATGCTATTTGGGACTGAGATGTATTTAAGTATAGCTCAGTGACACTCATATAATATAACATGGTGATGGAGTGAATTTTAAATGTTGCACTCAACAAATAACCTTTCCAGCAAATTCCCAGTTCTAGCCATGTGAATATAAAAAACATTAAGCACACACATTTTAAGGCACACATACATTTCCAAACCTGATTTCAAATTCCTAATTTACATAAAGGCCTGGATTCAACCCAGTTTTTTTCTTTAAAATAAATGTTTTTCATTTTGATACAAAAACAACTTTTGGTGATCACAGAACTTGCGTGTTGTAGACAAACACATTATGAAAACAAACAAATAATCCCCATCGAGACAAAAAGGCTCTGCTTCCCTATATTCCTCCATCTACAGTAATTCACTTAGTAAAAAAGCTCCCTGCACTGATGTAAACAATGACAATTAAGGCTGGTAAATAAGACTGGCTTAAATGACAGAATTTGTAATATCGCAATATTGATCTGTGCAACTCTGTTAAGCCTGACAGGCAGCATCATACTTTGCCAGACATAAGTAGCAGTATGTTTGCTTTATAAACACTGTACAAGTTTGCACTGGGGAAATCTACAGATGCTACATAGGGAATGCATCCCGGTATGGGAGGGAAGTTCTGAGAGTAACAGCAGGCTACCAAAAAAGTGGGTATTTTGTACTACAGGATATATCATCTTACATAAATGATCGTGCCCATGAAAATTGCACTCAAAACGTGTAATAAACACAAATGCACTTTCCAAGTCCTTAAGCAGGCTGTTTTCCTTGATGAACACAAGGTCAGCCCAATCATATTATGATCTTAAATGGTGCATATGGTCCACATGTTCCCATAGAATCTTGCATGCATATGGGTGTGTGAATAAGATATACTGTCGATGTGTGCAAACACAGTAAACACCTTTAAAAACATTTACAGTCATAACAGGTGTGTTTGCTCTATTATTGCACATTTGTCACGCTAAATGGTTTCAAACGGAGGAAACACAAAATACTTTTTTTTATTTAAAAAAATAACAAATAAAAAAATAATTTCATTTATTTCATGAAGTTAACGGACCCTCATATCATCCATGTGGAAAAGTCATTGCCCCTTTAGCTACTCAGTGAATCAATTAACCAAATTTAATTGAAGGTTTAATAGAATCAGCTGGTAAAGCACAGCAAGGTTTAATTGCAGCAAGCCCTGTTGAATCTAAACCTCACTCTTATTGAATCTTACCATCTAATCTTTTAACCTCATGTTGTTAGCCTGCCTACTGTAGGTCTAATTTCCCAATGACAGTCACTATATATTTCTGTGCTCTACTCTAGGACTAAATGGTCTACCATATGGCAATTAAAATACGCATCACAGTGAATGCCAAAAAAACTTTAAACATTCAGCACTTTAAATATTTATATTTTTTACTTTTATTTATAGGCAGTTGAAATTAAAAGGGTATTACACAAACTAGATTACCAGGGTTTGACACACAAGTCAACAAGGGAAATAAAAACAATTTTTGAAACAGATGGTGCACAACATTTTATCTCGCAAGCAATTACTGCTATGAAGATGATCTACAGTTGATGGATCTGCATTGTGTCTAAGGGATACATCATGATTCAGTGGTAATGAAAAGGGGAAGGGAGACAACAGCTCTCAGTTCACTGAACTGCTTCTCATTAGCTGTGCAGGTAGCTTCCGACAGTGGCAATATTGTCAGCCTAATATTGGTCATTACACTCTCAACCAAACATGAGAGAACAATTACAGAAAGCAAAAGTGCAAAATTCACAACCAACTTTTATGCAACCAACACATGTACAGTAAGGGCAGTGACATAAACTCATCCAAAAGTAACTTCCATTATCTCATCTGGGTGGCCTTAGGCTACAGCGCCACTCTCCATTTTTCCTTCCCCAATTTAGAATGGACAATACCCGTCAAGTTAACTCTGTGCTACCTACACCTGGTGCAGGGAGCACCGCAACAGATTCCAACAATACATCTTCCATGGGCCAGTTATTTTTCCACACAGCAATAAGAGAGTTTGCACTGACTTAAGGACAGGTATGTCTCTCACTGATGACAATGCACTTAGCCCAGAAGAGGCCAGATGCACCTGGCCTTTTTTTTAAGATGAACAAATGCAGTGTTACAGGAGCCCAAGTAGACTTAAAGCCACCATACCTATGCCATAACCAAACGGCCCGTAACTTCACATTTGTGATTGCCATCATCTCACAACATAGCTGAGGTTCATACCACGAGAATTATGGCAAAAGGGTCTCACATACACTGGCAGCAAGCACCTTTACTGACTGAAGCACTAAGGAAGAGAACCAGAATATTAGATATACTGCAGGTAAAATACCGGAAACTTCCATGCCACCGGAATGAGAAGTTCAATACTGACTTATTTTCAGACTTTATTAATCTTAGACCACAGTGCCCTTATAGGTCAAAGTAAAAGGGCAGAAGAGCGGAAACAATGGATAACTCTCAGCAGCCAAAGGTGATTCAGCACTGAATACAGAACCTCTCCTAATGAATAAGTTAAAAACAATGGTCCCATTTCTCCATTCTACACTATTAGCATGGATGTGGCTAACATTGTATTACTCTCTGCTGACGGTTTTGAAATTGGTTTTGGGAAACCTGTTATATAAGTTTGTATGGGAAACAAATGTGGACAGAAATGAAGCATGACTCAATTTGGACCTTTTGTAAGATTGAACTGAACGGGAAACCAAAATGGCTCTCCATTATATAAATACCTAGGTATCAATCATGGTAATGTCTGTTTAAATATGAGCATGACAGTCCCTGGAATTCAATTAAACACATAATAAAAAAAGATGTGTTCCACAAGGCCGATCTCTACTCTCCCAGCATACTCGACTAACAGTGATTACTTGTTGATCACAGAGAGTGTCTTGTCTGTGAGGAACACAGCTCACCAAGACTGGGTTGAACATGTGAATGTGTCTGCATTTTAAGACTGATACAACTGTCTAATCTGTGGTGTGTGGACAGGAAGATGACAGCCAGTCAATGCTTGAAATAAGCCTCTGATATAAACGAAAGTGTTGAGAAATGTTGACAGAATAGCCAAGAAGAGGTGATGGACAGAGTAGGAGGTTCCTTCACCAGGAAAGGGGACTGGGAGAGGAGGGGGTAAAGGATGGATTATCCTTTAAAATTCTTGTCACTAACTTTTCCAAATGTCATTTATTTATGTCGCTGCCTATGCCCAAGGACACACAAACCCAGGGTCAAAGTAGGTGCGCTGAGTGGACTTTAAGAATTTGGATTTTCAGTTAGTTGGTTTTTTTTTGTTTTTTTTTCCTGTTACAGTCTGGCACACAGTGCCTCAAAAGGTGAGAGGTTTGTTTACAACTTTACAAGTATAATGTCTGTCACAAATCATAACTTTTGTGGAGGATGTCACTTGAGCGGCCACAAATTTCATGCCATTTTAGTTTCTGAGCTAGAAAAATATAGCAATGAAGTTTTAAGCCAGACGTTAATCGTGTTCTTTCAAGTGGTGGCTCAAGTAATAAGACATCAGACTGACTGTTGTCAAAGTGCAGATTGACTCCTGAAAAGGGGCATGCAGAATTTTAATTCAAATGCAAAATGTCTTTTTTTAAATGACAGAATTACTTTCCTAAAGAGACAAACTTCTGCAATGGACAATTACAGTGCCACTCATAAGAGCATAAACATCTTGCCATTTTAATGACATACGTGCAGGCTGTCTTTCCTTTAGGAGTCTCAGTGGCAAAGCTATCATTTCTGTACTAATTTCCATGTCCCAGGAAAACATATCTACATATTTTTCCCCATTTGACATTCGGCTGTGTACAATGTGAGATCAAGAGCCGTGAGTTCCAATTATATGCCAAAAATTGCGTACAAAACCTGAACAGGCTAAATTATTCTCAGTTCAGTTGTGGTGCTAACCCCTGCATCAGTCTCAAGTTGTCAGAGAATGCTAAATCTCAATAACGTTTAAACCATACACTTGGTTCTTCAATTTCTCCTCATTAATTATTTTTCCAGTTGGGACACAATTTATATATTTTTTCAGTTTTATTTCATTTCATTTTTTTCTAACATTTTCTTATTTGAGTTCATTAATTATTCAAATTATAATCTGAAATATAGAATTAATGATAACACTTCAAATGGTTCAGAAGCTCATGGCCATAAAACAAGTTCCAGAGGATACAACATTTTTCATGTCTGTGTGCATTATTTATAAGTGATCAAAAGACTTGAAAGTAGAATAAAACCAAGCATATAAACACGAGCAGTTTTCACTGGAGGGATTAGAATAACAAAGCTCTTAAGTACCACACCAGAGAGATGAACCGTCGCTGTCAGAGTCTAAAGTGAGCTCCTGGAGGACCTCAGCACCAACCCTCCCTGGTTCAGTTTATGGCCAGCCTACTCCTTGTCATCTGCGTAGCACAAGTGGCTTTAAATGCGTCCTGCTCGCTGGGCACTAATGAACAGCTTGTCTCAGTTCTGTTCACTAATGAACAGCTTGTCTCTAGTAGGGAACATCTTGGGACTCTGGGGGTTACTGATGAGAACCATCCCAGAGGAGGACTTTTAAGCAAACGGTATTCCCAGGAGAGAAGCGTCCTTTTTTTTGTTTGAAAGCAGAGGAAATGCAAATGATCCTGGGGCTGTTTGATCAGTCCATCCTGACCCTGCTTTCACTGCTGGTCCCAGTTAGGCATTTGAAGGAATACCATGTGACAATAAAATAATTCTCCCTTGGGATAAAAAAAAAAAAAACTAAGCAAACTACACACCAACAGACAGACACATGTGTATTCAAATTTAAAAGGCAAAATAAAACATTAGTTTACTAAATATGTTAATGATTGATCCAATGTTAAAGTTTCTACAAATCATTAAAACCTGATCTCAGTCCCATGATGAATGATTGCCTGTCAGATTAAGTGCTCTAGCCCGGTGAAAATACACAAATACATGACAAATTGCAAAGGTGGGAGAATGACTCATCTCTAACTAATCAATAAAAAATTTGAGGCTCTGTCTGAAGGAACCAAACCCAACATAATTCATCCCATCTCCATTAACAAGACATATGCTGTCCAGCACATTTCCTTTTCACAAGTATATCTGCTATGCCTTGAAGACCTTCGGCGGAACTTCTGAGGAGCACCACCAATTAAACCTCATTTCTCTGCAGATAAAAAAAATAAAAAAACACTCCTTTGCCAAAAACATAAAATGAGTACAGTCTTCAAGAACTAATGAGCCACTGCAGACACTAGAGCTTTGCTTTAAGTGGCCTGAGCCTTATAAATCTGTAATGAAATTTATATTACACTTACGCCCCATAGTGGGATTATTGCATTTCACTGCAACCTTGACTATTTGATCTGGGCAACTGCCCAGACAGCCCCCCACCCCCCTCCAGTGTGGCAGTGACCGTGACCCGCCATTGCTGGGGAGGTGGCGGGAAAGTAAGTGCTCATTCAGGGAGGTCTTTACGGGAACCTAAAGTGTCTGTGACTGGGCCAAGTGTCGAGTGGTTATGGGAGCATTACTAGATTAATGGGCTATGGGCATCGGCGTGGATGAGAAGCACAAAAGTAGCCACAAAGCAGATAATCAGGAGCAGTGGGGACACTTGATGAGTGGATACTGGATAATAGCATGTCCTCTTGGTCTGAAACATTGATGAGAACAGATAACAGAGCCAGCTGGCTCTGTGAGAGTGTTTAGCCTATACAAAAGATGGCCTCCATGTAATATTTCACTTTTTGGGCTTGAGTTTTAATGAATGTTTTTGATTGTTATACACTGTGCATTTAAGGATGCTTTAGATATTTACGGGAGTTTCTAATGACCAGCCAGCTTTACAATTCAAGGTTCCTGGTCTAAAACAACTCGAACTCTGAAGCAGCTTGTACTGCACTGTTAAGTTTCCAAAGGCTGTACATATGGATGAATTCGTTTTATACAATTTATTCACAATTAAAAGATAATTAAAAGATTTTATAACATGTCGGTACTAATGTCCTTGAGTGCAGCCATATCAAGTTCTGTATGAAACCCTTATAACTGAAAATAAGATCAGGTAATATGTACATGTATATCACCTAGAGGCGTACTGTCATTGTACACTTGGTTTCAGAGTTACCTGAAGTTTATTTCCATGCTTCAGACCTGAAACCCCTAAATGTCCCAGTCAGCCATTGTAAAACCAGTAGGTTATCAGAAACATCTAAGTATCTAAAATATCCTTTATCACACACAGAATTGTCTGGGTCATTAAAAACACTATAATAAGACTGAAATAAAATATAAAAAAAAGAAAACCCATGCAAGGAAAAATCCCTTTAAAGCAGTCTCAGAACATCGAGGAACACCAGGCCATGAATTCCAAATCATTACTCTTGATCTTTCTAAACTGAAAACTACATTTCTACACTATACTTTTCTACATAACATTTACAGCATTTTACCCATGCAGCTGTTGGATATTCGTTTTGTAGCTGGAAATATGTGATATTTGCGCTAATTCTTGAGGTTAAACATTTTTGTGCCGATGTCTTAACAAAAGTTCTACAGATAAGTACCCTTTAATAAAAACCATTGACAGTCTTCAAGATTATAGAGCCAAAGGCTTACGATGCATTAAGTCTACAATCCAGTGTACTTCATGTCTGGATTTCATTATTTTGGATTCAAAATCCAATATTTTGCTAAAGCAAAGAACAGTGCTTTTGCCAACAATACCCCAACAATATCCATCACAATTAACAAAATTTCACTAATATGTTTGTTTTAATAATGGATATTGTCTTGACATTGTTGTCGTGTACTTCTAGTTTAATTCACATACATGCATGCATGTATATGCTCATGGAGTTTGTTTATGAACCTAAATATCCACTGAAAACCCTCACCACCATCAATAACAAAATAATGCCATAGCCCAAGATTTGTATCAAACATTGCTATCCAGCCTGACTGCAGTACCACTGTGTTTCTGTCTGATTCAAACTTCAACCTGTTATACAAAACACCCTGTAATCAGAAAATATTTATAGCAACAGCAGAAAGTCTTACAACATCATAAAGATGTTGATTATGGTTTGATTGTACAGTATGTCAAGCAATGCTCAATGTTGATCACGAACAGACAAACAAGTATCTCTGGTTACCACAGATTTTTCCTAAAATAACAAACAAATAATGATGCAGATTGTTATTTTAAAAAGCCCTCTCAAATTGATTTGCTTAAATAAATGATTGCTTATGAATCCATTACTGTAAGCCTAACCGTAGAACCTATTATCATACAGAATGCATGGATCCCACACAAAGGCAATACAATATATAAAATGATAGTAATGACAACTGAATAGATGTGAGAAACTGAACTGAGGGATGTCAATTGAAATGGAATCCAGTTAGCACAGTTTATCATAGCACAAAGCAAATTGGCACTCAAAAATGCAATGCAAATGCAATTATCTCAATGTGATTTTCTAAACTGGTAGAGAAATGATTCATCGTACTATGCTTTACAAAATTCTGAGACATTCCTGAGCTTGAGTATTTTACTCGATGTGTTGGAGTTAGCGTCCTACCATTCTGCCATTGATTGCTTCTCGTTCAGTAATGAAAACTGACAGCACAAAATGTGTTTTACACTTCCAATGATATCTTATGTTCTAACGTACACTCAATTAAACTCCCTGAAATCCCATGGCCTGCAGCACTGCAGTGGAGCCTTCTTTTTCCCAAGCCCTCCCTCTAGAAAATGAACTACAAGAGAGAAACGTGCGGCGGGGTGAAAATTGTTATACCATAGCCAAGTCGTCACGGGGGAAACCAATCACCTCCACCGCAAAAAAAAAAAAAGAATAAAAAAAGAGCTGTTACCCTCAATCAGACAGTGCAGCTGAGGGCTGTCCCCTGATCATAACTGACCGATGTGACTAACTACCACAGTCACACGAGACTAAGTCTACTGATGATACCAATGAAATCTTTCACTTTGATTGTACTACTGTGTGCCTGTTTATTGCAATGTGCCCAGAAGATGTTTATGTAATGCTTTGTTGTTCCCAGAAAAACCGCCGTCCCCTTTGCTTACCAAAATTGATAGAACAAAATCCGTGCCGTCAGTGAAAGGCGCATTTTAGGATTCAATTCTCACCATTAGGTTTACAGGTCTTGCTCTACTGCAACGCTTCTGTGGATGTCTGCTTGTCTGCTCTAGTATACTTGAGCTGTTCAAAGGACGGCGGTGTGGGGAAACAATGTGTAAATCCGAAAGACAGCACTTGCCGGTTCTAAACATGTCCTGCCAAGATCAACCTTAGAAATAAAATTGGAATTGATTGCGCTAGCATTTAATCAGAATCTTCCCATGATTAATAATAACAGCTGAAACTAGGCTCTTCAGAATTTCTTAGGCCTTGATTGCTTTTGTCTCCTGGAAAATGGTGCATTTTAATCATAGGCTCCTTCAGCTACAGTGCAATTACGTACTGTTAATCTGCAGCAGTTTCTGGAGCCGTAGGCAAAGTAAAGAATAATCCAACTGCCATTTTGTGACTTGGAGCATAATGGGAGGGATACAGGCTGACAAACTTATTCAGCGTCGAACACCTGTCTTGCTCAGTGAGTGACTCAGATATCTGCAGGACAAAGATATCTGTTGAACCTCTGAAGGAGGAACAGAATAAATCTATGCACTGTAATCCTTTGTAGCTTTTCATTACTCTTGTACATATGCTTGAGCTAGAGTAATGTATACAGAGTATAGTATATATTACCCCAGTGTTATACACTATCAGAGTTCGTGTTAGCTGGCAATTTCCAGTTTTGGGTCCATAAAAAAAGATCAAAGTGAAGGAAATAAAAAAACCTTCTAGACATTCTCACCGACAAGAAAATAAGGGCACTTAAAATTTCAAATAAGCAATTCACTTATTTTGTGTCAAAAGCACTGCAACTTATCATAGCTATCAGCCCAAATCGCCCTTCAGTATGATGTAGGCTTGGCACAAAGCAACTACAGGTATTTTTCTCAGAACAAAACCATACGGATGAATAACCTTTTTAAGCAATCCATACTGTTGTGCAAAGCATATGTATATATTTACATTTCATCTTTATAATTCTTGTTTCAAAGAGGCTTATGCCAATTGTACACAAATTGATTATAGATGTGGCTGGAAATGTAATTATTTGTCCAACTTGCTAGACTGAAATACTATTAGAGCAAAAGCATTTATCGTCAAATTCAAGAGTCTTTTCTTTTAAAATGCAATTTTAAACACTGGAGTACAACATAAATTAGTGGAATAATTTGAGACGCGCTGCTTCTTTTGATCAGGAACATCCAAGTTAAGCCACTCACTTCTCTCACTCATAGAATATCTAATTTAAATATTTAGGAATTTTTATCCACAGCATTTATGGTTTATTAATGTACTAATATTTATTCATGGCTGTTTGTTTATTTTCTGCTGGCATTAGGTATGTGAGTGTTTGCAAGAGGCCATTTTCCCAAACGGTTTTCTTTTTCACTGGTGGTAAAACAGATTTAAATAATGTATCGGTTTACATTTGATTAGCTTAGAGTGGTGGTGGATGGTGGACAGTGGAGCCAATACATGGGAGGACATTCGAATATGAAGGGGGCAGTATAGTGTTACAGCACTGTGCACACACACACACCCACACGCACACATACACACAAGCATATACACACCACACACCCATGCCTCCACACACACACACACACAGTAGATCCTAAAATACAAACCTCAGACTGAATGGTTCTTTTGAGTTTTTCTAATCAACATAATACAGCACGGGTGCTTTATGGCATTTCAGCTTGTTTTGTGTCTGAGTGCACATGGTGGATAGTAAGCTATTTTTTGCAAACAGTTGTCAGCTACCGACAGGTTTACAGATGCATGCATATGCTACATATGAATGACATCAGGTAAGAACAGCACTGCTGTGGAATGTGTGCGATTGCTCTGAATTCGGTTACAACACAGGGGGGTCTCAGTCCATATCAAATGCGAAATTGCTTCACTGGGGAGAAGCCTCGCTTTCCGACTTGAACAGACGGTACAGAAATGCAATGGTAGCTGCCTTCTTTTATTTTTGAATCTACGCCATCTCCAAACCTGAAATTGCTGCATTATTGCGTTGTTGCAATAAAAAAAACTGTATTGGTCTTTTTGGCGGGGCCGAACACATCATTTCAACATATTCCATGGGGGGTGGAGTGGGGTGGGGGTGGAAACACAAAAACCCAGTGAAGATATTCTACCAAACCTCATGGTCCTCTTTATTTCTAAAAGCAAAGTAATACATCAAAATGAGCTGAAGAATTACTGCTTCTTCTCAAATCAATTCACCAGCCTCCGTGCCATTGTCTATATATTAATGATGTCCCTGAGGGTTGGAGTAAACGGCTGAGCTTTACTAGCACACCGTTATTGTTCCTCTCTCCGCTGTGAAGTGGTTTCTCATGGTTGTGTTTATCTGTGGCACTATGTCATTCCAGCCATGCGCCTGCTGCACTGTGCACATATAAATAAAAAAACAAGACCCTGAGAGAGAACCTTTATATTAGTAATTAAAAAAAAGACTTTCTTTACAACGTTGTCCTTACCCTACGCATGACCCAGCTATAAACATCTGTTGCAGAGCAAACACTGCAGCCTACATAAAACCAGCGCAACTGCTTAGGAAAACCTGACATAAATAAATTATGTTTTTTTCTGTATGTGAACACAAAACATTACACTACCTGACTCTATTTACATAAAAAGCCAATATAAAGAGGCACAATATTTATTTTTCATGCCAGAAAAAAAAAAAAAAATCTGAACAAACAGGTTATATAATGTATAAATGTATATAATTCACAATAAAACCACATCCATGGTTGAGTAGTGACAAGGGACAATTTCACGGTAGTAAAATTTGACGTTCTTGCAAATGAATTTATTTTGTGCTATTGTCCCTTGTCAGTACTCAACCATGGATGTGGTTTTACTGTGCATTATATACATTACATACGTTAATATACAGGAATACATTTTTCCAGAAGTATTCCATGGTTGGTCATTAATGCAATTGGTCCAAATCCATAGCCAATGTAATTCTTTCTCATCTCATTTCAACCACTTGCCCCATATGCTGTATTGGCATGTGCACAAAAACAGCCAGGAAAAATATGTGTCTGCTGAAATGATAGCATTTTATAGGGTGAATAATGTAGAACAAAAAATAGGAATACGTTTCAAGTTTACAGTAATTGCTATGTGCTTTCCCACCAATTTATGACTCATGTGGCGTTAATTGTGGTGTCATAGATTGGTAGAAAAGCAAACAGCAATTAAACTTGAAATGTCTGAAGCATTCCTATTTTTTGTTCTAATTTATTCACCCTGTAAAATGTACTTACTGTGTCCCTAGATTGCAGTGTTTTACTGTATGATCAGGAACTGGGACTCGGTTGAGTGGTTGTCAGTGAGAGTGGGTAAGGCCAGGTTAGTCAGATTAGTCAGCTTTGAAGGTTGTGCCAGCATTAGTCCGTCCATACTGGCTGGCTTCATCTAGTAGTCTTGCTTACCAATGAAGCACTGTTGACATTGTCAACTGATCACTATTTTTCACAAAAGGTAGGCTAGTATTTTTTATTTAAACAAACTACCTGCTCTTTTGCAAAGAGCATTCAAACCGAGAGGCAAAAAGCCATATTAAGATTAATGTAAAACTTTAGGAGGTTGGATTCACATTAGAGTGCCATAAAATAATGTAAGTCTTAAATTATCTTTATTCCATCAGTTTTTCATAATGATCAAAACATATTTTGGAGCATAAGCTGATTACAATAATCAAGTGACATATTCATTTAAAAACATTAAAACTATGATATGGATAGCATAGTACAGAAAATTTGGCTTTTAGCACACTTAGTACGCAGACTGATTATTACCATTTCTAATCTTAGCCATCTAAAGAGCAAACCAATTTGTAGTGAATATACAGTGCAATAATGAGTGTGACTGCTTGTATAAACCACAGCTATATGCACAACATTCACATCTCCTATATGAAATCAGTAAATTATTCAAGTTGTTCTACTTTTCCCAAAAGCAATAAACCCGCTGTGTCCCCAGCAGACTCTATGCAGATTATTCATCTAACACAGAGTGAAATATGTGAATGTAACAGTAAAGTTGTGCAATTAGTTTTTTTTTTCCCCTCCTTCCTATTTTTATCCACATCTCAGCATGCCCCGTGCCTGTAATGCTGGGGGGAAATCCAGCGTACAAATTGTCAGGATGGAAAATTGCATCGATCTCTCCCAAGACCAGTCACATGGCTGCCTCTTAGTCAAACGTGCATCTCTATTACACAACCATAGGTCAGCCGGTGCTGTATCCGCTAGTCCGTTGAAGGCCCCCCCCCCACCCCCCGAATCTGCTGCTGCCAGATGCTGGAAAGAGAGCTCTTTGTCACATGGCCAATAAAGTACACGGAGAGTTCCACCACTATCTCCCTGTTCTAATTAAAGGCAGATAAGTTCACCTGACAGCACCAGGTGAATTTTTACAGTCTTTAAAAGAAGGCAACCTAATTGCTGGCTACACATCGCAATTTGTTCCCTGCAGTAATGCAAGTAAGTCCAAAGAACATAATGTAAAAATGTGCTCCCTGCTATGTAGAAAGGATCTAGCGCTGAGGCAAGCCTGGCTTTGACAGTCCCAGAGGCAGAGGCCAGGGCTTCTACTGCATGATCAGCCCGACACTTCCAACTCTGCATGAAAAATACTTCAGCAAAATTTTCCCTCAATTCATTTACACCCACACCCCCTTATTCTGCTGACAGATCTCTCTTATGTGGCTCACTTTGGTAAAAAAATAAAAAATAAAGAAAGAAAGTGAAACTCAAACCAAAAGTCAAATCTCTGTTCTTATTGGCTCATCTTTCATCCCCCACTCCCTCCCCCCAAAAAAACTCTTTCCAAAGGTGGCAGGGATCTCCAATTAGATTCCTCAGGTTTTGCCACTGTGAGTTTGTTTTTCTCTTGTCATTGCCTTGTTTTTAGACCCATTATGAATTTACTGTGCCTCGGTGAACAGTCACCACCCTTCCCTTAGTCTCAATCCTGCACAGTACTGGCATTACACATTACTGCGTGTGTATATATATATGGCCATTGGCCAGATGTTCCCAATACCCCATGGAGATTTGTTTTTATTTCCTCTGGGAAATAAGACATATCCTCGCCACGGCGATGGCAGGGCCGTAAAGGCTGAGAATAGAGGGTGTTGGAAGTGGAAGACAGCTCGCAGGGAGATGTGGCTGTTACACCAAAATCAATTCTCATCATTCCCACCAACTAGCGGTCTGCGGCAATCACAGCAGGGGTGGAGAGGAGGTATAGAGAGGTGCGGCGGCGGCGGCGGCGGCGGCGGCGGCTGTGGCTCGGGCGCGAGACCCCGATGCCGCTGAGGGCGGAGGGGCCTTACCTCTGCAGATGGTCCCGTTTCCCACGTAGCCCGGTTTGCAGGTGCACAGGTGCCCGCGGACGGTGTTGGTGCAGATGGCGTTGCTGTTGCAGGAGTGCTGGTCGCTGGCACACTCGTCGTGCTCTGTGAGGAGAGAAAGGGGCACGGGTGAGAGTGCCAGCTGCCAGTATGGCTCATCGTTCCTGTTCCTCACTTTATTTTCCGTAAATTATTAAATAAATCAAAAGATTATCCACATACTTATTAATTATACTTGCACAATCTATAAGTATATAGATTATAAATTGCGTGATAGATAATGTCTGTCTATAAAAACAGAAAACAATGTTTAAAATAAAATAATGGAATGTGTGTTTGAAAAGCTCCTTTGGTGAGAGAGTGAATCCATTTGTAAATCAGCTGGAAGGGAGCACTGACCTACAATGAGCTTGGAACACAGCTAAATGTTTTCCCTGTGGTTTATTTTCAAATAATTACAGAGTTTTCCCCCATAAAAATCTATTTCCCATTCCAGTTTAATTGGCAAATTCACTAATAACTGTACTTTAACACTAGAGTGGCTAGCTATTTTCATTGGGCATAAGGGGTATGAAATTTCTACTTCTACATTTCGCTCTGTATATGCACAAATGAAATTGCCTACTCATTTAAATGTGGTGTGCTTTAAAATAAAAAAAAGAAAGAACACGTATAGTAACATACAGAATTTTCATTTTTTCAAAGTCGTGTTATTTTAAATACAAAGGGTTTGTCATCCAATGTGTCTTATAACATGCTTAAACATGTGTCCTTTCATTTTTTCTGGGATACTTTCTGTGACAAATGACACTGCAAACAATGCCATACTTATTACAAAAATTTCCCCATGTTAATATACCTTGTGCTATTTGTGGTGTGTCTCATTTTGATGAATATGTATTAACTAGCTATGAAGAAACTAATCATGTATTGCAATAATTGAGCTGCTTGTTAATTTGCAGGACAGAACAGGAAGAATTGTAATTGTAATTTTTTTAAAAAGTGGAGCATGGCAAAATCCTTTGACATTTGTTTGTACAGTGCTTTCATTAAATTGCAAAGGCATGCTGTAGCGAAAGTATATGGCTGAAATACTAATTTAATATTTTGAGAATATGCAAGACAAAGAAAATGCCTTATGCAGCTTAAAATGACACTGTTTGTGCCCATTTTCCTCTGGCCATAACTAGGCAATTACTATCAGATATATTTGGGTTTTTTTGGCTAAGAATTATTCCAGTGACTGAATATAATAGACTGAAATGAAATCTACCTGTGGAATGGTAAGTTATAATAATTCAATAATTTTTTTAAAACCACATCTAGCCAGGGGAATGAACCAGACATACAGTATAAACACTGCAAATATAGTAACAATACAAGCAGAGAAAGATACTAAGTTTGAGACACATCAGCATGTACAATACCGCTAATACACTTTCCGTTTGATTAGCCATGGGACTATGTCATGAATAGTGAATACCCTGAAACCTAGCCTTTATCTAAAACCACTCCCTATTCGCTACGTATATATAGTGCACTATATTCACTTTTTTAGCTAGCAAACCAAAAGAATGCATGCTAAAGACGAGTGTTATAGTCAGCATCTTGTATTTCCTTCTGTTGGTCAGCCACAAACAAATTCAGGAGTAGGAGTTCCTTAAGTTCCTTAGGGAAAATGAAAATGAAAAATTTCAAATATGGAGGAAAAAAAGGAGACCATTTGTTTTAAAAATATATATTTTTCACTATAATCTCAATGTAGAAGTGTCCATGATAGGCAGGTTTCTGATGTAGCTTTGAAGAAACTCAATGAAATAATTGGCTAGCCTGCAGCACAGAACTGCTTCACCAATGGCTCCATTTCAGAATGGAAAATGGCAAATTCTGCATTTCATTCCATTATATAATGAGATAAGAAAAACAAGGGACCCATTCCTACATGGTAAACATATTACTAATCAATTGATAGCACCTGATCAGATTTTACTTTTTTCATTCATCAAATTTTCCTGTTAATTTGTGTTCCTCTGTCTGGAAATCCATTATTTCTCCAAAGGAAGCACACACAACATTAAAGGTGCTTAACAGAAATGTGCAGTAAATTACCAGGGAGATATTTATCCAAGGGTTTGCATAGGGCAACTTACCTATTACATCAAAATGTGGTCAAGTCAAGTCAACTTAAATATGACTTGAATGTCGATTGCCAACTTTTGACTTGGTTGACATCAGAGCATCAACAGGGCAAAAAAGGTGGTGTCTACTAATGCAGCAAGGCTTTTCCCTTAACCTTTACTTCCAAAACAACTTCCTTTCTCAGATTTCATGGCGAAGGGCTTCTACTTTCAGAGACACCAACCCCCAATCCCCCCTATCCCCCATTATTTCCCCATTGTCTGTCATGATACTCAAGGATATGCAGGAATCAATGAATGAGTTGCACTTACTGAGCCCTGAAGCAAATTTAACAGATTATTAAACAATTTTCCCAAAAAAATTCTCTGACTGATGAAGTACGGGATGTGTGCAGATATGTTTATTATACATCTGGGAAACATCAGTCTACAGTGAAGATTAAATACATCTCAGTAATGCCAAACCATCCATCCATTTTAGGCTACTGAAGTCATCCAGTGTCACTTGGCACAAATAAATCTTACTGGCAGAATTCTGCAGTCTCTTCATGGAGGTGGGTACCTCCATGACAAGAAGCATAGTGTTGGAATCAACTTGGAAGATGCAGTACACACAATAAAGCTAAACACTGCTAAATTTGTGTCCGTTTTGCTCTCATTTTTTCAATTTTCCTGAGAATATGAGGAATATGGATCATTTACAAAAACTCAGACACAAGTTTGATCTTTACTGAGAAGTGTCTTGCTGTGCTGAACACCATCCTCGTGTCCTAGATTTACCTCATTCAAAGATCATTATCTCTCACCTTTTTTTCTTCAGAAAATGCCTGGACGCCCAAATCATGCTCAGCTTAACTTCTAATACCTTCCCAACAGTTAGGTAGAAGCAAACATCACACAAAAAAACTCAACTGAGGCCAAAAATCTTGAATCATTTGAAATGATCGCATTAAAGTTCATCCATCTGGGCCATAACCATCCCCCACCTTGTAGCCACAAGTGAGCGAGTGATGCAGCACTGATGCTCTCTTTATTTATTGGGACCTAGAATTAAATTGATGGAGGAAGGTAGTGGATGCAAGGTGACCCCTTTATGGTTTTTCTACTTACAATGAGTCTGAGCTTTGGAGAGAGGGAAAATAAATGCAGGGCCTAGTGCTAAATTAGACAGAAGGTCAATGAAGATTTTTCCACACTCCTTAACATTCACAGGGTGCCCCAGGTATAAACAGGGGTCTTCCGTGTTGATACTTTCGGCATGCATCTTGTTGACTCCTCAAAGTCATACTGATCTAAATGGCTTGCCGGAATAATCTTGGAACTGTGAAGAGCAAAAAAAAACTAAATGAAAACAATTCTGGATATTATACACATAACCTCTGCCTAATTTAAGCTCGTCAAGGATAATTATAAAATGATTTCCATGTCAGGATGAATCATATCAGATTCGACCCTTGACAACGAGAGATGACGATGCGTGTGAACCGGTCATGCTGTGCTTCCATGGAGATAAGAATTCTGAAATCCAAAACCTTATAATCTCATGTGTATAGACAAAGAATGGAGGTTGCCTGGGCAATTTTAATATATCATCAACAGTGCTTGCTTTCTTTGTACTGTACTGTATATACTGCAACAGTGGAAACTATGTTAGACAAAAATGTGTAACGTTATTTAGGATAACAAAATGTGTGCACTAGGCGATTTATGCGAATGTGTTTGGTGGGATGCATAAACAGACACATCATTATTGGCGTCAAAATTCTTGCTTTCTAGAGCTCTGTACGTACTCCCAATATCTACACTTAATAATGAATTCCTTTTGTTTTTCAGAAGCCTGCTGCCTGTAGTTAAGTGTAGTTGCATGGCTTGGTGTTAACAACTTTGCAGTGCAGGAAAGAAAATAGGGCTGAACTTCTGTTATACTTTTTTCATTAGCATACTAACATCCAACAACTGCTGTCAAACAAATTATTGATTTTACAAAAGTACAGACACCCAAAGATGAAGCGTCTCCACAGCACAACAGCCAAAGTCTCTAATGAGTATTCGGGACAGAGCCAGTTCGATCTACTGGAAGGACAAAGCACATGACCAAGAACATGTGGGCTAAGTCTTTAAAATGTTTTACAACATACAGTAATACACAATTAATGTTAAATGGACAGACTAGCAAAGGTCTAGTGCTCGGCTAGAGAATGGATGGTTAGTACAATGGCCTTTGTCTTCCATTCAGATATTAAGGCATTACTCAGAACTGATTTTATTTAAAAAAAAAAATTTTAATTCTTGAGTGTAAATTTGGTTCTTCTCAGTCTCAAGACGGCTCATCAAACTGTACACCAATGAGACTGTGTATGGGTTTCTGGCTAGATGCACACCTGGCCAAAAGATTTTACATGCAGCTGACGGCAGGATGTAGCTTCAATAAATATTCTGAGTCGATTCTGTAAAGATCTTATAACCTTCAGGGGAGTGTTCTAAAGCTCCCATATGCATAACAAATACAGGGTCGAGAAACCATAAGAAGTTGCAACCCATTATATTAGCCCATAAAACTGAAAAGCAGACCTTGGGGAAAATAAGTTGCCGAATACCCCAAACTACCTATTACTGACAAAATCTTTTACTACTTTAAATGTGCTAGTCAAGGTATTCAAGGATTCTACTTGCACACGTTCACTTCACATAATTTCTATGTGCCTCAGAAAAGAAAGAGAGGATAATGCATCATGGGCCATCGCTGCCTCTTGTGATACGCTGATTAAACACATTTAAACTCCCAGCCATACTTTTACAGATTGTTCATAGATGTCTGCTCCCTGTTTGGGCAAGTCAATCGGTCTGAGATAATCTATTCTCAAAATTAAATCAGGAATGTGGTCACCAATAAGGCAATGGTGGAAAACAAATCAAGTTTTTGGATTTCATTACATTTGAGCTGAAAAGTAATTATTTGTTTAACTCAATTTTGGATTGAATTCAATATATAAGCATATACCCAAGAAAGTATAGTTTTTTCATTACCATAAACTTTTGAAATTTTATACCCAGCTGGGGCATGAAATTAATTGTATCTTTCAAAATAAAATGTTTTTCTCTTGCAATTTTGAAGTCGGTAACCCATTTCATTATATGCAGCAGATGGCTTATCCACTTATTGTGCAACGAGATGAGCAAATGAAAAAACCACATCTAAAACTTTTTAAATATATATATATATAGGGGAAACTCCATGCAAACACAGGTTATGTCACAGTCTTTTTGCATACAAAAAAAATTGACTCGTAATTCTTCCTAAAGGATGTATGGTTTGACAGAGAATGAGATATTGTTCTGGTCAGTGTAGGTCACCACTTTAGTTAGGTAGCCACAAGCCTATTTTGCACATTATTCTAGTGCCAAAGCTAACAGTTAAAAAAATACAAGTAAAATAAGATACTGTTTTTTTTTAGAAGCAACAACAGTTTGTGGAGGTGTTTGCCTGGCAGTGCCGTGGGGGGTATTTCTTCAGTGAGCTGAACACAGGGGAAAGAATGGAAACTCCAACTGCTTGACCCCACGCTGAATACAATACATTTTGTTTGCCAACAGTTAATGCGAGAAAAACAAAACTCACACAGGTGGCAGAGCATTTTTTGCTCGCTTATTCAGATTGCCCTTGAAAAGCCGAAGCTTTCTAATAAGTCCCGCTCTTTATTTATAACGGCATAAAATGGAACAAGATGGTATCTTGGAGAGATGACCGAAGTGCAATATAATAAGCAGCAGGAGGCAGAGAGGAAGAAGCGGCAGCAGCTCAGCAGTCATATGAAAGGGTACGTTAAATATTATCGCAGTGCAAACCCTCCCCCTCCCCCTACCCCCCCCCCCCCTTGCACCACAGTAAGACGCTGCATGCAGGAGAGAGAGCGCCATATTTGAACAAGAAACACGGTGCGGCACATCACAATCATAGCGCAATAAGGCGCAGGGCAGAAAATGTCAGGCTCATTTTAAATATTGAGAGGTAGGAGATGACATGGAAAAGCAGGCCGTGAGTGCGCTCATACGAGAAACCTGTACGCATTATCTGGCTTAGGTACACAGATAATATTAGTCGGTGAATATGACTAGCGCGTTAAAGTGACCCTCATTTGCTCAGCACTCCTGGAACAAGTCATACAATGCAGAACTAAAACGGCAGGGCTTACAGAGCAAAACACCCAGGATTATGTGCAGTGCATTGCACTCGAAAGGATTTTTATTTTGCCGGAAATAAATAAATAAACAAAATAAAAATCAGCGACCGGTTCGCAATGCAAGCCGTAATTAGTGGGCTGACAAACTTTTTATTTTAGCCCCAAAGCCAATTAGCACAAAACAAAGGGCGGTGGAATGGAAAAGACACAGCACCACCTTCAGAATATTAATATAGACTTGCCAGCACTCTGGCAGGGAAAATGGTACCCTTTTCTGCTTCGAAATAGAACTGCACAGGGACTTGTTTCCTAATCTGTCTCCACAGTGCCAACACATTAATGTGGCCTGTGCACTTTCTGTGGCACCAGACCAAAGAGTTCAGACATCAGAATGGAGCAGTTTTTCACAGACACTCTCAGTCAACCACAGAGCCCCCCCACCAAAACTATGCAGCAGAAGTAACCGGATCAGTTTGGTTGACTTATAAAGTCCTTCTATCTAATAAGCAACAAAAATTCTACCTATCGTTCAACAAAATCTGTATGAAATTTCCAGGCATAGCTGCTGGGTCACTACATTCTTAACATGATTCTGTAATGTAAACGGGGACCACAGTATACGAGCAATAATGCTACTTGTAGGGGATTGCTCATTAATTATTACAGGTTTACTCATTCCTGGCCAGGGACAAGGGGGGCAGGGTTGTTTAGAGCCTCCAATTAGACTACTGCATATCTTTGGACAGTGGGAGAAAACCAGAGTACCTGGCGAAAAAACCAACAGGGACATGAGGAGAACATGCCAACTCCACACAGAAAGGTCCTCGGTCCGGTGGCGAGGCAACAACGAAATGGACTGCACCACCCAGCCGCCTCTGATATACTAGTAATTCCCCTCTTTCGTGCCACTCATGTTACATGTACTGTACCTCCATTCAAGCACTTATCTGTACTTAGGTTAGGTCAGAATAATGTTCACTGTGTGAACTGGACTGTGTTCTTGGCTAAGAATAACTGTACAAAATGAGTATTGTATCTTATCGAACCTGTGTTTTGTAGTTGTTCCAATGACCTTGAGATGCCCTTTTGTACATCGCTTTGGAAAAAAAGCTTGCTAATTAAATGTAATGTAATAACTGAATGGATTTAAGAACTTGACTGCCCCCAAATCATAGATTCTGATCCCTTAGCACGAACAAGGCATGACCTTCAAACAGCAATTGATAAATTATCTGTTATTGGTATTGGTACATCACACTCCTAAAATCATATCTTTAATCATCCTTACATTTTTAAAGTCATTGGAGGATTTATTCCAGGAAAAAAACAAAATCAATCAAAAACCTCAACTGGCTGTACTGCACAGTGAAATAAAGTCATTGAAAAGGGAAACCCTGAAAACTTGAACAGAGATGTCACCCGTCAGCTCTTTTAAATGGTGTGACATAAATGTATTTTTAAACCAGATTCCGACCATATCATTTCTTTAGCTTGAATTAAAAATGATTATCCGAGTTACCCCTAGAGTTTTAGATTAATTGAATAATTTAATTGAATAACTGAATAATTAATTTAAATTTAAATAATTCCGCTAAAAAATCTGTGCTATTCAATGATTTACATTACAATCCAAAAAAAGTATAGCAAGTATAATTAGACAATATGGTCTCATCACCTTTTTACAAGCCACATTTTTTTTCTTAATTCCCAAATGGAATGCACACGCCTATTATACCACTGGTTCACAGTCCATCTGTTGGGCTGCGCAGGCATTGCCTCAGGGAACACTTCCTGAGCAGCCTGCCGCAGACGTACCGCAGGTGCCTCATCAAAGATCCGCTGATCTTGCACGTTGAGTCAGGGACAGCCCCGACAACAGGCAATTTCCGTCCCTCTGTGACGCAACTCTCGACTGCGCACCACCCTGAGTGACTGCCAACCGCTGGTGCGGTTAGGACTGAATACCAGACCGCGGAGTGCACTGCACGTAAAACCCGACAAGCCACCCATGAGCCCTCTACCGCATCTGCAGACCCTGCTGTTGAGTTACTGCAATTACAGAGCATCTGTAGCTTCTGTAACAGGTAAGGGGAGGATAATGCCTAAGGGCAAGGTGGGTAAAAATGCATTGGTGCTTTCAGAGCTACAAAAACTAAATCAACCAGTCAGTCTTCTGTTATTATCAGACCACCTAAGTCAGTGTGCTAGAGAGTTAGACTTTCAGGATTGCACAAAGCAGCAGGGTATAATTAATGAGATGCACAGAACCAATCATTTCACAACAAAGAAGATGCGATACAGGCTGCCAGGTTCACACTGAATTGCCCTGCTGAATGAATACAAACACAAAGAGAATGATGCAGTGTGCTCAGTATCACACGGGCTTGGTTTAATATGTCAACAGCCTAGGGAAAATTCAATGGATTGCCACCATTGACAAAAGTGAACAAGAGAAACCACAGAGCCGTCAAAATCTTCCATTCTCCAGTTATTTTTTTGGCTTACCATATTCATTTCATTTCTCATATGAAAGCAATATGATGACGCTCATCAAAACCATCCACAAACTGTGGTTGTCGATACTACAGATTTTTACTTCACAGAAGCAGCTGAGGGCTCTTATATACAGGATTAAGCATTTGGAAAAGAAAAGAAAAACCTGTTTTAAATGCTCAGTGCATCACTTCACATATTAATAGTAATATCCAAGAAGTCTTGTGCTTTTATTTTTTAGAAGACTATTTTAGCACTTCTGAGTAGTTTACCTTTTTTTTGAAAGGACTGCTTCAGTATCACAGTTCAGTATTAAAAGAGAGGTTATGCTATTTATTGAAAAAAATGAACATCTTCAATATGAAAGTTCTAGATTAGGTGTCCTCTTCATTTTTATTCTGCATTTTGTGTAAAAAAATAAAATAAAAAATAAAAAGATTTATAAAAGATATGCATAGAGTGACAATGAAGGGCAAGACAAATTAACAAATCAGAAAACACAAAAACAATTAATAAAACACATCAACAACACATATTGCGGGTTCAGATTAGTTATTTTGTGAAAAGTTGTTTTCATGTTTTCTAATTTGTTCATTTGTCTTGCCCTTCAAGGCCATCATAAAAGTTCTGTAAAATAACTACAAACCAAATACTCTTATGTACAATGTTTTTGTTTTTATAGTGCAAGATGGATGCTACGGAGCACCTAAAGGGACATGGGTTAGGATCTCATGCAAAACTTTTGCATTCTACTCAGAAACAAAATATCTATAAATAACAGCTCATATATACTTCCAGGTCATTGTTTTCTCACCAATGTCCCTTTAGGGAATGCCAATTCTTCTAAATGATGCACCACAGTAAATTTGGGTTTTGAGGAGGAAATTATGCACTGAAGTGTACTATCAAAATTAGACAAGGATCTTGTCTTAGCAGTGTTCAATATAAAAGGCCAGAAAAAATAAAACAGAAGCAAAACATAGTTTGCAGCTGAACAAGATGAAGACTACAATATCAGAAAGCCAATGTAGAGGAGAAAAAATGTTCTATTAAGATCCCTTTTACCACTTGTTTGTTATTGCTTGTGTCATATAGCTAAGGATGCATTAAGACGTTAGCAATCAACTCAAGTCAATTTGTGACAGAAGCTAAAATATAATATAACAACAACAGAATCCTACTGTATGCTACACAAAACCTATAATCCTCTCCTCATCATTAGCACCAACTGCGCTATTATTATCAATTAGCAATTGTCATTACTAAGAAAAGCTTTGCTTGGCCACTTGTTAATGCGACTAGGAAGAGTATACTGATGGAGTAACAACTGCTATAGGTATTACAGTGGCCAAAAGGCATAGTGTGTAGGAAAAGTATAGTGTGTTGTCTTACCTGTACAGGAGAAGTCATCCACACGGATGAAACCGGGCAGGCAGTCACAGCGATGGCCCCCAGGAAGGTTCACACAAACAGTGTTGGCGAGGCAGTAGTGCATCTGAGTCGCACACTCATCAATATCTATGGGAAAACAGGCACATCATGCCCCGTTAAAAAATAAATAAAAATCCAAAAATCTAAAAAAAAAAAAAAAAAGTCCTCCTCCCAAGGTACAGCTCAGACAAATTGAAAAACAGGGGCTCAGTGCATAAAATACCTCTGCTGAGATTTTTAAAATCCTTTTAGATTGGTCTGTAATGATACAGTTGAACATTGAAGGCCAACAGAGTATTCCATACATATACTGCAAACACCATCATGTAACTTAATGGTAGACCAGTTTCACCGGTGGTAGACCCTGTGGCTATTCACTCAGTTGCCATTCTCACCCTGCACTCACAAAAGCTCTCCCAGATGAAATTGCAGGGTTTACTGTAAATTCTCAACCTCCGGCCAAATTGGTACTTCCTCTCCCCATAAATACACCACAATCACACACAATGTAAACGCTATAACCACTAATACACACAAGCACAAAAATGACAAGTGGACCTGGACCACAGACTCACTCTCTCAAATGTTGCCGCATATAAATATCTATTTAAATAGCTTACCTTAATGGCAAAAATTATGTACAATATAAGCATCTATCTACATCCCCATCTACCATCCAGCAATAACTCTTGGCAGGTAACAGTCTCTTTAGAAGGGCCTCTATATGTACATGATCATGTGTGCGCCAAAACATAAGTTAGTAGTAACACGTTTCTCTGATTTCATATTAGCTGAATTTCTTTTTTTTCATCACATAACCTATAATCACAGGAAAACATGCATGCTTCACGCTACCATTCGGCAGCTGTATTTCCACAAGCTGAATGATGAGAAGCCAAAGTAGCACCACACTCTCCTCACACTCCTACCGTACATGACCAACAAAGGTCAGAAACAGAAAGGGCTGGGCTAAATGTGAAAGGGTTTCATTCAGAATTGTGCAGCGAGTAGATGGGAAAGATTAAGAACTTAGCTAAATGTAATAGTTGGATAGGCCTCCACACTTTGTAGTTGTTATCACTCGGATACCAGTGAATCTTGGTCTCATCTGTCCACAAGACCCTTTTCAAGAACTCCGCAGGCTCTTTCAGGTACTTCTTAGAAAACTAACATTGCCACCCTGTTTTTGCAGCTAACTAATGGTCTGCATATTGTAGTGCAAGTCTTCTGTGAACACTAGTTTTTTTTCTTCATTATGGTGAGAAATATTCTATCATCAACTGTGGAAGTATTACTTTTGTGATTACTGAGCTCACCAATGCTCTCTTTCCTCTTAATAACATTCAAAACAGTTGATTTTGGTAAACCTACCAAAATGTTTTGTTTGGCCTCTGTTTTCTGTCTCTGTGTCTGTTTTCTTATACCCTTTAATAAAAGCTGAGAATTTGCACTTTAACTACAAGTGAATTGTTTGATTACAAAATAAAAGGCGTGAAGTACAGAGCCAAATCAAAAAAATATCTGCCTTTGTCCAAAACGATATGGAGCTCCCTGCATATAAAATTCTTACCGTACTTACAACCAGATGCACAAAATGCTTTCTTTTAACAGCTTTAAGCTGACGCTGAATAATCTACAGCACCTATAAAAAAAGTTCCAAGAAGTAAAAATATGAAGCGTAAGCACCCACCCAGCATAAACCACTTCAATTGTCGCTACAGTCCTGAGGCTCGAATGCCCCTGAAAAGCATCAAAGTAGAACGTTCTTATTATCAACGTTAAAGGCTACCTGTACCGAGGGCCAATAAACTACCCCCTGGAGTGATTATGTATGCTGTCATCCCAGACAGGTTTTTCCTTGAGTTTAAATTGTCTTCGTTTTAATGCGCGAGTGTGAATAGCCTCAACTATACATCACAGTCTCCATTCTACTGCAAGAACATAAAACTGCGTCCTGCTGAGCCCAGCACAGTGCCATAAGTTATACCAGCGTTTCTCAAGGTGCGGTCAAATTCGCACAATGCTGTGGCTCAAATTACATTGTAAAAAAACTAAGAACATCTGTCACATGTACAGTAGATAAAAATCATAAAAATGTGTGTAATTATTTTTAAAAAATGCAATATTTTTATTTTGCAATGTTTGCCCATGTTCTGCTCCTAATCACAATTTGTATTTACCTTGCACCTTGGTGTATTCCAGTGGTGTTCTGAATGGTGAATAACACTATCTACTCATTGCCAACTATTACACTCATGGGAGAATTTTAGTTTAACAAAACAGATACATCTACCAGCAGAATCCATTGGAACAAACTAGTCTCAATGCAGAGTAATTCTATTAGTTAAAGCCAGGACCATCTTTTCTTCATGGTGGCTCATGTGACACATTCTGTTTGGGACATGCAGACTATATTATCCCAAGGGTACAGACCCACTGTGGATTATTCTCTCGATTATTCTCTGTTGAGTAGGTTCTGTTGGGAGAGACCAGGCCAAAGAAAGGAAAAAACTGTATACCCTTTCAGCTTTCAGAACAGCATCAGATCACCGAATTAAGAAAATCATTCATAAAAAATTTTCAAATGTCTATATGTAATGTACCTACATCGCACTCACTTTTAGTATATCCAGTATTTTCATCTGTATGGTTCTTTTGTCCATGTGAACGTTTTTATTATCCAAAATTCCTCCGCTTGTATTCAAGCTCAAGCGGTTTGCTACGTCAGGCACCATTTCCAACTCAATCCAATTCTAAGTGTCCACTTACAACATGGCCGGCATTTTCTGACCATCCGAGGCTCTCTTTATGTACAGGAGTTCTTCAGTCAGCAGATGTTTGGTTGTTGGAACAGTGACAGGTTTACTTTAAATCAACTGAATGAAATATAGCATGAATTAAACAACACTGTAACTTGTAAAATAAGCCATCATTGGTGTCTATGGGTCCAGCCATTTGCAAGTAATCCAAGTGTGCATATGCCTCCCCCTCCCCAGAGCGTAAAGTAGATTGTGCTGACAAGCAGGGAGAGTGCACAGACTGAAGTGCACTAGTGCTCAAAACAGCTTAGTATTGTGCAATAATATATATTTCTAATTATGGTGGATCAGAGAAAAAGGTTTTACACTGTGACATAAGTAATTGAAGAGCTTCAAAAACCAGATCTGAATTAGAGGCTTTATTTCCAGATTTGTAAAGCGGAGACTTGCTTGGAGAGGGTGCTCTAGACAGAAGGATAGGCCTGCTGGTGGGCATGTACGTTTACTGAAATAGAAAATTTAGTGTTCTCATGATTTATTCTTATTCCACATACATTTTATGTATGGTACTCCTCCGACAGCTTTTCAGCAAGACCTACGAAGTTTGGGTAGTAGATTCACCTTGTTGCCGGTGCTTTTTGTGTCAATAGTGCAAATATTTTTTGAGATATTTACAATTTAATATTGCAAAAAATTTCCCATTGATTAACACTGATGGAATGTTCAGAATGTGAACAACACACCTGCAGCTGACATCACAATCAGCCACTGCAGCTGCCACAGATACAGACCGTCTTTCTCTTTTGCAAAGCTTCTAATGTAAAAAATTTCTGGCAAAGTCACTAATGTTAGTCACTAAAGTTCAATGTGAACTAATATTACTGTTCTGTTATAAATCCTGCAAGCGTGCGTATTTTAACATTCAACATAATGTTAATTCTTGTAAAATACTGAAACACTGAAAACGTTTTTTTCATTTTGAGTTTTGTGGTATAGATAACTTCAAAACATCCAAAATATGCTATTTGCGGAGGCTTTGGGACAGATCTTGGGAAAGCCGTTGCAGAATTTCACAGCTTTTTTATTTTTTTTTGCACAATCTGTTTCCGGTGGTGGGAAACATGTTGGGGATAAACTGAGTACAATAATTTTGCCACTAGTTGATGTGTATTTTGCAAACTAAACAAGAGATTCACATTTTTATTTACATTATTTGTGTACCATGAATAATTCCCCACATATTACCTAGGTTCTAGTCTTGTTGGAACACTTATGTCCTTCAAATACAGCCATAATCCATGTCCCTGCAGTGTGTTGACACAAAGTTATAAGGCTTTATTTTAGAGTACTGCAAACCAAAGTTTGCCTTGATAAATTCTTGGGATTAAGGGGTTAAGCGAAAGGAAAATGGAAAAAATCTACTCGTAAATCATTCCCTCAGTGAACACATAATCCCGATTCTCACGCAAGTAATCACACACAAACTCTCAGTCAGGGGGCATGGTATTGAGGGTTCGAGTAGCCGAGAGATGTAGAGTGACATGCTTTTATCTGACAGCTCCAGAACGAGGAAGAGAATGAATTTGGGAAGTTTTGGAGGATACCTCGCCTGAGCATATCACCCAAATTCAGATAATATGGCCAATTACAAAACAGATTATAATTTTGTCCACCCATAAATTTGCCTAATGTTACCATGTGTAGAAAGTCATCATTATGAGCACATTTTACTAATCATCTAATCAGCCTTTCAGATGCTAAAGGTTGCCAAAGTCAGGTCAGAACATACAGTAAAGTCACAGCCTAAAAGAAAGTGGAAACATTAAGGTTCTTTCAACTTGTTTTCCAGTACTATGGATGCACGATCAGCCACACACAGTATCATATAGAGGTTCCAAATGTCCTTCATTCCTCCTTCAGGGTGAAATCACAATTTCCCTGCATATTTCATCTGTTGATGAATATATGCATGCAATCCACTAGCGCCTGCCACACACGGTCTGCTGGAAAATTCACAGGTCTGTGGTTAGACCAGTGGAGGAGCAGGTACAATAGACAATGCTAAAAAAAAAAGGTCACATGAACATGAAAAGGTTAGCCCGTGCACGTGATGTAATTAAAAAAATATATATATCATTTAATACACATGAATATATACCAGAGGCATTTCAAAATACTATATAGGGAAAAGTGTCTGAAAAAAAGCACTGCTGGACTAAAAGGCAATTCTATCTCTGTCTTCCATTCCCAGCTCTCCCTGATGCTAATCCCATCTGTTTTGACTGATCTCTGCACATTTTCTTGACATTGAGCATACAGAGCAGGTGAGGATTTGTGACAGAGCAAGGGACTGTCATTTCACACAGGGGTAATTAATTTCTCTGACTCGTCGGGTGCCTGCAGCCTTACTTATTTATTTTCAGGCAGATGTAGGTCATGCCTGGGGAATGAGAGAGAGAGAGAGAGGGAAAAGGAGAGAGAGGAGGAGAGATTAAAAAAACTTTCTAAAAATATGGCTGTCTTCTTCCAGGATTGTGGGTAAAGCTTGCACGGGGGGTATGCAGTGGAGGTTAATCGAAACATGTCTGCCTGACAAAATTGTCTCGCCCATGGTAAACGAAAGCACAAAAGACTGACAGTGATTTTCTGTAATAAATTATACTCTTTTGCTGTTCTGAGCTAGGCAGGTTGTCATTTGCTGAATCTAGTCTGAGCAAATTTGGTGACACAAGCAGAGTACATTTTTTCAAAAAAGAAATAAGAAAAAAGCAACAGGAATGGTTTGATAACTTCTTTCTGGGGGGTCATATTTCAATGCGATACCCACAGAAACAATGGCTTGTGATTGAAGGCCAGTTCAGGAAACCTCATTAAGACCCACCCTGTAGGGTGAAAAAGGTCTCACTGTGTCCAGCTGCAGCAGCCCATCACGGTGGTAGCATACTGACAGCATGCAGATCCTGATGGAAAGGCAAGCGAAGCCCCATTTGACAGGGGTCAAAGTTCACAGAATATAGGGGAACAGAAAACAAAATGATTACATTTTTCTAGAACCAAGAACAAAGGTCTCGAAGCACACACTGCCTTGAAATTCCAGCATACATCCTTTGAAACTAATGCCAAGCCTAGCACCCACCCCTTTCAATTTTCAATTCAGTGTATGTACATTAGCTGCCACTGACCAGGGATGCATCACTCTGATGAACATGATGTAATCTTTGTTGTTAATTTCAATAATAGCTTAAATAAATTTTACACGCTTCTCGAAAGAAAAACCGGTGCAAATGTAATTTAGGAACTAAAATAGGAACAGCCAATTATAATATTTCAACATAAGCTATAACACATTCAGAACATATACCATAAGCCAATAAAACATAACATAGGCCTACACTCAGAAAAATAAATTGTTGGACAGTGGTTGCATGCAATATTATTGAGTATATCATTGCAACTGATTAAGTTGAAGTCATATATGCTTAATAACCGCATTAAACCACTGTCCATAATTTTATTAAGTAAATCCAAGGATTCTTTTTTCATTTTATGAAATAAATGCAAGGATATTCACTGCCGACTGTTATAAAGCATAAATAGAAGAATAGATCATTGAAACATTGTAATATTGAAAGCTGTGATGGATATCGAATTAGCCTAATAATGGCAATGGTTCCCAGGTTGTCAGTGTATGTCACGTTGTGTATTGTTGATCCAATTATGCATTGGGTGTGGGGTCGGACCTCTTCATTTATTTTCTGACATATTCTAGTAAGTGCTATCTGTTTCTCTCTTTAATTTATAGTTTGTGGGATTTAGCACTCTATTATCAGTAAATATGCTAGAGTGAGCATGTTTATTTCATTGCCAAAATAAGGAAACAATGTATTTTTGAGTGCTTAATACTGTTGCATGCAACCACTGGCCAACATTTGCTACCTTTTTTAAAATGAAATCACCTAAACCTATTTCGCATGGGAAACCTCAGTTATGTAAATAGCTGTGAGGCTGGTGTTGACCATTCAAATCTTTTTGTGCATCAAAATAATGGCAGAGAGTTCATTTGACAGTGCATTCCAGCAATACACAAAATCATTCGTTTTGGGGGGTTTTGTTTATTATGTATGAATTGACAAGGGCTCTGGAGGGATGTGGAAGGATGGCCCCTGGATAAGTTTGTTATAACATGCATCAGACAATGTAATGGCAGCCATATTAGAATTATAAAATAAGATTCAGAGGACTGGTCTGTAATGGATGGATGAGTTTTAAATGTGTGGCAGTATTACATTTTTAAAGCCTGTAAAAGATCCCTCTAGAATGGTCAGCTACAGTCCTATTGCCTATAATAGAAAAAAATGATAGTGAACAGTATGATGTATTTCCTGGAAGCCAGGGGACTGATCAGTGATACACAGCATGGATTTAGGAAAGCGAGATCAACCATGGATGCATTGGTGAGGTGACAATATGTACAGAGATCGACAAGGCTCTGACAATGAAAGAAATGGTTTTTGTGAGTTTCATATATTTTGGCATAGAGAAGGCTTAGAACCATGTGGAGGGAAGGACTGTTAATTAAGTTGAATGCAAATGGCATTGGTAAGCATCTATATAAATGGGCTATGGACTTTCTGTTCGATAGAGGCATTTAAGTAAGGGTGGGGTCATAGTTTTCAAATGTATTTGAAGTGGATAATGGTACTCCCCAGGAAAGTGTAGTTAGGCCAGTATTGCTCACAATAATGATGGAGTGGGAGTGGCCCTGTATGCAGATGAGGGAGCAATATGAAAATGGGTAGAAATGTGAAATACGTGATAAGGAAGCTGTAAATATTGTGGAAGACTGGTCATTGACTTAGGGATTTAAAATGTCTGTGGCTAAGTCCAATTTTATGATCTACTCTCGGAAAAGGATTAAGGATGCAAAATTGCAAATATACAAACAACATATTGGAAAAGTAGAAGAATTTAAGTATCAAGGTATGTGGTTAGATTAGTGGCTTAAATGGAAAAAATACTATACTGACACAAAATGTAGGAAGGTATTAAATCTAATGACGGCAGTAACAGGATATGATTGGGATGCAAACAATCATTAATACATTTGTATTGGGCATTAATAAGGTCATATTTAGACTATGGGTACTTTCTTTATGATGAGGCAGCCAAAACAAATCTCATACAGCGACATAAAATACAGGGAAGAGCTTTGAGATTGTGCAGTGGGGCCTTCCGGTCATCACCTGTTGAGGCACTGGGGAATAGCCATTGATTATCTTTGATAATAATTAACAAATTTAATCAAATTGATTAATTTTACATGTTGGATAAGTGAGGAATTTTAACTATTGATGCAATTGTTTTCAGTTTTCAGAGTGCCAGAGTGCCAGACATTCAATAAGAATGGGTGACATAGCTCAGGAGGTAAGAGCGGTTGTATGGCAGTCGGAGGGTTGCTGGTTTGATCCCCACCCTGGGCGTGTCGAAGTGTCCCTGAGCAAGACACCTAACCCCTAATTGCTCTGGTGAATGAGAGGCATCAATGAGCGCTTTGGATAAAAGCGTTATATAAATGCAGTCCATTTAACATTAACCATAGCTCTATTGAAACTTCTGGATTCAGAAATTAAGCATATTTTATTTAATCCTCACTTCCCTGACAGGCTGTTCAAAGACAGATCGACGGATCCAGTCAGTGGCAGTGTGGGAGGAGAGGTACATATCCCAGAATTTGATATCAGACTTTATACCAGGCTATCGGATCTTGTGTCAGTGTATACAGCTGAGATGATGGCTATGATTATAGGATTAAGATGGGTAGAGGAGGTAAAACCACTCAGTGATATGCCCTGATTCTGCTGCAGCAGACAGCAATAGTCTGAAGTCTGGTAGATCAGATAGGGGGGGGTTTGCTTGTGGATATAATGGTGATGTTGATGGTTTTGGAAAGCATGGGATGTGGTACTTTGTTTTTGTCGGTTACCTGCTAATGTTGGGGTAGAAGGTAATTAGAACACAGATGCTGTGGCTAAGTTTGCTGGGAAGAGGGAGAGGGTCGATATACAGGTAGCACTGGGCCATAGGGAAGTCATTGATCATGATCATCAGGGATCAATATCTAGCAAAATCAATGGGACAATAGTAGCAAAAGGAGGCATTATTATAATATACACAAAAAATCAGTAGGGAATTAGAATCGTGAGAGAGAGGAAGTTATAAGGAGCAGATTACGACTATATGCAGGACTAAATGCATCATTGCAACGGATTGGGAGACATGAAACAGGGTTATGTGATGAGTGTTTAGTAGAGGAAACAGTTGGAGGCGATGTATTGAGTTGTATGATGTGATAGGAGATTGTTTGAGAGGAACAGTGGAACTTGGATGGTAGATTGGATGTTGTATATGTAGATGGGAGTTGTTAGGAGAGGAGACAGGAAACATGTGGATGGGATGGGATGATAATGTATGGGATGTTAGGGAAAGGAACAGGGAAAGAGGTGGTGGGTACGGCTGTTTTTAAGCATTTTTAGAGGGACATATTTAGGCAAAATAATTTTATGTAGGTAGGCTGTGACCGGCCTCGCACTCCAGCGCAGTAGGTGGCGGTGTATGGACCTTAAAAGTGAATGTGATCGCCAACTAAACCCAAAGAAGTAGGAGAAGTAGTAATACCCCGATCTGCCATGATGTAGGCGCAAAGGCATCTTTCTTCCATGTAAATATAAACAAGACTGGGCAGAATGGCGACAGTGGGAACCATTCCGTGCTCAGTGAAACCGCAGATAATACAGAAGCCAACGCGAATGATACAGGTGCAGTCAAGCTGTAAAAAAACACCGGGAGTCTGTGTGGAAAGCAGCCTGACTTGAGGTCCCTCGCTACAAACCAGCCTATAAAAGTAATTCAGTACTAACATTTGCAATCCTCATTAGAAAATAAAACTCAGAAATATTCACATTCACAGAGCAGTATTTAAACAAAGCTACTTTAGCCAGCTTGTCATCATAACGGTAAATGTTACACTGAATATTTAATCCTCTCTTCCCACATCCTTTTTCAATATTTTCCCGTCTCTTATTAGCTTTTACGTCTCTGATATTTGACGCACTTGTATTGACAAAGCCAAATTACATTTATCATGTCATTTACAATTTATATAAAACAATTTTGACCATCTTTAGGGATGCTCTGCCACTTGTGTAAGCAACACAAACAGCCAGGCAAGGCAGAAAGGAGTTTTATTGAGGTGCCTATTCTGTACACTCCGTGCACACAAAGTGGAAAAATTAAACATATGGGACTGTCATATTACACAGGTCACGTCATGTAAGGCGCTAGGCATAGGTGACATAGGCAGTCATCTAGGGTGCAATCCATCCGAGGGGGCTCCAAATGAAGGGAATAAAACAAAAATGAAATGCAAGTGGATGCCCTCGCAAACACCCTCCAGTCCATGAATACAGCAGAAACGCCCAAACCCCCCCGACGACTCGTGACTCGATCCCGAGTAGCATTGTACCATCTCACCACCCCTTCTTCAAAGAAATCCTGTGGGGACACTGCCAACAATATTACATTTTAAAGGCAATAGAATACATGTGTGTGTCTGTATATCATATAATATACCTGTGTGCCATATACATTTATTTAACAACAGTAATTATATCTAATCCCAATTCCCAACCCTTTCAGATCTCACCAACAGGCGGATGTAATATAAACTTGTACTGTGCTATAAAGAGCTACCTGCTCTTCAATCTGCAGTCAATATTTCAATTGGCTGTCCTGACTAATACACAAGGATCTGTTTACTATGCATGTTTGGACATCAACGCATGCATTAAAAATCAGCTGAAAAACATGGATTGACTAGGTAATAGTTCTTAGCGAAAAGAACTACAGTTGATATCAAACAATGGCCACAAGAGACGCTACACTTTGAAAGCAGCCTTTGGAGTAAAACAGATATATTAGGTTTTCAGGAAAAAGGAGCAGTCTAACTTGTGCATTTCCCATTGGAGCAGAGCAAGTACTTTCCTGTACATTCTGGTTATGCTCTCAAATAAATATTCACAGCTACAACCTGCTTCTGTCAGAGAAATATCACTCACCTTTGCGCTCTTCTGTATTAAAACACAGCTCTCATCCTAGCATAAAAGGCTGATGTTTGCTATTGCGGTTCTTTAGCAGCGTGAGACAAGCAATGAAAGGACACTGATTACATCGGGGGAGTTTAAACTGTGCACAGAACACGACGGTGGCACATGGAGGAGGCCACAACAAATTCATATCGCTTATCTCGCACTGTTGAAAAGGAATGAGCCGACACCTCCGTTTGATGTACAGGCTTTCGTTACAGAGTAATATAGGAAAAAAATTATCTCCCACCGCATTTAATTAAGGAATGCCCCCTGTCTTATCAGCATTTCCTTTTTAGACAGCCTCACCATGAAATATTGGCGGTGCTCAGATTCTCTCTACACTGGCCTCTGGTTTAATTAGTTTACTTGAAGAGTGCTCTTTGCAATGCTTGTCCAACTGGCAGCTCAAGTTTTTTTTTTTTAAATTCTGAATCTCATTCTACTCCAAATTTAAGATTTCATATTACACAGAGGACTGCTTGAAAGAAATCTACTTGAGTACACCCCTCTTTAGAAGGACCTAGAAATCAAACACCTGTAATAAAATGCTACCATTGCTGGTTAACAATGCTGAAAGTCAGCCAAGCTAAGAAAATGGAGGATAACAATTTTCTGCAACATACAGCATAATGTGTAAGATTGTATAATGCAGTAATGATATGCAATGCTATAACATACTGATTTAAAGAGCTGTTGTTCTAAAAAATAACAACTTGCCCTTTTCTTGTTTTAGATATATTTATCAGTAGAAGCCTACACTGATTTACATTTAATTAGTACATTTTATGAAATGTAAAATGTAGAATGTAAAATGGATGGAAAGTGATTGGATGTCACACTTTTATAAAAAAGGAACCGACTTCAAAATACTTACATTTCATCGGATCACAGTGCAAAAAGGCCCTTATTTAAGTGATTTTGAGGTTACAATGCTTAATGACAGAGCTATTTTTTCTGCTAGTGGATAAGCAGACACACAGGTGATCTGTGGCATTTCCCAGGTGAAGATTATCCCTAGTAGATTGGTATAATTAACAATGGCCCTGAAAAAAGTCCCCAGTGGGACACTTGGTCTGACAAATGCTTATTATATCCAAATGATCACAATGCCTCTTTCCCTCAATCCTTAGCAGGCTGATCTCTGGAGTGGCTAATACTGTAATGCTTTTTTTCTCCAATTATAAAAGTCTGAATAGGCCTCCAGGTGGCTCACGCTGTAAAGACGCTTGTTCCAAAAGCAAAGTGGTTGAGTCCCAGTCGTGGCATTTCCAGCTATGGCTGGAGGTCCACATTGGCGAGGCAACAATTGGCCCAGCCTTGCTGGGGAAAGATAGCAAGCAAGCTGGGTAGTTCCGCTGATTATATGCCACTGCTGGTAGCATACATTCGGTGGTGGGTCTGTGTGTGGGAATAGAAGCGAGAATAGGCGTCATGTGAATTGGAAGTGTCATGTGTCTGCCATCTCCTGATGTCAACAGGAGATCAACAAGTTCGAGCTGGGAAAATTGGGGATAAAATATAAAAACGTCTGAATGCAAACTAAATATTCTTTCTCCAGGATAACAGGATGCACACTACTGTGGTGCAATATAAAGGGACAATAGAGGTAGACAGGAAATGCATTAATGTTCATTTGTAAAAATAATTTCTCAGCAGTAAGAGGAGTGATGAGCAAGGAAACAGAGACTGCACAAATTATTCAAAGTGGATGCATGTGAATTTCTTTAAAGATAAAAGCAGAATGCACGGGTCTCCTGAAAGCAGGACAGCATTGAAGTGGAAGAGGAAAAAAATATTAAGTTGACAATGTTACAGGCATTTTCTTCTCAAATTACATCCAGGCTTTCCTCTACACATACAAGTTTTGTGTCTGCTTCAGACAACATGGACCAGTGTTCCCAATAAAATCTGATTTCTACAATAAGAAGAATTAAAAATATAACAATGTTTCCATGTGGTTAAATCAGTGGAGAGTCAGCATGAGCCTACATGTCATACAGAGTCTGGACTATATTAGGTTTGGTGGTGGTTTGAGGAGAGTCCCCCTCCCATCACTAGTGTGTGTGAAAAAGTGCTAAATAAATGCAAGCCATTATTATCCTTATTGTTAGCCAAATGTGCCAGAGAGACCACAGCAGTGAGAAAACATTGCTTTGTCTCTCCAGGGCAGTAGTAGCTTAAAGGCATATCCCTTAAAAAAGGTTATTCATCCATTTTTACCTTGATAAATGCCCTGTAGCCATGACAATTCTCCACAGCATCTGGTTGCAGATTTAATCACTCAATCAAAATGTAAGGAAAGGAAATTTATGTATGAGCAAGAAACTTTTTTATTAATTTTAATTTTAATTGAAATACTAAAATTGTTTAAAACGAATGCCACCCTTAGCCATATAGGGGTTTTTTAGGCTGTATGCTGAGGAATAACCCCACCCATAAGAACATAATCTCTAAAATTCTCACAAACACAATTTCCCTTTCTGTTTAACTAATCCCTGGGTCGTTAGGTTACCACTGCAGAAGGGCCTTCATGTCACTCAGTTAGTCCCCTACACTTTACGAGTAGGAGCCAGCGAGAGATGTGCCTCTCTTCCATTTGGTGACCTAAAAAAGCAATGTCTACTCTGTATAACACACAACACCATGCAGAACAAAGACTGGACATAACCTTGGGGCAATTCTACACCACCAATAACAAAACCAATAGAGACATCTACACGGTTACTAATAAAACAAAATAGAAATACCAATGGAAAATAAATAAAAACACAGACACAGCCAAAACAAAAAAGATAATACCAGGCTCTGTGGATAAAAGCCAAGTAAGAACAAGCACCAATCACTTCCCCTGAATAACCAACTTTAGCAGCATAAATAAAAGGCAAACCTGCAACAGAAACCTGCATACGCCAAGCAATCAAGATTTATGAATTCACTTTTTGGGATATTACAGATGATTTTTTCGGCAGTTCCCCCAGGAGTGGAGATTTATGCCTTGGTTAGACATGAATGACGCTGCACATTTCGCTGTTTATATTCTGTGAGAATATTTAAAGGCTTCCAAAACAATGCAATAGAACCTGAAGTGCAGGTTCAACTTAAAAATTCAGACAGGGACAGCTATTCTTTTCAACCTGTAGAAAAATTAAGGAAACTTCAATAAAACTACAAAGCCAGGCCCACCGCTATGGAAGGTCGAATGGGGCAACCGTACACTGCCTCGGGCCTGTGTGGGCCTCGTGCCAGGCAGGGATTTTTATATATTTTGTTGCCTTTAATAAACTTGATAATGTGTGCATATTAAATGTTGGGTATGACTGCTTTATAAATCCTAAAAAAACGTTTGCAAGCTAATATACACACTAATAACCGTAGTATTCTATTATTGTCTATTAGGCCTATCTGGCAGCAGTGCAGTGTAGGGCAGGTTACGTCGCAGTGGATGATGAGCACATTTGTAACAATGTATCATGGTTGACGCATCGAACACAATTCATCCGTCAATTTTACGTGCGCAAATTGTCAACGCAATCCCTCCCCACAACGGTTCCCACCAGTGTAGTGTATCTACATGGGGGGGGGGCAGCGTATCCCTGCTTATTTGACATCAGTTGTGACAGCGACCACAACCAAAGCTCGTGTGATACAGACAAATTGTAAACAAAGTAAAGATGCTAGGTTTTATCAGGTAATATTGATCAAGATTTTTGAGCAATAACTAACTAAAGTAGTTTAGTTAGCTAGCTAGCTATTGAGCTATCGATAGTAGCTCTAGCTTGTTTACTTTACTTTAGCCCAATTTGTTGGGCAATAAGGCGTGGCTCGTAGTCAGCTTTCAATTTTATCCCAAAGGTGTTCGATGGAGATGAGATCAGGGCTTTGTGCAGGACAGTCAAGTTCTTCCACACCAAACTCGGCAAACCACTTCTTTATGGTCCTGCCACAAAATTGGAAGCACACAATACTCTAGAATGTAATTGTATGCTGTAGCATTAACATTTCCCTTCACTGCAACTAAGGGGCCTAGCCCAAACCATGATAAACAGCCTCAGACCATTATTTATCCTCCACCAAACTTTACAGTTCTCATTATGCACTCGGGCAGGTAACGTTCTCCAAACCTAGATTCATCCATCAGACTGCCATCAGTAGTGTGATTCATAACTCTGATGAACAATTCTTGTGTTGACATTGTTTCCAGAGGCAGTCTGGAAATCAGTACTGAATGTTGCAACCGAGGACAGACAATTTTTATACGCTATGCGCTTCAGCAATCGGTGGTATTGTTCGGTGACCTTGTGTGGCCTACCGCTTCGCGGCTGAGCTGTTGTTTCTAGACACTTCCACTTAAAAATAACAGAACTTACAGTTGAACAAGCCTGCTCTAGCAGGGCATTTGAGGAACTGGCTTGTTGTAAAGGTGGCATCCTATGACAGTGCCATGTTGAAAGTCACTGAGCTCTTCAATATGACCCATTCTACTGCCAATATACACTCACCGGCCACTTCATTATGTGACAGGAGTGGCAACTGGTGTGGTCTTCTGCTGCTGTAGCCCATCTGCTTCAAAGTTTGCCTTTCTATCAGCTCGAACCAGTCTGGCCATTCTCTTCTGACCTCTGCCATCAACAAGGCATTTTCACCCAGAGAACTGCCGCTCACTGGATATTTTCTCTTTTTCAGACCATTCTCTGTAAACCCTAGAGATGGTTGTGCATGAAAATCCCAGTAGATCAGCAGTTTCTGAAATACTCAAACCAGCCCGCCTGGCACCAATAGCCATGCCACGTTCACTTAAATCACCTTTCTTCCCCATTCTGATGCTTGGTTTGAACTTCAGCAGATCGTCTTGACTATGTCTACATGCCTAAATGCATTGAGTTGCTGCCACGTGATTGGCTGATTAGATATTTGCGTTAACAGGTGCAGTTTGCAGTTGAACAGGTGTACCTAATGACGTGGCTGGTGAGTGTATGTCTACAGAGATTGCATGGCTGTATGGTTTATTTTATGCACCTGTTAGCACTGGGTGTGGCTGAAGTAGCCAAATTCACTAATTAGAAGGGGTGTCCATATACTTTTGGCCATGTAGTGTATGTTGAACAAAATAAAATGGCTAGTATGAGTTTGTAACTCTGACAGAATCATTTTCTTAAGTGTATGCTTCAATATTGGCAAATTTCCCCTCCCACTGAAGTAGTACAATCAGATAAGCACAACGTCCCAATACATCAACAGTTTCCTGTGTGTAATTTAGGATGCAGTCAGAAGAGATGCATTTGAGGACATTGCCTGAAGCCAGCTCAATCCCCATAGATAATTCATCATTTGCAATTATAATCTGGCATTAAATTAAAATTGGAAAACTCAACTTGATGGTGAGCGTCCATAGAAAAGTGCTTCTAATATGGACTATGTTCAAGTTAAAAATATGTGCAAGAAATTTAGACAACGTATGTCGGCCATCGCATTAAGAATACTCAAAATGGCAACCTATCTTTCTCACTGCTGCTATATTGTTGTGTAGGTAACTATATGTCATCCACAACCCAATATAAATTTTTCAGAAAATATACAGTCATGAAATGCACAGCACATTTTAAATCTGTCAGGAGCAGCACAAAAAAGAAATAGAAATGTATAGGCCTATATCATAAAGGTACCTTGTGTACCACAGTGACATCCGGAGGTGACAGCTATTTCAAGAGTGTGGTAGACATGGCCCATGATGCATCACTCTGATATCAATACCTACTTAAGCTTGGAGTGCTCACAGGTGTGATGTCACTGACTGCCAAAATATTAGCTGCACAGATGCTGCTGAATGCAAATGATTGTGCGTGTGCTAAAGAGTGTCAATGAACAGAGAAAATGAACTGATGCTGGGAAAAAACAGAGCACAAACAGACATCACACACCTTTGTTCTTCACAAAACTGGATGTGTGCCAGCATATTTAATAACATGCAGATGGTACTAGATGACTAGGAAAGTACCCTTGGAACCAGGGACGATATGAAATTGTATTGTCTTTCTACAGATTGCCCACAAATGCCAAGGTTTCATGGCAGTGTACATCACAACAAAAAATATCAATGTCTCTCAGAATGTCCTCCTTTAAAACATGTACAGTGCTGTGACAAAAGTATTTTCCCCCTTCCTGATTTCCATCTTTTCATATTTGTCACACCAAATGGTTTCAAAATATAGTAGACAAAGGAAAACGGAGTAAACACAAAATACATTTTATAAATTATTATTTCATTTATTTAATGAAAAAAGTTATTAAACACCCATATGGTCCATGTGAAAAAGGTATCCCTTAGCTACTCAATCAACCAATTAGCCAAATTTGATTGATAATCAGATTTGGTTGAGTGAACGCAGCCAGGCTCCACTGAAGCCAGCCCTGTTGAATCTAAACCTCACTCATATTGAACCTTACCATCAGAGTGAAGTAGTCATCACAAAAGAAGTGTCTATAAAAAAAGTTATTGAAATATATCAGTCTGGAAAAGATTACATTTCAAAAGCTCGGTGAGCGCCACAGTGAGAGCCATTATCTCCAAATGGAGAACACTTGGAACAGTGGCCTGCCAAAATTTCTCCAAGGGCGCAGCGACAGCTCATCCAAAAAATCACAAGAGATCCCAGAAGAGCATCCAAAGAACTGCACCCCTCTCTAGCCTCAGCTAAGGTCAGTATTCATGACTTCACAATAAGAAAGAGACTGGGCAAAAACGGGATTCAAGGTGCAAACCACCGCTAACCAAGAAAAACATCAATGCTCGTCTCACATTTGCAATAAAGCACCTGGATGATCCCCAAACCTTTTGTGATAATTACCTATGGACAGATGAGTCGACAGTGGAACTTTTTAGACAACACGCGTCCAATTATATCTGGCATCAAGCAAATACAGCAATTCACAGGAAGAACATCATACCGACATTCAAACAAGGTGATAGTAGTGTGAGGGTGTGGGGACCTGGATGACCTGGGTGCCATTATTGAAGGAACCGTGAATTCTGCTCTGTACCAGAAAATTCTTAATAAGAATGTCTGGTCATCAGTCTGTGAACTGAAGCTGAAGCGTAATTGGGCTATGCAGCAAGACAAGGATCCAATACACAAAAGCAAGTCCACATCTGAATGGCTGAAAAGAAACAAAATTAACATTCTGGAGGAGCCTAGTCAAAGTCCTGACTTCAACCCAACAGAGATGCTCTGGCAAGATATGGAATAACCAGTTCATGCTCAAAAAACCTACAAATTTGTCTTAATTAAAGCGAATAATTCTGCAAATCAATCCTCCACACCAATCTGAAAGACTGATATGAAATTATAGGGAGCATTTGGTTGCAGTCATTGCTGCTAAAGGTGGTGCAACCAGTTATTAAGTTGATGCCAGCAATTACTTTTTCACATAGGTGATACGGGTGTTTGATAACTTTTCATTAAATAAATTTTGTCTAAAGATCTGAAACCATTCAGTGTGACAAATATGCAATAATAGAGTAAATCAGAAAGGAGGCAAATACTTTTTCACTACTCTGCAGTTTTCACCAGACCACTAATGAGTGGTTGCTATGTACTGCTGCTATTTCTGATCATCACACCTTCAATGTAAGGCCACAAATTCACATGCACACAAAGCCTTTCAGCTGGTCTCAGATCAACCAGACAGTTTCCTGAAGCAAAATTACAGACAACAGAGGAAATTTGTTTTCGTTTGGTCGTTCCATACAATTAAACAGAGATAATGACCAAAGGAGTACAGTATTTCAAGGATCACTTATGTCTAAACAAATAATACATTCACAAGTATCAGGATCATAATATGAGTTCAATAAGTAAACACTGTATTTAAGCCTGACAGTACCGTTAGGACTGCATTCAATAAGTGGTTAGTTAGTTAAAGGAAAACAGCTTATAATTTTCATGGGCTAAAAAGATTGAGCCTTTTGTTGAATGTGATGACTAGTTTAACGCTCAGTAAAATGTACATGTAGACAGTGAACAGATGTTCATTGCAAATATATCAAAATGATTTTCCCCAATACACACTGTAGCACTGAGCTGTGTTCACAATGTGTTCAGTAGGAAGCACTTACAGACCTATGGTTTTGCAGCACCACTTTCATAATTCTACACATATGAAATTAAATGTGCAATGGCCATCATTTTCTGATGGATATTTCAGTGCCAAGCCATTGAATCTGTGCACATTTGCATGCTAATCATAAGTATCTGTATTAAAGGCTTGCACAGGAAACATACTAAAAACATTTCTAAAAAAATAAAAGGGACTGGTGAAGTGGACTGGGAGGAGGTGACAAGAGGCAGGGAGCTGGTCCCTAGGTCCTCCTGTAGAAGGGGTGGTCCACTGTTGCTCCACAGGCACTCAGAGGTGACATATTTTGGTGTCTCAATAACCCTGCTTGCTTGTGTTGTCCTGAGACCTCGGTTTGAGAGAATGAGAGGAGACAACAGATGGCCAGGCTAGGCCCACACCACGGCGATGCAAGACCTGGAAAAGTGGGTCAGGCGGCACATCGTCTCAATCCCTGCACAAGAGATTGTGCTTGTGGGAAAAATGAAGGAATCTGAGTAGATGTGCAGAGATAAGATCCTGTTTTTTAAGCTGCAGCTGCAATAAAGGGCATTTGGACAAAATTAAGTTTTAAGACCTGCAGACATATGTCCACACACATACATATTTATGCACACATGAAAAAAAATTTTTTCCCACATTAAGATCATTTTGGTTTACTGTTCCATTTGACAAATACAACTAAGATTAATAGCAGCAGTTGACCCATGAGATGTACTGCCACCATTTTTATTCATACCTGGAGTTTCAGTTTTACACAACCCTTCTTTCAAAGGCATAGCCCCGGATCCCTGATATTTCCATAATTTCCTTTGACAAACGCACAGATGTGCACACAAATGCATGCGATTTCTTTTTTACAAGAGTCATGTTGTTTTAGTCAAAGGACTAAGACCATGACTAAATCAAAAACTTGTGACGAAAACAACACTGGTGTTGATTCAATACTGTTGTCAAAGACAGTAATTACAAAGTAATTACAGAGTAATTACTGGAGTTCCAGTTTTGCTACAATTATTGTGATTAATGTTTGCAGCTTGCGCAGATAGCCTCACATACAAACATATTTGCATGCTCCAGTAAACGTACACTTGCTAAACAAACGTAATGTAGCACTTCTTTATTCAGTCTATCTATTTTATAGGGAACTTATGCAAAACCACATAATTCCTCAAACCGTGTTACTGTATATGATGCTAGCGACTAATGGCATACGCTATACAAAATCTTGGTTGGTACAAATTTTTATGTTTAGACTTAAATATTTTAAACCGTGCCAGAGCATCCAAGGTTTCCTGTTTTTCTGCCATTAGTCATTAGAAGTCAGTACAGTAGCTCAATGGAGTTCTTAATCATGTAGTTCACAGTGCTCCCCTGCACAGCTGGACCAAATATAGAAGCCATTTGAATTACGGCATTTCTAATTTGCATCATTATCCATTGTCTGAAATCTGGCCGACTGTTCATTAGCACTGAAGCCAGGTGATTCCGGGAATGCGTGCCTCTGCCTCTCCTCCTCCTCCTCCTGGCTATTCGGTGCTGCCAGGTCTATTTTTATCTGTGCCGCACTGTGTCTCGCCTTACACAGTGTCCTTCTGCGCAAACCTGCTTCCGTACGCCGCCCAGATGTTATCGGCCAATGATAAATCGTTGCTCGCTGAGCACCAGGCCACCCCTGCCAACCGCTATTTTCCGCAATTTGAGAGCGGGCGGAAGCGGGTGGCAGACGCGGCGAATGGCCGTGTGCTTTTTTTTTGAGGGAACAAAGTGGCGCGATAAATGTTCATTCGCTCAAAGTCCAATTAAAGAAGGGTCGCTCAGGCCCGGTGTGGCAGCCCTCAGATAAGGCTCCCACAGCCGCCACACGTGTGAGACAATAAACTGTCACTCACGGGGAGGCTCTCCAAAGAGCTGCCCCCCCTCCTCACTCAGATGACATATTTGCAATTCATGCACTGTGCAGAGTGGTGTGGGACAGGTGGGGGAGGGGAAAAAGAAAAGGTTAGGCCAGAAATGGCACATTCAGCGTTAAATTAGCTGCCCCTGATGCCGGGCTGTGCTAAAGAAGCCGTCAAGGGTTCCCGCTGCCTGTGAGGAAACCCGGCCTGCACACGCTGTAGGGGCAGTGGGTCAGCCATTAATCATGTTTTTGTTGGGGGTTTTTTTTCCCGTTCTACCTGCCGTTCCATCGGCAAAGTGGGCGGGACGTGTCCGAGCTCAGCCTAGTGGCACATTCGCAGTGCCAGGATGAAGAGCCTGACTTACAATGAAGGGCATGAAAAGGATTGATGGGGGACCAGCTGTTCACGCTTTCCTGGGGAGGGGAGGGAGCCGAGGCACAGGCGTGTCATTCACCAGAACGCTGGGCGGAACCAACACCGACCGACAGTCAACCGGCTCTCCAAGGCAACCACTCTCCCCTGCAAGAACTATAAATATTCAGCTCCTCCCATCTGCGGAGACTGGGAGACGCAACCCTCTACAAACACCCAGTAAATTAGTGGGCCTTGTCACGCACAGCTCCCTGTGTGGAGAAGCACAGCGAGGAGAAAGATTTCTCCAACAACTGACTGGCAAAAGCGATTCTGCTCTAATGGAAGGGCATTTTACTCCATATCAAGCTCGCACTTGTGATTAAGCAAGAGACTGACACTAATTGCGAAACCATTTTCTATTACATTAAGTAAGAGCTGCTGAATATTTCAAGTCGCATTATTAGGAGACCATGAGCAGACCGATTTTGAACGACGCTTTTTCTTTTTTTTTTTTTTTTGCTTGTCTTTTACCTCGGGAACCTAATTGTCATATCTCCACCATTCGCCCTCATTTTCACCGGGGGGGAGGGGGAAACGGAATGTTAAGAGATCATCCCCATTACTCCATTACTGCCCTCTCTCCAAATCAGACGGGTGAAGAATCGCCCATGTGTTAAATGCATGTCATTTACTGCAAATGACATTCCGCAGGGCTTCCTGCAGAGGCTCGCCATCCGCAAGGTTTTCGCCGGGAGAACAAAAGCAATCGGATCCACTGTCAGCACAGCGGGCCTCTTTCTCTTCCATGTTTGATCACAGCCAGAATTACCAGAAGGGCACACATGCCCCCTTTCCCCCCGTGGCTCAAAATAACAATTTGTGTTGCTTGTCAAAATAGAGTTATTCAAGATATTAGACAACAGTTGCTGCCACAGGCAGCTGCTCATTACAGAACCGTCTTCAGATTCCTTTGCTGATAATAAATGAGAAATAAGGACAGGAAACAGCCGGCGCCAGTAGGTCCCAGTCCATTGAAATGCTGCAGGGACAGCAGAAGCAGCCAGGTCTCTGGCATGGGTCACCAGTCAGGTGATGATACGAAGTGACTGGCATTGGTCAACCTAAGGGCCTTTGAACCTTCAAACCTTCATTCACTCTTTCATTCATGCTCTAGATACAGTACTATTCCCAGCATTGGAAGACATAGTAGGCAGAGATGTGACAAAGTAACAACAAATTCAATATTTTCTTTGTAATGAAATGCAAGATGTTCAGTTTTCTGCTAGCATTTAATAAAGGAATGATAGCCAGATTGGCTATTACATACAAATACAGCAAGCCGTAATTTGATCATTTTAATGCATGCACTCATGTGAATCTGTTGGTTAAACTTAGTTAAAATTTTGAAAAGTAAAACACAATTGTTGTTTCCGGATTTTGTTTTTTCCAGTTTTTTTTGGAACATGCAAACTGATACACAGCCAAGGTAATTACTGAAAGAACATGTGCCCTTCATTTACAGCATTAAAAATAGTGAAACTGTAAAATATCCACATTGATAATCATCACCATGGAAAATGTACCACTTCACAATTAGTGAAAACTCCAAGTTGAGCCAGCCCATCCATCAAATAGCTTGTGGGGGCTGATTAATCCAGTAGGTCATCTTGTTGAGGATATCACCGCTAACAGACATGCCAGCAAATATAGGCCCACATGTTCTGAAACTATTTCAGTTCAATGGTTTGTGTGAATATAGCTTTCCCCTGGCTTTACCGTTGAATCTTTTTCAGTTTCTTCTGCATAAAATGGATAGGGCTTAAATTAGCCCTAATTTACAGACTTAAATTAGTGGAATGCGGATGCTTTCCAAAAGAAAATTTAATCTTACTGAATGCTGTGAGACAAAGACAAAGGAACAAAGAAAGCCGCACAATATCGGTATGCCACTGAAACACATGGAACAATGCCACTGTCCCCCAAAGGGGAGGGAGACCTATCAAACCACATGATAAATATCTTATAAATGCAACAGCGTAGGAAACGATATTTTGCGGCTCCATCTTTAAAGGCCGAGTGTTTTCTTGCACTGCGGCCGAGGCCGGTAACATTTCCACGCGAGGAGAGCGCGAGAGAGAGAGGGGGGGGGGGGGACGCGGGACGGACCGCTCCTGCCCCCTGGCAAATTGAGTGCAGGCTCGGAGCCCCCACCTCTGGAATGAAAGGGCGCTGACAGCAGCCGTCTCAGTTGGGCGGTCAGAGGACGGCTGGCGGCTCCGTCCCGCAGCGGTCAAGTGTAGCTAAGCGGAGCCGTAAGAATACTAATCACAGGGGTCAGCCGCCGCTGCTGCTGCTGCTTCTGCCTTTTGGACACATTGCGGAAGGTGGAAAAGAGCAACTGACACTGCAAACTGACAGGCCTGCGCTGCGCAGATTACGGTGGCCTAAAGTCTCCGACACAGCCGCACGCAGTTGTGTGCGGACGTATCATTTAACATTAGCATACGTATAAAAATTAATTCCGCGCAGACAATATTTCTTATTCTAGGTCTGTGAAACAAACTGAAGTAACAATTATACATTCTACAAGAGAACATGCTCAATTAAACCAAGAAGATAGATGGTGACTAAAGGCAAAAATGCTGTGTGCTAAGACCTAGTTATTTTGCAGTATAAAACACAATTGCATTTGGGATGAATGAGAGCTGCTTGTTGCAGATAGAGCACAGAGCGGCTACTCTATTTATCACTGTTTGTGGCTGTGCAGCTGTGAGTGGGAGGACATGCAGGCACTTGGCCGGAATTAATCCACTCCTAATTGATTAAGCAGACCTGGCTGGCGCCGCACCGTGACTGGTAGGACGAGCTCCGTCGGTTGGCATGGGAGGTGGCGGGAACGAGAAGTGCCCTGGGAGGGCACGTGCCTGTGGAGCCGCGTGGGGCACGCTCGTGCCATCTGGCACAGGGACGTGCACCATCGCGAATGCCCAGGGGACACCTGCCACCTCAAGGGTGAAGGGTGGATTGTGCCAGCAGGGGGGGAGGGGGGAAGGGGCGTGGCAACGGGCAGTGTCCTAGAACAGGTGTGATCTACAAAAGTGAAGTTCAAGCTTCATTACTTTTCCTCATGTGTCCCTAATATGGTTTTGGGGGGGGGGGGGGGTGTATTTCAGTCAGTCTGCGGCTGGGGCGAGACTGTCCAGCAGCATTATTGATTACAGGAGGTTTGCACCCCAGCTCACAGTCTATTTCCGGGACAGCCACATTGCTTTGAAATCAAATGCATTCCTTCGGCCCCCTGTGGATAGAATCTGGGGTACGCTGATCTTCCTTCACAACAAGCTTTTTGGTTTCTACATATTCCTTTTCCTTAGTACTCCTCTATATGTTACCAAGGCTTCTGCAGATAACCTATTTATTTCCAAAGGAAATTCTAAATCAGTTGTACAAAATAAATGAGAAGAAGATCTTCACTTCTTTGAGCAACCAAAACTGCCACTTGGGTCTCACGACAAGAAATTCAAGCATGCATATTATACACATAAAACAATCTCTCAAGCGCCAACAACACATTTTTAACCTTTTAAAAAATGTGATATATTTACAGTGAGTCTTTTTTGTTTTTCTGCACGAATACTGGAACAATGACAGACATTCTAGTCTTTCGTCTAAGTGCCATACTTTAAAAAGACTCATATATTCCAATCTTTTATGAATAATAATTAACAAAACGAACAATTAACCACCCTAAAGTGATTTAGCTGCTGCCATTTACATCATGAGGAAACGCACCAGGCAGCAATCAGGCTTATTTTTACATTGTTCCGGAAAGACAGAATGTCAAGGTTTCAGGCACTTGCACAATAAATTAGCTTAAAATGATGAATAACCTTCAACAACGGTGCATATAATGTGTATAGACACACTGTATGCACACACAATAAGCAAAGACTTAAAGGCATAAATATCTGTTTCCATGTTTCAATAAACAACTTGGTTAGAATTGCTGTTATTCCTCCAAGAAAGACTTGTGTTTGCATTATGCTGGTTTAAACTCATATTTAATATGGTTTCAAAGCAAAGTAATATATTTTATTATTAAATAATAAAATAACAATAAACAAAAGCATACAAAATACACTTGCATTAATAATCAGTAAGCATACACTAATTAGTAAAGGTTGCTTGCAGAGATAAGCAGAGATGAGATTGTCTGTAATGTCTTAGCTTCAATAATAGCACGCATGCACGCACGCACGCATACACAACAAAGCAATGTGCAATTTGTACAGCACAGAGATGCCTTCTCAGCAGAGGGAATTTGATCATTTTCTCTAACAACACGTCAAATCTGTGAAACTCTTTTTAACACAAAAAAGGCTTCCTACAACAGCATGTTTATTTATTGATTTATTTATTTATTTATTCATTACAGAGGTGTAAGTCAGGTCTATTCTGTTGGGAAAAGAGTCGCACTGGACTAATCCAGATGTGTAACTCAAAAACTCCCGATCCAAATTAGCAGCAGCTCCTCGTCCAAGCGGATGGGCTCAAGCTGAATCCGCTGGGACAGGTCTGAGACAGAAAGAACAAATCTAAGGCATGTCAGTAAAGCCAGGCTATGTTCTGATCAGATCACCTCCAAATTTCCCAGTAGGTAAAGGACTCCAGGGAACAGGCTCAACTGAATCTCTCTCCTGAATCAGATATCTTCCTTTTCTTATAATGAAGTCATACCCAAAAAAAAAAGCTATAATCATGAAAAAAGAACAAAGCAGGAATGCCTTCTTTTAAACACAGCACACGGTCCTCAGAGGCCATGGATCGTATGACAGTAATCTTCATAGGGAATTCCAAATGCGCTGGTCTATTAAATCCCAACGGTGCTAATGGAATGCAGAGTTAGCAGAGATTTCAATGCTTTGGCAGCCCAAAGTCACCAAATTTTCAGCTAAAAAAAAACAGACCTGCTGCACATAAGAATGATGTTTGGTCCCAAAAACAAAATTAAAATAAAAGAATCATTTGAGTAACATCACTTTAGGGCAGAGTTTTATAATTCATTAAGGACAGTATTTTGAACAAAGGCCAGTGTGGAGAGACACTACTGTTCTAACATGAATTTCCTCATTAAATATATGAAATGATGTGCATGTGTGAGTGCATGAATGGACAATACATAAGCTGCCTGCATAAGAACATCTGCAAATTAATAATTTAATGATGCAATTGTATCGTGGACATAGCAGGAATACAGAAGGCAGCCACACTCCATGTAAGACCACAAAACTAGTCCTCAGACAAATCTGTTCAACAGAAAGTGACCTTTTCAAAATACAGGAACTACATTTTAAGCAAGCATACAAGACCATGACTACGCTGAAATAAAATCAGGACATGAGTATGATATTTGCTTTCAAGGCCTGTAAAAACACACTTTCAAAATACAAGAAAAGCTAACAGCTAGGCAATTGAAAATAAATAAATCTGTCTGGATTTAAAAATATGAAAAATAAATTATTTAGAGATTTCTGCTTTTAAAAAATTACTTTTTCTATGGTTAATCTTTTTCTTTGCTTTGTATTTAATGTCAGTGCCCTCCAGTGTAACCGTTAAGGAATTACTGTAGTTGACAAGTATATACCATATATATACTAGGGGTGTGCAGAGACGTCATTATCTGTATCTTCTATCTGTATCTGTATCCGTTCAACCAACAAAATTATCTGTATCTGTATCTGTATTCGGATAGAATAACGGAAGTGGTCGTGGTTCATACCGGACGTCACGTTAAATCAGGCAAATGTTGTAATGCAATGCAATGCAATGCATTGGCATATAATTCATTATGAAATATATTTCCACATCCTCATACTGTACTTTTCATATTTCTCTCTCTCTTTTTTTATTTTGAACTAAACTAAGTTTTATGAACTGTCTGAACCCCAGCACCCCCCCCCCCCCGGGTGCATTGAACAATCATAAACAGAAAAAAATGTTTTATAAATCGAAAGATTCCGTTTTGCATTGGAATAGAAACTATTTACAGTAAAGATATCTAGAAACATGTGCTTCAGTTGAAGGGAATAATCTTAAATTTCAATGATGCTGCGTTCGCGTTTCTTGATGTGTTAACGTTACTGCAGTTCGCTAGGGAAACGTGAATTACTACTTTACAACAGTAATTACATTTAACAGTAATAGCCTACATGCCCTTCTTTTTTTGCCGGTTTTATTTTTAATTATTTATTTAGTTTTCCCCTACTGAACTATGTTTGGATAGACTGCAAACCATCTGATGTCCTCATATTTTCTCTGGGTGGCAACTGTTACCATGAATGGATTTCGTGCTCATTATAGCCAAGACCTATGACTGATACATACAGCATGTTACATTTTAAACGGATGAATATTGACTGAAATACAAGGTAAAACGTCAGTTTTTTCAATATTTCGACTGGGTTTTTTTAAATGGAGGAAAATAACACATACTGCTAAAAACTACAGGTTCTAAGCTTGATTTTGATGTAGGCCTATAGGTTGCGGGGGTTTGAAAGAAATCCAGCTGCCACATCAGGCTTGTGTCTCGCTAGCTCCCGCACCTCCTCCTCGATGCGAGAGTTTCCCTGAGTGATAGCCGGGAACGGTCAGCTCTCAGCCCGCTGCCTGCTGTGCGCTCACTTGGTGGGGGCGACTACAGAATATACCGATCACTTTTCAATAATGTGTAGTAAATGAAATGACTTGTTAGTGAAATCTAAGTCCTATGTGGCAAACAGACTGGGCATTTTTTATCTAGAATCGGTCTGAAGAAACATAATGGCTGACGCACAGAACTTATTTATTAAACGTTTTGCAGCGCAGTCTCTCTCTCTCTCTCTCTCTCTCTCTCTCTCTCTCTCTCTCTCTCTCTCTCTCTCTCTCTCTCTCTCTCTCTCTCTCTCTCTCTCTCTCTCTCTCTCTCTCTCTCTCTCTCTCTCTCTCCGTGTAACGTTAGATAGAGGCCATGAGAACTTGACATGGAGCTGACCCTTTTTTCCGAATAATTTTTCAGAATCCGAATAATATCGAGCAACTTCGGGTAGAAGAAATATCTGTTTCCATCGCATTATTCGTGCTTTCCCAAATACAGTATTCGGATTCGGATACATCCCTAATATATACATAATGTGTGTACATTGAAAGAATGCTTCCTTGTATACAAAGAGGCGTTTGGCATTTAATTTTAATGTTCTCTGAATGCTGAAAGGAGAAATGTACTATGGGGATCTCAATGTGTGAAAACCACAGTGGGAATGTAAAGAAAATGCAAGGGAGGGCTTCCTTTAAAGCGAATTCAAGTACTAAATAACAAACTACTATTCTCCCCTAGTGGCACAGAATTAGAAAGGATAATTGCAGCAAGTTGAAATTACTACTTGTTACCAGCTATTTGGCCACTTATTACAATTTAAAGTGGAGTTTAATGGACATAAAACAGCTTTATGATTGTTCTACAATAACTGCTCGGTAAGGGGTAAAATGCATTTTTATATGAACAGAATTTTCAGCCCTGCCATAGATAATCTTTCAGTTTCAGGAAGTTGATAAAATATAGCAACACCACAGACACACAGCACCGATATAAAAACCGTAGTATTTAAACAACCAGCATTATTTTTTAGAAACAATTCTTGCATTGATGCCAGCCCTCCAAGAACTATTGCTCATCATCGTGAGTGACAAGAGAGTAAACCAATACATACTTGTCAGTTTATGAATTTTGTAGCAAAAGATCCACCTACCCTGATGCTCCAGCAGGCCAGCATGTTCCCCTGGTGTACTGTAACACCTAGACAGAAGGCTTGAAAAATCTTTTCTACTGGCGGGTGTTCAGAAGCTTAGTGAGCAGAAAATCAAGATGGGATTGTTTGCCGTAAATCCCATGAAGCCAATCTTCCTGTAATTGTTTCAACTTGTCAGCAGCCAATATGTAGCAAGCGCATGCTTTCCCCCACTTTAAATGAAAGTCTCCTCAGAGTGCATTTCAGTCTCCATTACCCCTTCACATGGAAATGAAACCAATCAACAAAACAAACAAAGCAGAAATCAATGGGACAGCTCAAGCCCGGGCACACGTCTTCTGCTTCTCAGGAGGACCTTCCTCCTGTCTCAGTTGGTTCCACTGTTTCTGAGACAGTTTATCATTCTCGGTGTGCAAAGTAACCATCCTGAGAATTGTGAACGTTGATTGTGATATACAACTTATTTTTGAGTTTTGCTGAAAAATAATCTTAGAGACAACTTCTCAAAATAGCCTAATATGGGTTTAATTACAACTAAATACATTTTCAAAGAGTCTATCCAATCATTTTGCAAAGTGGGAGGTGGAGGGGTGGGAGAGAGGTGGAGGGGTAATTAAATTAAATTCAGTGAAATCCTAGCTATGTTACAATTTTTTAAAACCACAGGTAGCCTAGTCCCTTTTAGCCTGTTGTGCAAGTAAAACCGACACTAAATTTGCAAGAAACATGGCAAAGAAGGAGTTAGGCTTAGATGTTTGGAGTCAAGTAAACATTGTGGCCAGAAGGTTATTCCCAGCGAGAAATTGCAAAGAACCTTAAGAGTCCCATGTGCATTGTTCAGTACACACCCAGAAGGGTCCAGATGATGGACTGTAATGTTAACAGCAGAAGACCAGGAAGATTGAGAGGCAGAAGACAAATATAGCAAAAGAAACGGTCATAAAACTGCATCACAACTACAGGAAGAATTCAATGCAACTATAGAGAAACCAGGTTCCCTGACTATAGTGAAAAGGCAACTATGATCAGCTGGTCTAAAAGGATGTTCTTCCTGTAGTTGTGGTGCAGTTTTACGACTGCTTCTTTTGCCAGACATCACAAGATATTTGTCCTCTGCCTCTGATGTTATTTTTCTTCTACCTGAACTGTTAAAATGACTGCCCATCAGTTGGCACCCTTCTGCATGTGTACTGAGCACTGCTCCAGGAAATAACCTTGCCACACTCTGTTTACTTGGCTCTGTGCATCTGGGCCTAACTCTTTCTTCTTTGACATATTTGTTGCAACTTGAGTGCCTATTTTACTTACACTACAGGCAGGTGGTATTAGGCTACCTATGGTTTTCAAAGAACCTAAGGCCCTGTAGATAAGATTTCAGCCAATTTAACAACACCTCCACCGCCCTTCCACCCCCACCTCCAAAATGATTGGATTGACTTCCACAAATTTGTTTAATTGCAATTAAAGCCAAATGAGGGAATGTACTTTTTTTACTGCAGTATTATTTGAGTGAGGCAAATCTGTATCATATGATTCCAAAAGGTTGTAGCATTTTACAATTATATATGTTTTTATTTTATTTTATTTTTTTAACAGAATTAACTTGCAATTAACTTTAGCCAAATAAACATACAAACAAATTCTGACCGGGATCCGTAGAGCACCGCAGTCAAGCCAAGGATAATATCCAGCACACAAACAAATAAATATGCTGTAATTCATGCAGCTTATCTGGTGATTGGGCGGTCTGAAATACTGGAAAGGTTTATCATGTGCCTGGTCACGCTCTTTATAGTTTCCTTCTATTCTAGGTAATTTATGGCCTTCATTATTTCAGCAGGGACATAATTATGGCATGCTATCCTTATCTTTCTAGTGTCACAGTCATTTGTGAAAATGTTTTATTGTCCTAAAGAATGCCATTTTCTATTAAATGTTGGATAGTATCATACAGCAAACTGTCTAAACCCAATGGAAGCATCGTGACAACAAAATGGTTCAGAATCACATTCACTATAATGGTAACACATTTAAATAAAATGTATCAATGTATTTTGAATTTTTAATGACTTATTTTCCTAATTATGGTACATGGCTGCAAGTTGTTCGTCACAGGGGAACAGCAGGATCACGTAAAATGTTAAAATCCTTGTGAGATTCTCTGTAATCAAAACAAATGAATATAGTCCTTTGCTTGTGTGTCAGACCAAATTGAAGGGGGATTAAAGGGGGAAAGAAATCAAACAGGTTCGTGTAAATTACTCAAACTGACTTGTGATATGATTATCCATACTTCCTGTGTGTCTCAACCTGAGGAAGTCAAAGTACAGATCGCACATAACATTGTGAAGGTCATGCCTATAAGCACTGCACTCTCCCACACTGCATTTGAATGTTTGAGGTCTTTACCGTGTCTGCATTTGAGGCTGATTTTCCGCCAGTGTACCCGACCCCTGTACCCTTTCCGCACTATCAGTGGTCAAGTGCCTCTCTCATTTACATTTCTCTGTGCAGGTCACGGCGTGGATACTAAGACAAGGAAATTTAAGGAGATAAAATTATCATGCAAGAACAATCCAGTCTGTTTATATCTTGCATAGCCATCTTTTTATTCTATAAATTATTCAGTGTATGAATTCAAATTACTAACTAGGGGCAACACATGAATGGAAACAACATAAAAATGATGTACTGCAATATTAAATATCTTCAATAATGAGTTGATTTGAATGAGTTACAAATTGGTTTATTTCAGGAAATCATGGATAATTACGAGTTTGGTGACGTTAATAATAACTACTGTATTGTCTATATCTATGGAGGTTTGTGCAAACAAAAGAATTCCCTCATTCCATAAAAAATAGAAGGTCGAGGTATTGCCAAGTTGTGTCCAAAATAAGCAAATATAACAAAAAAAAAAAAAAAACTATCTTGGGTGTTCTTGTTTTTTTATTGAAGATTAAGGTTCATATGCTTCAAGGGGGTCATGTAGTCAAACAATAGTCCATCAGAGTTTCTGGGATGAAATCAGCAATAAAAGCTGCTTTTCAGAATTCATCAGGTCTATTCTCAGCCTAGATACTCAAAAAGGAGGGAATAAAATAGCTGAAATGTCATTAGCCAGACAACTTAAAATCTTTAAAAACTGAATTCCTAATCTTTCTGGTAACCAAATTACGGACCCAAAGGCATTGTTATGAATCAGCATGTTTACACAAAATAAAGCACTGTTCCAAAGCAATGCTATCCATGTTTTCCCCCATTCCTACATTTACCTAGGCTCAGTGTTCACATTTAAATTCACATTTAGTTTCTTCATTGTTGCTGATGGCTATTTAAAAGCATTTCATCTTCATCAACAAGGATTTTGTCAAGAGCATTTCTGATGTCATCTGTGAACTTCCACCGAAAACAGCGCAAAGCAAAACAAAGGTATTAAGGTTCAGGGGGAGGTGAGGAAGGGGGAGATTTAAAAAAAAAAACCGTCTGACAATTCAATTGCTTTTAAAGAATCAATCTGACCTTTTTATCTGTGCATTTAATCAATTGCCGACCATCCCATTGCACATATAGCATCTGAGGCTTTTCTCCAGGAGCAGCCTCACACCAGCCTGTGATAAATTGTCACTGGCGATGAAAGGCTGATGATTACAAGTTACAAGATCAGATGGGGTGGCGGGGGATGCGGTGCCACATGTCAGACTTTCCCTCAAGATGTTTATTCTTTTTTTCCCCCCAAGGTCAAGAGCCTGGCTTCATTTAATTAGTTTATCAACTCGGTCATTTTCATATGTGGTCATGAATGAATAACCAACCTGTCAGCGTGGTAGGACAATCCATCACAGAACAGCACGCGTGAACCCGAAGTCCTTGAAACACTTTTGTCAGTGGAAGCAATGCTATACCACAATACAACAATACCCAAAATGCATGACCGCCTTCACAAATACCCCATTGATAAGAGCATAAAATGATGTTTTGAGGATATCAGCAGAGGGTTAATCAACAGACAGCAAAAAAGAAAAAAAAGGTTTCATAAATGTTTACATTTGCTTTACCCATGTAAATTCTTCCAAAGTCGATGTTTGAAAAGAACTGAAGTCAACTAAGAAAGTCTCTCCAAACAGCTCAAGATTCCGCATGTACAAACCTAAATAAAACATACTGGTATCTTTAAAAGAGGTGGAGATCAGCGGCGGTTTTTGACGGTAGGTTCAAATGTAACCCCTCCCTGCCCCCCCACCACCATCCACTTCTTCAACTGCCGCCCTCTTTCATCTCCCCACACTGGGTGCCGAACCTTCGAGGCACTATACTGTACAGTACAGCGTTTGTGTGTAGCGAACAGACACGATGCATGCAGCCTCTCTAATGGAAACTCCTCATTGTGAACTGTGCTTTTTTTCCCCTGCGGTGCTACTGAGAGGGAACAATCTGCAATCTCCATCCATAATGCATAAGTACTTTCACACAGAAGTACTGCCTGTACAGTACTGTTCGTTTGCACATGACAAATCCGAGGGAAACACTCCAGCTGTCTCGAGCGCCGAAACAATTTCTTCAGCTTCAAGTTGAAAAGCAGTGGTCAAAAAGTGTCACCCTCAATGTCACCACTCAGTCTTTTTTTATTTTTTTATTTTTATTTTTTTACTGCTAATAAGCAACAGAATGACAGCCTCAGAAAATAAAGTTTGAGAAATGTGCACCATAGAAATACTTCACATATACAAAGTCTGCCTCATTTTATCATTCTGAACAGGCCAATTTAATATACAGCCATGGCTGTCAAACGCAGTAAGAGCACAGCTTAAAGGTCAAAATAATTCAATATGCAACAGGGATAGGACCTTTGTTGGTTTTGGATGAGCCAATAAAATACAGGGTTACACTGTCAAGCTAAATACTGCTGCCTCCATCCAAAGAAACAAACCCTGCTCCTCAGGCTCTAGGGGGTGATCTCACATTCTGTGGCAGACATTTGTGTGCTTCTGAACAGAAATACACATGCAAACACTGCAGCTGGAAACAATGCACTGTAGCCAAAAGATAAGCAGGCGGCAATATGTAAAAGGCAAGAATAGCCGAGCTAGACAGCCACCAGAGAATGGCAAAAACGAAATTGGCTGAAGCACACACAAATAAGCATTCCCCACATGGGATAAAAATGACAATGAAACTCATGAATATTTTTGAATATCAGTATCATAATCCATGTTGTTTCTGCGTCATTAAGCAAACAAATTCACAAAATGACCTTCTAAAACCTTATACGGGTCCTTCTGAACATTTCGTGAAGTACAACTTTCAATCAGCAGTGTTTTTGCAGTGGAATTTTAATTTATGAATTTTAAGTGACTGAATCTGAATTAAACATTGAGTTTGAATTCATTTTCAATTACTCCTATGAAAACAGCCCACTGTAATTAAAGAATAAACTATAAGTGGTGATAGAACAATGCAATAGACGACAATAAAGAATACATACGTATATCATATATATATATATATATATGTGTGTGTGTGTGTGTACATATATATATATGTCATTGTACAATGTTTAATAACCCCTATAATTATGATACACAAAAAGGTGACAAAACTGTGATGTATGACATCATTTCCCGTAATAGTGAAATGGCCTACTGTGATCCTACAGTATGACCTGCTTATGAATGTCACCCTCAAATGAACAAAACAGAAGATCTGCTAAGAGTTGTTTAATACATTTAAATGTCTTAGAGTAAATAAATTATCATTTCAACAACAGGAATATGAGGCCATCTAATATCCAATCACCAGTGTCAAGATTACACTTACCTATGTGCTTATCCCAAGGAGAGTAAACAACAGCTGCAAGGGTCTTGAATTCTAAACAGGCAGATTGTTCTGTGACATTGCATAGGAGGGCAGCCAAACAATTCTGCGAGAAGCCGTTTCTTTGTAAATATTGCAAGATATATGGTCATCTTTTTTCCCTCCAAAATGCCATTTTCTGCAATGCTATGGCCTTTTTGTAACACGGAAGCAATTTCCTTCAATAAGACAAGGCAATAGCTTTTCCCATTCCAACGTCTCAGTTGAATGGCCAGCAAATTAGCAATACCATGCCTGCTGGAAGCAGTTGCGCACCTCTGCTTAACAGAAAAAGAATGATGTCTTCACTCTGACCATCCTCTCATTACCGGGGTATAATAAGATCATTATTTCCTCAAACCACTGGTGCAATTAACAGTGTGAAGAGATTTAAGTCCAGATTATTCCAGAGGTCCTCATAAAATGAGGTGCACAACTTTCGCAGTACTGCAATGGCTTGGCCAAGCAGAAGCAGAAATGGACAAGGGGAACCTGTGCAGTACTCTGGCTTTCTAATTAAGATAATGCCTTCTCTGACCTTTGTGGCAGATAGCACTGTACTCCCATAAGGGCTTTCCAAAAACGCCATTTCATTTCTGCAATAATGAAATGAGATGGTGTCTGTTCTGTGAACCGCAGACCATGTATACCTTCATAAGTCCTCAAAGGACTGGACACAAGGACTCCTTCGTAGTATTCATCATTCAAATAATTAAATGCAATGATTGCAATGCAACTACAACTCACTGGTACATAATGTCATAGCATATGGGGGCATTAAAGGGACTTTTTTTACCATTTCTTAATCACAAGAAATAATTATATAATCCCACATAATAATATGCTATACCACCTGGCAGGCAACTCACATTTTAATGTAATAATTACAGTCAAACAAAATATGTAACCCATGGATTGCCATTGTCGTGTTACTCCCACACAAACAACGGGTTTTGTAGAAATATTTTTTACCAACCAAATGAGGTCTCTACATCATATCAGAGGCATACACAGAAGACCTGAATGTGCAAGTCATAATATTATGTGTCATAAAACCTACAGAATCAGTTCTTGCATTTACATCAGACCTTACTGACTAAACCTTGAAGCAGCAGAAATTTGATAGGTAGTCCAAAGGTGACATTATGCAAGTTTCTACTAGATCAAAGGGGTTCATTTAACATTCTAAATCCTTCTCAGAAATGTATGTGGTTTAAAGAAAGTGACATTAAGGAGGAAGGATTTTTAAAGAGGCCAGAATTAGCTGCATGCACCCAAAGTCTTAGGTGAGAGGTGACAAGTCTGTCAGGGTACATGAGATTTGAGGTGGTACCAGCAAATACCTACAAAAGGCTTTTGGATATTAGCATTTTTATTGTGGCAGTGCCACTGTTAATCATAACTTGTGGGCCTTATCTCAGAAAACAGGCTTGTTCGGTCAAACCCACTCACTGAATCATTGTCATCCCCTTTACTCCCTTTGTGGGAGTTACCCCTGGCTCCAAACTTCCTGTTCACTTTCACCAACCTGCCACTGCCATATACACACTCAAAGAAAAGAGAGAGAGAAAGAGAGAGAGAGACACACTAAGATAAAACACTGTCAGCATCTAATGCCAAGGACGGGGGGGAGGTGTGCATGTTCTCATTAATATGGGAAAGCCAGGCAAGTATTTCTTCCATTATGAAAATCTAACTGACAGAGTGAGAGGGAGTCGGTGTGCACGTGTGTGTGTGTGTGTGAGAGAGAGAGAGAGAGAGAGGGAAATGAACCAAAGTATTTCATTCACCTCATCTTCTACAAGTATCCCATCTTCTACAAAGTGTCTCAAACAAAATCTGGTCTTAAAATGAAGACAAACTTAGATTTTGGCTTGCTTATTGCTTTGTAACTACTCTACAGAAATACTGTTCGGGACCAGTTTTTTATGCTTTTTAAGTCAAGGAACTGGATCAATAGTGCATTTTTCTTTTCTAAAAATGTCCTTCTTACACATTCCCTTCTTGTTAAGATTCCTGCAGCTTTAGAAGTGCATCTCTGTTCTAAAGAGTCCAAAAGATGAGGTCACAAGAGTGTTAACCACAATAATTGTGGGAAAATATATGTCAATCTGTAGCTCCATTGACAGTTATGAGAATTTACCGCTTGAGAACGCACACCGGCGGAATACACAGGGCATGACCTCCCAGCCCTGAAAGGATTAGCCTATATTACATTACAGGACATCAAACATGGAGGGGGGGGGCTGACCTCGCTGTCTCTTTCAATCCCTGACTGCTGCAGTGATCTCAGTCTAAAAAAGAGGCGTTTTAAGAGAGTACAGAAAATAGAAAATAGCAGTGCAAAAATAGTTTACGCAATAAATAGCTCAGTGTCACTTTACAGTACTGCTTGGCTGCGGGTTCAAAGCTTGCAGTGAAAACTTGAGTACAGCCTCTGTTAGGGCTGCAAAATAATCAAAAATCAGCAGCAGGTATGCACACGCAGACAACACACCCACAGCTACACAGAAGTTAAAACAGTCAATAGCATTTATGAGGTAAAATTAGCATGCAGTGCATGCGTACATTGCCGACAGAGAGAGAGGCTTGAAAGCTTGAAAAAGGCATGCGTTGCAAATACCGTGCGTTAGGCATTATGAGCAGCGGGATTCAGAAGGCACTGCAAACCAGATTACAAAAAACCACATTATGCAAATATCTCTGGGGAAATAACCTCGCATTTCTTGCTGTCCTGTAAGTCTGTTCCTCGGAATAATAGATTTTTATGAGAAAATAATGTGCTTACTAACAGAGAAACATGGCTTTGTATTTTTAGCTTATGTCTTTTAAAAGGCAGTCAACCGCATGCGAAAGCTTACAATAGATCTGCATGGCACCAGACACACTGCCGCGCAAAGGAGGCACTCAGCGCTGTCAAACCAGAGGACAAAGAATTTCAAACGCAGCCCATTCATTGGCCCGTCAGAAGACAGATGCACATGATTAGCCCAGCGCAAGCCCTGCTTGATATTTAGATTTTTGCAACAACAACAAAAAAAGTAGGCCCAGCGTGCATAGCGGTGCGGTGCGGATTGATTCGCGAGACGAGCGCTGCGACCGAAAGGGCCTGCCGGCTCGAGGCGGCACCAGCGCGTCTCAGATCAGGGGGGGAACGCGCGGAGGCTCTCCATCGCCTCCTTTCCCCGCGCTCGGGGTACAGAGGGAGACGAGCAGGTGGGGCTCCTCTCATCTCCCAGCGAGTCTGCAGGGGATCCCCGGCTTTTCTGCTCGACTGACAGACATATTGTCGGATCTGCATGCCTAATTTAGCTCCGTGTTCCAGCAGGGGAGGGAGGCCTCGCGCAGATGTGCACTGAGATCCCACTCGCCCAGGTTCCAGATATGTTCATGTCGAGGCTAATCGGCGCCATTTAACATTTAACAACCGTACATTAAATCATTCACTGGTATTCTTTATGGGGCCATGCTATACCCATTAATGCAGGAAATGTTGGCCGGACTGTCAGTGAAGCATTAAAAGGTGGTTAAAGTGGATGGGTTGCATTTCAGAGGATTTATGCAGATATATAAAAGGTAAATAGCAAGGCTGAATTGTACATTGAATTGTTATAAATGTGCAGTGGAAATAATGGGGGAATTTGTAATAAGAAAGTTTGCACAGTTTGGCTTCTAAGCATTTTACTTTGCAGAAATCTTCAGACACTAAAAGACAGAGATTAATATTAATTAATATTAACCACTCAAATCTAAAACAATGGTGGTTATATACATAGTTCATGCTTTATACAAGAACATTTTTTGGAAAAGGATATGCATACGCATTCTCCGGATACAATTGCCTTGACGGCTACTATTCATTCGGTTCTAGTTGTACACCAACCTCGCTGCCCCTTACATCTAATGAACATAGCCTCAAAGACGACCACATGAATAAAATGTACAGGACTGTACAGCATCCGAATGTCATTAAGCAGCAAACCAATTACTCAGCTGCTACATTGCAGCCTGGAACTGACAATTTTATCAGAATTTTATTAATCACTGAACTGACAATGTATTCAGTGATGACCTTGCACTGTACGTTCCTCTCCTTCAAAATTAGCATAGCTTTCTGTGCTAATCAAATTCAAAGTCTAATGCAATTTATGTGTTTCTGAATTTTCAAATTGACAGATCTGCACGTACAGTTCGTACATTAACATTCAGGGGAAGGAGGCTGCCAACAACAATTTGGATCTCTGGGGTAAATCATGTGGGCGAGTGGCTTTCTGTCGCTGACAACTCAATAAAGATGAACCGCACTTGTTTTATTACAGACTGTGAATCACCTCTCTCCGGTTTCTCCAAAAGCCCAGGAAGTAATAACCAAACCAGTGCAATGGCGGAAAAGCAGCACATCCCTGGGAAGGAAGGCACTTGTGACGAAATTAACGCTGGCATGTACAGTACACGCACACACCTGTGGACTGTCTTGCTAATGGAAGGCTCCTCCGTGATTAGCGCCAAGAAGGTTGCGTGCCTTGCCATGAAGGAATGGATGAGTGGGCAGTTTATAACTACTGGGCAGGTGCTTTGTGGTGGGTTGGCTCCCACTGCAGTTATTAGCCTTCCTGCATCTGTTAGTGCCAAGGTGATGAAGTTGCAGGATGCTGGGAGAAGTCACTTTTTGGGCTTTAGAACAGGGGAATGGCAGAAACGATAAGCTGCCTGCTGATCGATCCACATTGGAAGTGAAATCCATCACAGCAGCCGATAGACGTGCCGCTTATCTTGCTCAGGCCCTGGCCGCGGCTGGCACGGGGGCCCCGTCGATGAGCGCTCGACAGCACGCTGCAAACCAGGTCACGGCGCGGCGGAAGAGCGGGAAATTCAAGAAGGCTTTCGTGGGCAGGTGCACGGAATCGCCCGTCCTTCACTCAAAACAACCCGGGAGCGGCGCACGTGCTCATTAATGCAAAGCGTTTGTAAACAAACACTGTATTCTGCATCAGCCACAGCTGAGCCAGCTATTTTACCCACTATACCGTGTATCCAACTGCTTAAGATCCAGTCTCCTGACATCTACAAGCGCGGCTGGTTTGTCAGTGGATTAAGCCCTGAGATATTAATATTTGACGACAGTTAAAGGTCAGGTAAGAGCACTGCAGCTGGGGCACAAACCATCGGTAAAGCACCATTCAGCAGAAGATAAAATAAAAAAAATGAGATACAAGGGCTTGCAATCGGTGTGCGAGCTAAAGCCTCAGACTGCAGCACAGAGATATGCCCCGCAGCCAGTATCTGAACCGCGGGAATCCTGACCGTGAAAGAGCTGGTCAGCAGCAGCCCCCTCCCCCCACCCACCCCCACCCCCATTCCCCCCGCGCGAGGAGCTGAGTGACTGGCCATGGCGTCGCTCAGGGAGGGTCGTGTGAGACGGGGTACGCCCCGCCACATCGGCGCGTTAGCCGTTCCCCTGATCTGATGCTAATCTGGCTACTGCGGTCTGACCTGCGCCAACTGTGCAACAAACGCAGTCCTCTGGTGCACAGATTGTGCAGCTCAGCTGGAGTACTGCCGAGGAAAAAAAATTTAAAAGAAAAGAGAGGCGGGCGGCCGCAAAAGTTTGATGCTCACTCTTGCGGCAGCTCTCGCTCCCTGAACGATGCAGAACGCATTCTCTGTCCGTTTCTGAGTACAAAATTCAGGTTCTGATACACGCCTATATGCAACACGGGGAGAGCCTTACAAATCCAACGGGGTATTTCAAATACTGACAGGAAGAAAAAACTATTAAAGTAAATATTCAAATACACACTGACGCGATATTAAAATCAATTGAAATGTGTAATAAGGGCAGTACACAGTCATTTAATAGCAACAGTCACGCTTTTAAAGCATTAGCTTCAGCTTAAAATGAATAACATATGCATTAGGCGTATCAGAGTGTACGTCCAGCAGATTTATTATACTGTAATTTGTATTCACCTGAATGTCAGTTAGCATGGAACAAACACATCTGCTACACTGTGGTCTGGAAATGAAAATAATCAGCATTTTATTAATCAATTAACTGACCATTTACTCAGTTCTGACCTTGAGATGTTTCTCACAGTGAAAATTAATGCCCTCATCAGATTCAGGATGTAGCAGAATGAAAATGGGGGCAAACTACCACTATAAGCACACTTTCTGTCAGAACAATTACGTGATATAGACTGTTTTTATTGATGATTTTTAAATATATTCAAGCTGTAATCATTTGTTGTATATTTAAGACTCATAGGCACACTCTCAGAAAAAAACTGTCCATCCCAACATACAGGAACGTGACAAAAACACAAAAATTATAACATGAATGAATATGAATATTTACTGAAATAGAATTGAATCATTATTTTATACAATTAGCAATGATCCTAAACTAATTCACTGGAATTCAGCGTTAAGTGCCTCATGTACGTTAAAATGTACAGGAAGCAAGCCCCACAATTATTTAGTAGCACAAAAAAAAGCTATATCAGGAATATATGAATCATTATTTCATTTTTCATGAGACATAGGGTAAACAAAAAAAAAACCCATTAGTGTTTCAAATCATTAAAAGATCTGGTGTTACGTAGCCCAATGGTATGGCCTGCTATTCCTGCTATCTTTGATGTGCAATGGTTGGATACAAATGTGCTCACTGTGATCAAACAGTAGAGGGGTCAGTTTCGATTTCCCTGCATTTACAGTGTAAGGAGAAAAGATGGCCATCAAACACAGAATGGGTGTGAAAGCTGGGAAGGGTGCTCCAGTTTGGCTAGAGCTACTGGGAATCCAGTCGACTTGTTAGCCAACACAGCCAAGTAATGTCCATTACATTACAGGCATTTAGTGGAATTACACAACTTTTACATTACATTTACATTTCATCCAATTACACAGCTGGATATATACTGAAGCAATGCAGGTTAAGTACCTTGCTCAAGGAATAAGAACCCAGGAATCAAACCTGTGACCTTCAGGTTACAAGACCAGTTCTTTATCCATTATACTACACCGTCGCCCTGGACAACAGGACATTAAAAATAGGCCAACAGGACATAGAAGAATACCACATTTGTTATTGTTCATATTAGCTTTCCCCCTGCAGTTGTACACCTCCACAGAAAGAGGCATGACGAGTAAGTGACAGAAGTGATAGTGATATGTGCCTCAGTTCTATTCAGTGTTCTGATTAGAACCCAAATAACCAGATGACCACATGCAGCCTTCCTCAAGGCATCAGAATTGTGCCCTTAGAAAAAGGATTTCATAAAAGACTAGGGACCAGAAAACAACACCCAGGGCTACATCAAGCCACCAACACCAATCAAGGCAGGTGCAGCACTGCAGATGCTCCCTTAATTGGTTATGAATTAAATTTTAAACACCATCGGCTTTCCTTAGGAGTCATGACCGTCGTAAATTACTTGCCCGACAGAGCAAACTGTATCTGACACCGCGATGATGACAACCAGGAAAACAACATTAACTGTGAAAGCGCTAGCCTCCGAGCTCGCGGCGCAATGGAGAACGCACAAAGCAAAGTCACAGCAGAGCACCGGCGATGCGCAGACGTTAATCTCTTTATATAACAGCTGTGTTCAAACTGTCGCATTTGTGAGGCCCAGAACCCTCTGTTGTTCCGCAGGTTTTACTGAGCCACAGTGGGTAGTCTCGGCTTCTTTTTTTTTTGGAAGGTCTCCTACCTTCGCAATACGTAGCGTCTCCGTGGACGGATGCGAAGCCGCTCTTGCACTCGCACGCCGCTTTGTTATTCCGGTTTTTGCATACGGCGTTTTCCCCGCAGTTAAGTCCCTCAGCGCAGAAGTCGTAGCCTGAAAGGAAAATAAACTGAATAGAACTCCAGACTTGCTGCAGCTTCAAAGAGCACTGTTGTTCAGCCGGTCACCAGGAGCTTTCTTTGCAGAAATAGGAGTGATCACAAAAAAACACCTATTACACTGAGAAAATTCAAACACATGATAACAGGAAAATAATCATTTATAAACTAGGCTATTTAAGGAAAAACATCAATAAAACAGTTTTTACACTAAAGCGGAAAGCTACACATACATTGTATTATTTCCTTTATGATATACAAAATTGTTGCATTATAACACTTTTTCCTTTACAGAAGTGTTGGGCACTTTATCGGGGTTATGATGACACATACTGTACTCACACTCACTCACACACACACACACACACACTTCATTGTTGATGTAGCCTCACTTAAAAGCACAATGAGAAAGAGAGGGTGCATTAAAGCACTATTATCACAGCTTGGCAGTTTGCTTTGTTAGATGAACAAAAGCCTAATTATTCACCTCGCCATACATACATTCTGTTCACTGAAGAGCTTGAGAGAGTTTCCTCCCAAATCATGGTGGAATCCAGAGTAGATAATATTTCTGAACATCTTTTCAATGTTAACTGACTTATACTAAAATCTAAATTTAAATTATTCTCAACCCTGCACTTAAATTTTTTTATATATACCAGAGCTCAGTGAAGGTCTTATTAAAGATACAGCTCCGTCTGCACATTTTCAAATCTTACTTCACCAAAATCACCCCCGGATGAAAAAGGTACGACTATAAATGCAATCATAGGGGAAGGTAGGTGGTCTTTCAAAAGTAGGCTTCTTCTGACTTCACTTGACCGACTCTGCAGCAGACGATAAAATAAATCCTGCCGTTTGTGTGACGGCTCGCTCACACTGACGCATCCCACAATTCCCTGCCAAGCCTTTAAACTCTGCTTTCAGTTGAATTGGGAGGATATGCAGATTTAATGACTCGTTGGTAATAACCAATTTTACAGGGAATACCTGGTCCAAAGGGGGATAATGCCAGGCAATAAACAGCACTGAGCCAATTCACAGGGGACGAGAGAGAAATATAAGGGCCTGCAAATGAAAGGGGATGAATGTGCAAGCAGACGTCCGGAGGAAGATTACAGACAGGCTAATTGCTTTCTTCCAGCAGTACTGCCATACAGAAGCCTTCTGCAACTTTAATCTGGCTTTCAGTACTTCTGACATGGGAGGGCTGATGCAGTAGGGAAGGCGACCTGTATTTTAAAGTAAGCAGGAAAGCTTCCTTGTGTTTCATTCACAATCGTCCGTTCCCATGGGCTCGGACCCTTCACAGTGCTTGTGGAACAACTTCAGGATTCGGTACTAGAAAGGGCTTGATGTTCCATATGCTACATTCACAAAATGCAATTCACACAAAACAATTCCATGCCTGGCGCTGAACAAGACACATGGGAATTTAAGCAGTCCAAGACCAGAGCCACAGGTTTTAAAAAGTGAGATTTAAATATTCTTCCTCTATTTACCAATTATCCGTTTTGCAGAAAAGCACATCTCCAAACACAATGGACATGTCTAATAGATTCTAGCTGACTAGTTGGAGAAAATCAGAGCTTGCTCTTTTCTGTACAACAGCCAATACCACAACAGTGTTCGTGAAAAGAAAAGAAAAAAAAGGAAGAAATGATACAAAATGGATCGATGGATAACTCAAACCGGGCATTGGTGCTGTCAAATCCCAAGCACACGAGAGGCAAGAGCACATGGAAGCGTACCTCTGCAGACGTTGCAGCATCTGTTTTCTGGCAGAATCTGTTCCTTCACCGTACAGTTGAGGTTTGGACAACTCTCCATCACTCTCACCATCATCCCATTCTGTGGGACATAAAAAAAAATGGCTGAGGACTTTATGACCAACGCATATACTGTAGGTCCACCTGCGACAGATTCAGATTATATTTGGAGATACTGTATTGAAACGAGAAGAGGATTCAAAATGTTAAGTGTAGGACTCGAAGAAGTTCAGATAATTCCATCCTTCATGTTGCATAAAGGTTATTCTCTTCCAGGTGCGGCATGAGTAATTCATTAGAGGCACTGGCACTGTGCCCAACTCAAATAGTTTAATATGTATCATGGTGTGGATGGCTTTTCTATTCAATGTTTAGGCTCCTTGGGGCTGGAAACTGACCAGGTGCTGTTTGTGATGATTTGGGGGTTGTTACAGGTTGTAATTCAATGCCCTGGTAGGTTCCTGTTGTTCCATTTCCCCTTTGTTAAAATCCATTCACTCTCCAGGCTGTATATAGCAGACCTATTCCTAAATTTCATATATTAGATGGGTGGAAGAATAGCCTAGTAACTGTAAACACAGGAAGGCATCTTAAAAGACATCACCTGAGACCATGACCAGAACTAAACCAGAAGTCTCTAGAGTTTGGGGTGCATGGGATTTCCTTACTTGTCCAGGGCTGAGCACAGTGCAGCTGAAAATCAAGTCTTGGGTCTCCACGTTAAAACACATGCCTCCAGCTTAATTAAATGTCTGCAGGTCTGCTCAAACATAGAGAGCTTTGCCCAAGGCCATTTCTGGTTTGCCAAATAGTAAGGCCTGACAAAAACAAACAATCTCCAAAAATCAGTCACGACCGTTTCGTCCCAGAGGCTTTATCCTCATACATATACACAGGTGTTAATTCAGATTCATAACTTATAAAAGTGCATGCAATAGGCTGCATAGGTCACAAAAGTAGGATTATTATTTAACGTTAAATTGAAGTGATTCAGTAGGCTGCGTACACTGTATAGTCTCTTACCATAAGACTGTTTTACTATTAAATTGCAAAATGATGCATTGAAACTTAAATATTCAGATGGACGCCCTCCTAGTAGTGCATTCACACTGCCACAATAGCCTGAACCCAAACGCACAGGTACATAAGCAGCATGAATACATTCTTCACCATGGGTCCCTGCGGAATGGATGCTCACTGAATACTATAATAAAAGCAGCCATTGCACATTTATTGTGTCAGCAACAATCGAATGGTTAAGGATAGATTCTTGATCCTTAGAGTCTGGACTGGGCACCATATACACATATATTCACATACAGTACACACTTACATCCACAGCTATAGCTCAAAACTTTATGCATACTTACAAGTCAAAAGTGTTTTATTAAAGAGGCTAACATGTTTTATAAATGCTTTGGCTGGTCCCTTGTCACCCAGTTTTCTGTTTCTGAGAAGTATAAGTATAAGGCCATATGGAAAGCCTGAAGGTCAAGCAGATAATAAAGTCTCAGAGGGACCTTCTATGTGATATAACCACACTCGAAATAAAACTGTTAGTCCCTGCCCAACCTCAGTGCCTACTAGGGATGAAAGTGGCCTTGCATGATTTATCCTCTCAAGCCAGCCAGTACCCAAGGTGACTAGAGGGGGATATTGTTAAAAGTGAAGAGAGAAAGAAAGACAGATTTTGAATTCTGCTTCTACATTCTGTTAACTCTCTGTGGACTGAAATGTAAAGCAGACAGCTTAAAACTGTTCTAGTGTATGGATTATTGACCAATTGGTCCTTTTAAGCCCATTATTGCCTGAGGTGCAGTTTAAGCTTCCCCTCACTAACTATAAAAATGAGTTCTAAAAAATCATAAAAACAAAGACTCAGAAGCTAAAAATTTATTCCACAGGTTTCCATTTTTAATCGTTGATCGTAAAAATATATCATAAAATGACTGATGTTTTTAACAAAAAAAGTGCATTAACTTCTTAAAAATTAAAAGTTTCAACATCACTCGGTGGACTTTTCATTGCCTGAAGGTTCAACTGGAAGACTGGAAAGACTATCTTTAATGGAAATTTAATGGTGATTTCTTCTTTCATTTTACACAGCCTGACTCTGAAAAAGCTGATATTTTCTTTGTGGATAAAGAAATTAATGGTAGCTCATGAGGCAGAAACTACCTTTCCTAGCATACAGCATTACATTAATTGCTGACAAGAACAAAATAAGAAGAAATTGAGCTACTTGCTTGGGACTCCTATGTATTAAGGTCCACTGATCAATTTCAAAAGATTAAGTTTAGTCTAATTTGCGAGACCAGTAAAATGTAATTAGGAAAATAAACGTTTACCTTGCATTCTCGACAGCTCATTGTCAAAATTCTCTGTCCCTCTGAAAATATCTTGCCCATGTACCTACATTTCGCTGTAAAAAACAAAATGTTAAGAAATTTTAAAAATAAAATAAAAGTATAAATAGCATAGCATAATACAATGTTACATTGCACACCTTAAAATAAATAAATTTTTTAAAGTACTGTGTACTGAATATGACATTAAAAAGTTCAAAGCATTTAAAAAATGTATTAGAAAATGATTGAAGAGCTGCTAGAAAAATCCCAATGATAAAAAAAAAATGAAAAGAATGTGCGTGCATGTGTGCTACTATTCCCAAAGCAATACACAAAAAAACCTAACATTTCTAGGCCCAGAGCTACATTCATCATGTCCTGGTTATGGGACAGTTAATCAGTAATTTCAAGTATTTTTCCCTAGAATGTTTCACACTCTTCATGAACATGGGCCCAGGACCAAGCTTAGGAAGCCCTGGAGTTCTATGACAAGGTGAAGGCATGCAGCATGCAGCCAGGATGGAAAAAATTCCCATCTGAAGCTAGAGGTTAAGCCGCAAAAAAAAAAAAAAATACATAAATAATAATAATAATAATAATAATAATAAAAGGGGTGCTAAAATCTCAGACATACAGTGGAGTCTCCTTCAGGTGATATCGGCCCTCCTCATGAGGTGGTTGACATGCCACTGAGGACTCGTACTTACGCCTGCACTTCCTGCAGCACTCGCCCTTGACGTGCACTGGGAGGGTGTCCGGCGAGCAGTTGGCGGGGGGACAGAATATCCTCCTGCACTCGACCACGCCGTTCTGAGTGAAGAGTTTCGAAACACAAAGCAAGTCACCTCACGTACAGTACGAATCCCATCTCACACATGGCTAACTGTGTTACTCCCTCCGCCACCCCTCTCCCACGTTGTTGACTTGAAATTGATGGGATTCTAAAATATTTAAGCTTTCTATGTCTTGCGTTAATGGGATGAGTGTCCCAGTTAAATTTCAGGCATGCCCTTTCGAGCTCCTCATTGTGCCATGGCCCACATAATTATCTGCGAGTCATCCCAAATTACTCATTTTAAGGAACCATGACAACCTTTTTGTATTGGTCAATTTAGTACTTGCATATCCAATTGAACTCTAGCACTCAGAGGTGCGTTTGGAATTACATTATGTTGTATAATTCAGGACATTCAAAGGTCTCAATGCTAAATCCTATAATCAACTAAGGTAGTTAAGCAGAATGGCAGCAGAAGATGGCTAATACCCAGTACTATGTTCACCTTAACCCCTACATCCATCGATGCAACCCATGAAATTCCTCATCTAGATACATTCACTGTCTGTTGTTGGTTGCGTGAAGTGACATAAAATAGGTGGGTCACTGTATTGGTACAGATTCAATTTGGCAGAGCCCTACCTTACAAGTGCAGTTTCTGCAGTTCTCTGACTCCACCCACTGCTCACTGTCCCGGTACACCATGCCATTCACCTTGCAGGTCTTCTCACAGTGACAGCCCTCCAGCTGGTTGAGTCTCGATTCGGCGTAATTCAACTGACGAAAAAATAACGGCACCAGGCTTTGAGAAGATAAAAACCGAACACACTTTTATCCAAGGCAATGAAGCATTTTCTGCCCTCCACCTCTGCCCTTACACCCCTGTGCACGGAGACAGTGTCAACAAACACAGATCAAAAGTGGGATCTGATGATCAGACGCAGGCCCGATAGTATCACACCCCCAACAACTCCCGCAAGTCAACTGTTTCCTCATCACAGAAACCGAAGAAACTGGTTTTTTTTTAAACATACACATGTGTCACAGAGGCCCAGTCACAGATGACAATCCATGAATGTCGTGGCTTTCAGTCTGACCGCTCCTAAGATCTGCTGGCATTTACTTAGAAACCTTTTAAAGGCACTCTATCTACCTGATGCACTTCTATTGATCACAGAAAAGGTCGCACAAAGAGCAGGGCACAATGCTGAATTTGACAATCTCTCAATGTCTCAATCTCAGAGAACTTCAAGCTTACAGATCTTTCAACAACAATTCATTTTTTTTCCCATTGCAAAAGTCGACTCAGATCACCCCAGCACAGAGGCGTACCGTGACAGTTTCAACAGTTTCAAATGAAAAGGGCCCTGAACAGACAAGCAGAGGGCACTCAAATGCCCATGACCCAGGCAGCTCACAGAAAGTAAATAAAATATCTAAACATTGCAAGGCACTCCATTTTTAGGTTAGTCTCCGCTACAAACATAGCACTAACAGGCCTCTGAAAACTTCACTGCAGGACTATCTAGCTAATTTGCACGTTAGCAGAAACCCCATGAAAAAGTTGGTTTCAGCACTACTTCATAGTAAACCTTGCAAACTCCAAAATAAAAGAAAAACTCCTAAACAAATAAAAAACTCATAATAAAATCCTAAAACCTAATCGTACTCCAATCTACTCATGTATTGAGTGTTATGGAGTTCCAAAAGCAGTCCCCCTTTGGCAGCTGTAATCTTGGTTTTTATCAGGCTAGCTCATTATTTTACCAAGCTCTGAGTATGAGGACAGCTCATGGAACTGCATAAGAACTAGAAAGGAAACAAGGTAAAAGTTAGGGTGAGGCATATAGCCTAACATTCACTAACTAAATAGCTCGTCATTTTTTCCTGCTTTTGTTCATCTGGGGCCACATGCATGAAGGGAATATACACATTAAAGAACTTTTTTTTCATTGCACATAGTGGAAAAATCTATACTGTGCAATTTTGTAGTCTTTAACATGTGCCAAGAAAAGGACAAAAAAGAATCATTATGCAAAAATGATCTAATATAATGGTAATGCTGGAGAAAATCTGCCATTCAACAACCCTGTTTTCAGGGCCAGATCAATAACCCAATAAAAGGACAGAGTGGTGCTGAAGAATTTTCAGTGGTGAAACTGCTTTTAAAATGCTAATGTGCAGTGAATTTACACTTTATTGTGCAAACTCAGTATACCAGCAGTAATTTATGAAGAAGAGCTGTCTATTACTATTGATTATTAGTTCCAGTCTTAACCACAGGCTCGTATGTGCTTGTGAAAATGCACAAAAGAATTGGACAAAATTGACTGGGAGTGGTACTTCCATTCCAGTCACCTTATTTTTTAGGCTACTCTCATTTTATAGCTATTAAGCTTATTTTAATTTGTAATCAAAACAGTGGAAATCGGGATCTCATTTGAACAAAACATTTTTTTCCAATCCTGGCTTTCTGATCCTTTTTTTAAAGTGACCTTCAATTTAGTTTTCTTTTGCAAACTCATGTTTTTCTGCCTGTTTATGTCAAACACTTGTTTTTTTACATATTGTGCCATTTCGCAATAGTGCTGAGGCATGCCCCTTTGTCTAGCATTTCAAGCTTTTTTAATCAATGGAATGGTTGTCAGTATAATGCTAGCCATTTTTTGCATTGGTAATGATAATAAAGAGCTTGACATTGATATGGTGTAAATGTATGCTACTTCTGGTTTCATGGAGTATTTGGTCAGCTGGTCAGACCATAACTCAGAGGTTTGCATCTCTGAGGAACAACTGCATTTTTCTATTTACTCATTTGGTAAAGAACAAATATTTATACATCACTATAACAATATGATACTTTAATTGTTTAATTAAAAAAAATATTAAACAGCCTTTCTACAATCAGCTTCAATGTGCAAATCAGTATGTCTCAAGGCATAACAAGATTCAATATGCTTTGTTCTATGTGGTATCATCTTTTTCTTCCTCTTACAAAGACCTCATTTCCCACTTAATTCACTAGGGGCAGGCAGAGAATAAATCACAGACACATTCAAATGTAATTACTGGCAGGAAAGCCAAGCTTAATTATTTTTCAATTCTGACTTCAATAAATTATGTAATAAAATCAAGCATGCGGTATTCTCTAAAATCACAAAATGTGTTCAACAACTGTTCTTCATAGTGAACCAGAAACACTGTCAACTAGTACTGCAGTAATTCATTTAGAACAGATTCAAAGTGAGTATAGACGTTATGGGTTCTTAATTGTGAATAAATAATCAATTCGCTTCTCAGAACTGTGCATTTTCATTGTTCAAAAACAAGCGAGTTATGTGATTGGATTGGATTATCCACTATCTTTGCTTATTTGCAAATGATTCCAAACAGGACCTATTTTGGGTTATGTGGATCAGGCATCACAAGTGGAATGCAGACTCAATCATCAGAGCCTGTAAATCAGACACATTTGCAGACTGAAACATTTCAGAACAGCTAGGGTCCCCCTTTTATGCACAGTGTGGGATTTACAACACTGCAGACATTTCCTACTGTAAAAGATATGCTTCAGACAGCTCCAGTTGTCTGTTATTAGACAGTTTTTCCCATGGTTGTCTAAGCAGCCCTAAATCCAGAACTGGCAGTTCACCAAAAATAAACAGAAAATGATCACACTTTTACAGTCCACTTTCGTTCATGCATCAACACACCAACATGCACATCTGGGTACATAATTACAGCAGTAAGTACTACCATAATACAAGTAAGTGCTAATAACAGCTAACATTAAAATTCAAAGACACTAAAGGCCACATCCAGTCTGTTATGATCATTTAAATGTTATTTATTGCTTCTATTTTACAGTTTTAATGCAAAATGTTAACACGTCACAATGAACAATAATGAGAGGCAGGCAATGATGAAAAAGTGCAAACTGCACAAGGGGCTAAGAAATGAAGAACTACTGGAAACCAGCCTCGTCAATTTACATTTGTTTTCTTTCCACTTCAATTGTGCATGATTTTGTCCCCATGTTGTCCCCAGAAATTTTGAGAGTGTAGCCTGGTGGACATTTCTGGACTCAGCACCTTTCTTTCCATCTATTTTCACACTCATACCATTCAGACAGGCAATGTTTTTCATCAGCAGAAAGAACAGACATTTATTTCATTTGACATAAATGGTTTATGTGAGGCAGCAAGATATTTGTTAGGCTGAGCAAAAGGATATCCATGTCATTACTTTTATCATTTAACTTACAATAAACAGAAAAATGAAATAATTTAAGTTGTGTTAATAAATTGCGCATTCTGTCAATAATTTTTGATTTGGCAAAGCAGAAAATTATTTTCAAAAATTGTCATTTATTAATTTTTGCACATCGATTACTTAAACAGTATTTGAATAGGAATGGTTCCAGCATATGGATTGTCAATAGAATACACAGTATATGGTTTACTTCGACATCCAATATGCTTTCAATGTGTTCCACTGTTATTAAAACAAGAGGCAGTGCTGTCGAACTGCCTTCATGAAAAGTGTATTGACAATGAAATCCAACAAGCCACTGGTTAATATGTTTTTTGATGTTGTTGTTGTTGTGATCCGCTGTTCCACAACGTGAATTGAAAATTTTATTGCATCGAATTATTCAAGTTTACCAAGCTGTATCATGTTATGTTGGTTCCTTGTTTGCTTTTTCCGGGTTATTAGAACAGGCAAGACTACAATATCCAAAGGGAAATTTAAAGCAATGTGCGATATTGCGCTGGAAGAAGAGAGTATTCTAACGATTTTACGTGCTCCCTGCTGTTACAGTAGCACAGTAAAAAATTTTCCATTATAACAGACCCAGTTTATGGAGTTCAAGCATGAGGGTGTTTTCACATATAATAGTGCTTTTAAAGTCTCAACCAAAGACCACAAGGGTTGTTGCATTCTATTGGCCCAGTTAGTTTCTCATAACCAAATACAAAACGGACCTTTCGGCAGGAATACAATAAAAATTTAAATCACAGCAAGGCAAGCAGAATGGAGCACCACTGGTGGGCAATTGCGACCTTGTTGTTTATGGTTTTCTCTGTTGTTCCACTCAGCAGCACTACGTGGTGTATGATGCCAGACTAGTGAGGTAGGCATTCATGATTACAATGCCATATAGCCTAGCCCTTGCAAAGTGCTACGGAGTAAATATGTTTGCCTAGCTGCAGTGGCTCTAATGTTGTATCAGAGCTGCACATTCACTGCACATCAGATAATGTTCTAGTTGGGCTCATGTCAGAGAGAGAGACACACACACACACACACACACACACACACACAAACACAGCTCAATACAATGAAAAAAATGAAATGAAAATAATTTAATTGATTACTCCAAGCATAGTTATTCTATATCTCTTTTGACATGAAAGTATGTTTTCGTTTGGTTGATGTAAAAAAAAAAAATAAATAAAATAAAAAAACATACAAATGGCAAATGTGTTTCATAATTCTGGAATTTACCTTAGTCGAATCAATTATTGATTGCAAAAATGACAATACAAAATCAAAAACACAACTCAAACAACCTGCTGTGAACCAATAACACAGTGCAGACATTGTGATTTACTCTACTTGGTCAGACTGTATAGAAACAGTTCTCACACAGGAAACGATACGCACCACAGTCCGAATGAAGAGGGCCGAGATTCGCTTTTTGGTGAACCTTTTGCATTTTCTTTGGTCTGTACCAGATTCCACATGATACCACACCAGTCAAAATGATCCAAACAAAATGAACAAAAAGGTCAGAAAATCCAAACCAAATGATGTAGGTGTGAAATCACCCCCAGTCACCATGGTTCGGCGGGGCCTGCATAATAATATTAATCCTCTTCTTTTACCAAAAACCGAGCAGCATGCAACAGCATGAGATCAAAACCTTTAATCTCCTTATGTCTGCTTATTTAATCTGCTTATTGACTATGAAAGCAGGTTGGATGCATCTTCACACTGCAGGAAAGACGGTGGATGCGACAAAAAAAACGACCCTTTTCCACTTCCCAGCTCCTCTGCGCCCAAACAAATTGCAAATAGCCTCGTCTCCGAAAGAAAATGTTTATCCCCCGCAGTCGTGAGTGCCTTTCCGCAGTTCATTTTTGAAAACTTTTTGTGCAAATGTAAATTTTTGTTTCTATGAAGCACCGACACCTGCTGTGACTCATATCCATACTTTACTGTAAAAAAAAAAATAATGAATATATCTGTAATTAACTGTGGTACGAAGCGAAAGACTGCATAAGACGGGCCAGCAAAACATCAGTTTTGTACAGCACAGCACAGTCACCTGGCAATGGCCTGGGAAACTATGCACACCTACTCAGTTTTTATGGTTTCATAATGGGAAAATGGTGGATAAATGTGTCATGACCTGTGTGCTGTAATACAGACAGCACTCCCAAGGAATTTGAGCCATCACAGGTCTTACTATGGCCAGGTTACTGTAGCAATTAAAAGCCACCAACAAGAAGGTACTGTAAATAACCACTGGTAAAACCTGGGATGACTCACACAATGCATTCCTATGATTATCTGTAGTTGATAATCATGGGTTTGTCCAAAAGATTCACAACCTCAGCACAGATATTAAAGCTTTGTTGCATCTTTAATCACCACATTTTAGGGTCTTTAGATCACGTGTGACATTTGACATGTCAACTGAAATACGAAAAACTAAACTTTGTTTAAAAAGAACTTTTTCATTCTGCCTGATAGTTATGTCCTCTGAAAACAGCCTCTGCCGGCTGACTCTCTTCAGTGCTGCACAGTTCCCCAGCAAAGGACCAGTGGATGACAATAGACACACAGTTGGCAAGGCAGACTACAGGTCCCTGATTAGCTAGAGGAATGGTTAATGCGCAATGAGGTGAGAGATGCCCTGCCAGCTGAAACCACATCTCCCTGGATGACCCCATGGGTAATTAGACATGGTGCCATGGGACATCCAGTCCAGTACGCACAAACAAAACCAGGATAAAATTCTGCTCTGTAGGGTATGTTACAGCACTGAGGACTAGCGCTTTGTCTGCTCGCGCCACCGGGGAGGCCCTAGACCTGGAACTCTAGTTGTTCTAGTTCTATTTTATGCTACATGTGCTCGAAATGTCATAAAGCAGTAAACTAATTGGTTTGCTTTGTGACAGGTTGTTTGTGAATACATTTCATGTATTAATTTGTTAATTACTGGGTGTTGAATTTGGAACTGGAAGAGCTGTGAGTTGCCCAGCGCGAGCACATCTCCTAAGGAAATAATTTCAGTACAGCCAGTAAATTAAACGTTCCCATTAAAAATCATTTCAGACACATAACATATCCTGAATGCTGTCTCTGGACACCCCGCATATCTTTGGCCCCACCCAGGGTATAACTGCAACACTAACCTTCAGTGTCATTTTAGCCAGCAGCTCTTGCAGATCCATGATCCCTTGCACCAGGCTCAGGAAATCACTACAAGTTGGGCAGGCTCAACAGGACAAAAGTAGAGTGAGATTGACAGAGAACAGAGAGCAGACAGAGCAAAGAGAGGGGGAAAGAAAGATAGAGATACTAAGATGAAACACTGTCAACAACTCAAATGGCCAAGGAAATAAACTGACATGTAATTTCAGTTCAGCTACGACTGGGTGACTTCAGGGTCAGCGCAACGACCCGGAAAATTTGAATCATCCCTTCCCTCATATTAAATGCTGAGTGGTAATTATAAACTGTTAAAAATGAAAACAAAACCCTGTGTTGAACAAGCATCAAGCACAATACAAATAGGTTTCCATTTTTTGTGTGTGCCTACTTATGGTCAAAGGAAAAGGAAATTTCTGAGAAACTGTGAGAACAGATGCATGCCCATTCATTATAAACTGGGGAAAACCAGAGATTTAATATAAATGCACCCATGTTATATGACATGAAAACAGCACGCATACACACTCAAAAGACAAATCAAATTTAACTGTACAAGCTATATTTCTGCTCCCTGTTCATTGACTGAAAGGACCACTCTGTGCTGAGACCAATGTTCAACTGAGAAAAGAGATTGCCTGAATAGACAGTCTTGTGGGATTACTGGCTTCACTTGATAAAATGGGCCCTTTCCTCCACATCAATATTCCTGACTGTAAAAAAAGACAAATTGCCATATTATTATGGCTTTGAAAGGCAATGCGATACAAGTAGCGTGCCCTCAAAGGCTTTTAAAAGAATTGTACATTACAGGGTTTCAATTTTTACAGGCTCTTCACAAGAAACTAAAAACTGAATATTAGCAAAAAAGGCTAAAATAAAGACTAGAACGAAAGACTAAAAATAATGTATTCAGGCTTCACTAAGACACATCAGAAAGCTGTTCTGCTGAATCGTGTGGGCACATACATCTCTAAAGCCCCCCCCCCCCCCCCCCCCCCCCCACAGCCACGCTCCCCTGGGTAACAAGTCAGAGAGCTGGTGTACTTACTGCGATTCAAGTTCGGACACTGTGTGATGTATCCATTTGGAGTAAAGATTAATTTGACATCTTGAATGATACCCTGAAGTGGCAGAAAGATACAAAAGTACATTTTAATTTAACCGCATCTGTACAGACAGTAGGACATTAAAAATGACTTGCTCCAGCAGAAACTCTGCTAGTGTTACCGGTCAAGATGACACCCATGGTTTTGTGATCTATTCATCAGTACTTTTGACTGGGTCTTTGACAGGAATTCCCATGAAAGCTTACAAGTATAATTTATATTATTTTAATTAAAAAACAAACAAAAAAATAATAATAAACCGCAGTGACACCACACTACGAGTCAAATGTGTCCAATCCAGAATTCCATTCTCATAAATTCATCAGTGTCCAAAAATGGTTTATTTCAATAAATGGTTTATTCAGAGTGACTGTGTACACATGGACTATTTACCAGGACCGGATGAAGGGGTAATGACCCTGGAGTGTGCTTGTCAGTGAGCATCAGTGTACGGTCACGTCTCATTGACTGAAATTCCCTGCTCCGGTGTCTGACAGGGGGCTGAACGTGTAGAGCAGGTTGCCCTGGCTCTGAATGGCGGGGCACCGGGAGGGCACTGTAAGACGGGGACCATAAACCACCTCATCTCATCGCCTGCCATCCGCAACAACGACGCCGCAGCGTGTCTATCAACATGCAAACTCATAAAGCCTCATATCCCTCCCTGCTCAGTCATTCACGAGGCTAAACTGTGCCAACGTAGGCGCTGCCCCGTTCATCCCTGACAGCAGAGAACTGGAATACCTACCAGGACAAAGCTATAGGCATGTAACGTGCAATTATGCAATACTCGACGATGATTATGCAGGTCAACAGCTTTCCATTGTCTTCGTTTTCTCTGTGCCACATGTTAGCCTAAAGACGGGAAAACGTCTGTCGTAATTACGATGCGTGTCATAAACTTTACCAATGCAGTGCATTTTGCAGCAATCGTGTCATTTGCACTGCAAGTAATCATCTAAGACGACTCTGCTCAAGAACCAGAAAGAAAAAATAGTAAATTGGCTCAAAATAAACAAAAAAATGCAGATCTCAATAAACACTCTTCAGAAAACAAAAAAAGCTGTATAAGGTTCAAAGAAGTATTTTCAACAGAAATAAGGTAAAAAAAAAAAAACACATGACTATGCTCTCATTAATTACAACCAGAAGGGATGGGATAATTCTGTGTGTGTGTGTGTGTGTGTACTGCACACACACACGCACACACACACACAAATATATGTTTGCTGGTGTGTGCATTGAAGGTGAACTTTAGCAAGGCAAAACAATTGTAGGCGTTATTTATTCCCAATAACAAGCATAATGCATGATCATCAAACCTACAATTATAGACCTGGCTATTAGGAGGAGGGGTTTTTTGGTATTTTTAAATGACCTAGGCATTTAAAACCAGTCAATATGCTGGAAAATCTATACATAGGCTACTCAAACCAATATACACACAAAAGTAAAACATCCATATTCAATTAAACCAAACTGTATGTTACCAAATCAATACATATGCTAATGAAATCAACACATACACACCAGTCATTGCATAACAAGCAATCTAATCCATATTTATGCAAAGAAACATGCACTGAATGCCAGCAGACCAAAGCAAACACAAAACCTACTCACTATTAAAACAGGACCTCGTACATCAAAAACCTCCAATGAGCTCACCACTTGAATGTCTGACACACCACCATTATCTCATCATTTGGCTCCTGGATACAGCTGGCATGTACTTATTACGGCAGACTGATAATGAATTGCGACAAAGAAATAGTGAGGCTTTCCCATTAAGTGCTAATGGCTAACACTGAAGATTAAACCGACAACTGCTACTTGTATTAAAATACGCAAGGAGTAGAATACTAAATAATCCAGGCCACCTTGTACAACAGAAATTTCAGATAGTCGGCAAAAACAGGATGGTGGCTATGATTTACAGCATGGTAACAATTGGCACTAAAATGATAAATAATGTCAAAGATAATTTCTGGCTATTTGTAAAGTACTTACAACAAAGTACAAACTGGATAGAACTTTCATTATAATTAGCCAAAATAAATTGTATTTGTTTGGAACTATACAGTCATCGGCGGCAGTCGGCACGGGGTGTTGGGGGGCTACTAGCCAACAGACACATGCATCTGGAAAAAAATGATATTTGGAAAGAGACGTTGACTTTTTCGAATGTAAACTTTTGGTGTTTAAGGCCGCAAAAGGGACTCGTTGAGGTCGAGTGTAATGGGGTGAGTTGCAGCAGATATCTAGAAAACATATCAGATCTCAGCTAAATTATCTGGATGATATATAGTACTGGGGGTGAGTGAAAATATACCTTAATGTCATCTTCAATGTGTAAGGAAGATCCCTGCTATATTGGACTTGCAAAAATCTGGGACCCATGACTGCATTATGATGAAAAATGTTTGGTAGTACTGCAGTAAATGCTGAAATATTATTGAGGTTTTCAGCGATAAAAATAGCCTTCCGTGCCAAAATGTGTTTCATGGAAAGGTTTAAATACTTCCAAAACAAGAAAATGTATTAAAGTTTAATAATCATTCAAGAAGACACACATTTTATTATAAAAATGAATTAAATAGCATCAAGTTTAAAACCAAGGTAAGCATTGGACCATTATTCCAGTTGGCACACAGAACTGGAACTTAAACATAACTCTTCTTTTTTAAGGACTGTCATGTCGTGCATATTTATGCAACAATATATTCACATCACACAAAAAAATGCAACCCATATTAAGTGAAACAAGTTTGATGTCTGCTTATTAGACAGGCTGTATATAGAGTAGTACTGTCTACAGACCTACAACAAACAAACAAACAAGCAAATATGACAGCTGCTTTTGCTCTGCATGGTTTTCAGCAAAGCATTTCAAATAATCTGGTCTTCCTTGACATCCAGAAAACACTGAACAGTCATACTAGGACGGTAAATACCATGCTTGTAAGTAGATGTGTACTGTACGTGTGCAAGTGTGTGTTTGTGTAGCCTTGTTTTTAATTGTCCACTTATGGCTCTTTAGTATGATATTGGCACATTTAAATTACAGGTAATTTGCCTGCATTGGCTTGATACAGGAGAGCACTCCAAAGCAATCCTGCTGCATTATCACCTTGCCTGTATGCATTTATAATGCAGAATAATACACTGGTGTTAATCAATGCAGAAATAAAAAATAATAATTGCAAGCAGTTCTTTCACCAGCTGTCCTTTCAGAAGGATCTGGAAGGTGTGAGACAGGTAGCACTGTAACCTCTATCTGTCTCTGCACTGCCGTAAAGTCTCCCAAAGGAATAGCTATGCTCGTTTTACTAACAGTAATTAGAGGGAAACTGCAGACAAAGAGAGATAGAGAGCATGAAAGTGCACTAGAGGAAGAAAGACAGAGAGCGAGAAAGAGCAAGTGGGCCAGACAACAAGAGAGAGAACTAGAGAGAGAGGCAGGAGCTATGAAATAAGCAGAGGTAAAGAGACCTACAGTAGGAAATGAAACCAAGATATATTCCTTTACCTTAATTCCATCTATAAATGGATAAATTAACCGTTATATTGTATATTAATCATTATTCTGGAAAGGCTCTTTCTTACAAACAAGTATATGGGTTTCCCCCCACAATTCCACAGTACAGTAAATTCACTGCACACAAATATAGATGCAGATAATTTGCTACGTCTGCTCCATATCACATTACACATAGACTAACACAAAGACTAACCAGTGAAGTCATTCCTCTTCTTTTCTTATTATTTCCCTCAACACCAGAACAGTGATAAACTACTGCAGGTTTACTTTGCCATCTCTTTTCTAACAAAGGACCCTTAACACATGGCGCTTTTGTATAAAATGAAAAACGTGAAGGCAACACACCCCTCTTGGGCTTGGGCTGTCATATATACAGTGAGCTCCATAATGTTTGGGACAAAGACATATTTTTATACACTTTGGTTTCACCATGTAGAAATTACAGCAATAGCAGCACTTTTTATACATAGCCCATCATTTCAGGGTATCATATTGTTTGGGACACATTAATGTTATCCAAATGAAAGTATTCATGTTCAGTACTTTGTCGCATATCCTTTGCATGCAAAGTCTGTGACCCACAGACATCACCAGGTGCTGAGCATCTTCTCTGGTGATGCTCTGCCAGGCCTATGCTGCAAACATCTTCAGCTCCTGCTTGTTTTGGGAGCTGGTTGCCATATGTTATGTCTTCAGCAAAAGAAATGCATGTACAGTTGGATTCAGTTCAAGTGATTGACTTGCCCAGTCAAAAATAATGTTTTTTAAAAACATTAAAACATTAATTTGTTGCTTTTGGGGTATGTCTGGGATCATTGTCTGGCTGTGGGATGAAGTGCTGTCAAATGAGTTTGGAGACATTGGGTCATCAGGAGTGTAGCCTCTGTAGTTCTGTTTGTAAAGTCCTCTGCGGACAGTCACTAACACATCCACGTCTGTCTCCTGTAAAGTGTTCCTGATCTGTCGGCCAGGTGTTTTGGTGCTTTTCTTCATTATGGTGAGAATTCTTCTGCCATCAACTGTAGAGGTTTTCCTTGACCTACCAGGCCCTTTGAGATTACTGAGCTCACCAGTGCTGTCTTCTTAATGATGTTTCAAACAATTGATTTTGGTTAGCCTAAGGTTTGGCCTAAGTCTCTCATTGTTTTTTCCCCCTGATTGCTCAACCTCATAATGGCTTCCTCGACTTTCACTGGCACAACTCTGGTCCTCATGTTGACAAATGGTAATCATAGACTCCAAAATCAATCAAAAACCTTGAATCAAGACTAGATACAGAAAGCTCTCTTACACCTGCAGTACGGAAGCAATTGAATGCACCTGGCTAATCATAAACACCTGTGAAGTAATTTGTCCCAAACATTACAGTGCCCTGGGGGGCTTTGCATAAACAGTGCTGTAATTTCTACATGATGAAACCAGAATGTATAAAAACATCCTACAATAAAAGCTGAGAATGAGCACTTTGACCACATACGCATTTGATTACAAATCAAAAATTGCAGAGTACGAAGCAATATATATATATATATATATATATGTATATGTATGTCCCATTACTTCTTTTTTTTAAACTCTGTGTAGGCAAGGTTATTTGCTTAAAAAAGCAAAGCTGCACTTTTTGCCATAACACATGCAACTGATAACACAGTTTGAAACAAAAGACCCTATTAATGAAAGGTGCTCATTACATTTCATTACATTTATTTGGCAGACGCTTTTATCCAAAGCGATGTACGATAGGTGCATGACCTCATAACCTGCGGTTACTAACTGATGCATTTCCGACAGCACGTCTGCTGTAGAAAGTAACACAGTCCACATTACAGTTCATCATGGCATCTTTGGATTTCACTGTTTTGGAATGAGTAGTGCAATTTTGGGTGTGCAGACATGGTGTCATGGTGCTCTTACCTTGAACAGGCCGTGTTTGTGGCTATGCTGTCCCAGCCACACTCCGCTGCCCAGGGTCAGGTCCATCTGTGGAGGGTCTATCACACGCTCGTAAATCCTGCCAACGACACAACTCCTCCTTAGTGTGTGACGCAAAGAGAAACACTCCTAAAGCAGCAGTGAATAATGCTGGGTAAAGAGAGAGGGGAAAGTGCAGGCGTGTTGATGAATGGGGTTTGGAGAGTGGGGTTGCTCTCTCCTCAGGTGTGACAGACTCACTGTTGCTGCCCTTTTCAGAATGGATGCCACTGGCACGGCTATTGCCTTGCCGAGTCAAGACCGTTGCATTGCCAACACACAATTGTGGGTTTCAGTCGATAGCCTTGGGCCAAATGTATTCCTTATCTTTAGCAAGGTGCTAACTATTTAACATATTAAATATCATTTATAAAATAATTTATTAACTACCAAATTAACCATCAGCCAAGTCTTGATTAAGCAGGCTTTGAGGAATGCAATCATCACAGCAGCACATCCCCTGCACCACCACAGCACATGGAAACTAGAAAATGAGATGCCAATTAGGCTGGTAATTTAACAGTGGGGACATTTTAGTTCTAGGCTAGGGCCGGGACCATCAAGAGCACTGTCTGAAAATGTAAAACAAAACAGAAATGGTTTCTTGAGTGCATTTGCCCAGAAAACCAACAAGGATAATCATAATAATAGCCACACTATCCTTTATCCATGAAAAAAGACATCACTGTCATTTCAGTCTTAGAGTCAATTATGTTGACAGCTCAAAAGGTAAAGATTCACTGCACAATGGAGACTGATAAGCTAATTCCTTATTCTTCTCAGAACTTCGCTCAATCACTGCATTCAGAATTTGGTCTTCAGAATTAATTTCTGTTGGATGAATGAGTTATAAATGAAGAGAATAACATGGAGCATGGCTCAGAGAAAATCCTATTCAGCAGGGTAGCGTAACAGAAAACTCAGAACAGACTGGCATGAGAGAGTATAATTGGCTCTAGCACTGCCCAGGGATGGGAGGGATTCAGTCGGCCTGGATGACATTTCATTGAGCAGCAGTGATCCCCGCTGGTCCATTGAGCCCGCAAGTCATGTGTTCGGCTGCGCAAAGTATCAACTGGTAAACTGCAGCGCGATAAGAAGCGACAGCCGACATCACATGCTTCGGAAACAAGCGCACGCTCATCTGCGCTCTCCTCAAATGAGAGACGAGGTTGCGGCAAGAAGTGCCGATAAAAACCCAGTTGGGCATTCCACACCGGGGAGAAGAACGAGGTGCAGGCATAAAAATAAACAAATAGAAAAGACAAAACAAAAACAAAATGAATCAAACTGCTTTTTCGATTAACTGGAAAATTGCTGTTATCAAAAAATGAATTATTGAACACTGTTTTCACTTCCAGAACCAACAGAAAATTAAGTCCTTCTTTTTAATCTTCAGGAAGATGTTATCAAAAGTGCAGCTTTCGTTTTGAGAGCAATATTGACAGTGTCTCGGCCAGATTTGAAGGGCCTCAGTTTTATTACTATAGCCAGTTTTCAGAAACCCCCATGTGACTAAAACATTAATATTTTATTGGTGAACAAACAAAATATAGGTATATTTTACAATATCCAGAGGAGAAAAACATATTTAAATTAATTTTCAATATGCCAACTAAAATTATTCCCAGACAGCACTTAAGTGATCAGAACATGCTTTATATTTCAATCAAATACCAGCAAAGACCACTACAGACCCATCCTTCCATCTGAAGGTAGAATAACATTCCACCATAATTAACTCACAGCATATCACAGACTCAGTGGGGAATTATTTGAAATATGAATTATGAGCAAACAAAAATTTGCTTGTGTGAAAATGTAAAAAATGAGGAATGACATGCAATGAATGTGAAAATGAGTGCATTAGGGAGATGAAATTATACAAGAGAAAATGGCAGCAGTACAAAGAACTTCAAGATTTTTTCAATGAGCAACATCAGGTTACAGCTAAATAAAAAAATAAGTCTCAAAGAGTCCATACATTCAAATGTGTATGATGCCTCTCGGAATATCAGCTAGTTCTACTGATGTAAGGAGGTACCCATCACATCGCCTGAAAGTGAATGTTGTCACAGCTGAATTTCCTCCTCTCAAAGTAGGCCATACCAATTTGTCAACTCAGAAATTGATCTAGTGCACCATACCAGAACACAGACCGTAATGCCAAAGCAGCCTTAAGCTTGTTCTTTGTGCTGAGTGCTGAAATCCTGAAAGGATGCCTTTTAACTCCATGCTGCTACTTGTCCTGTCACTTTCCAACCGGTTCCTTTCTAATAAGGCGATCAGACCTTGCACCATTCGCTCTGCGTCAGCATGTGAAAGTTAATTCATGGCTGGTAACTTTTTGCAATGCGTTTCCATACCAGAACTATACAATGGGTGGAATTTCATCAGCAAGGCAGGTAAAGGATTTCTACCCTGAAAAAATAACTTGTCGGAACAGAAGATGATTTGGCCGATTTTGTAAGTATCAGAGGGGTGGTTAAAAAAGTACGTGCAGTTATGAAACAAAGCATTTTTCCTGCATTTTCCTACTAACCTTAAAACTTACTTGATTTTGGAAACAAACTTCAACCACCAACAAAAAGCAGCTTGCTTATTCGCTGTGTAGACACTTTGGGTGCAGCCACTTTTATTCCTCTCAATTTAGTGCAGGCACACACAAATTTACCAATGTTCATTGACCAAGGTGTGCACATCTCAGTGTGACCTCACTGATAGCTAATGGCATAAATTTCAAACTGCCATGTGTGACTTCATATTAACCTCCTCTTCCCCCTTCTGTGGCATTCAGGGCAGCCTGTTTAATTAAATGATAGAGTAGAGCTTTCCAACTACCTATTAGGATGGAAGTAGGTAAAAACCGTAATGAGGGACTCATACGCACTGTTCACCTTAGCTGTTCAGCTATATCTCTGTATAGTACATCGGATTTCAAGCTTGAAGTCAATGCTTTATTGTACATGGTCCGTTGGATAAACTTTTAAAATAAAAAAATAAATAACACACACAAAGGTCTCTTTTCAGTCTAGAAAACAAAGCAGTTAATGGACACTACCCTTTATAAAGGGAAAATTGAGGACAAGTTTTAAATAACAAACAGTCAGTCAATTGGCTAGACATGACATATAAATAATTTTAAAAGCAGCAATTTTGACTGTGCTTCCTGTTTTTTTAGAAGGAAATGATTACAGCTTGTTTATCTGTGGACTGTGTTTTTCTGTGGGGTGGGAAAGAACACATATGTATAGAAAAACTCACAAACGAGCAAATGCATCTCTTTCTCAGTAGCTTGGTAATTTACACCTAAAAAGTGCCTGGCTTAGCTGTTCTAGTATCAAAGAAATCTCTGAATTATGCTCTCTTATCTTCAAGGCTTTTCATAACATACTAATTCAGCTATATCTTTCAATAGCACCAGCAAGAATTCCTGTTTCTGGGATATTCAAGGTCAAGTATTTGCAGGATTATATTGAACACATTCAGCACAAGTTAAGTGAACTGACAAGTCAACCTCTTCAGCTCATCATGCCCTAGTATAACTGTCAAAATAAATCACTCCTCTTACATCTTTCCATATTCTGGTGCACAATGGGTACTACACAATGCTGGCATCCCAGATGCACATACTTCACCAGGAGGAGCACTGCAAAGTACCTCCAGATTAATCAAACTGGCTATAGTAAATAATAATTTACTACGTGTGCCAAAATATATGTAAAATTTTTTCTTAATGGTCATTGTGAACTTGCACTGCATTAACCTGGTAAAGCAATATGGCCTGCATGTTAGAGTCTTAAAAATACGTGCCTGTAATGGGTTAGAAACAATGCAAATCAGATCACACATCATTCATTGTATAAATCAAGCCTTCTTTACATTTTGTGAGGCAGGGTTGGGGGTGGCCACTGCTCACATGGTGAACAGACAGGAGAAACTAAACAAAAAAAGTATTGGTCTACCACCTTTTATTAGTAGAGAACACCAAATCAATATAAATCTTCAAAACACAAAAATACCAATACAAACCAAACACACTGAAGGCAAGAGAACAACAAAAACAATCAAAAACAGACACCAACCCACCATACTATGCATAGCCCAGCTCCCAAACACTCTCCTAACATCCTCCTCTCTAGGCCTGGGAGCTAGACCTCTTAAAGAGTCCATAATTAGGTAATGGGCCACAGCTGATGTGATTGCAATGAACCACAGCTGAGGAAATAACTGTCTGTAGGGCCGGTGAGATCAAGGAGGTTTTTTGATCCAGGATATGTAAAGCTTTGCCTGTTTTATCTATGTGATATCTCGGTACCTCATTTCAAACTAAAGAAAAACTTTTAAAAACTTTTTGCATCTTTGCCAAGATAACTGTGTTTGTGTTACTTTATTTCTACCAACAAACTAATCTAAGCTGGTACAAGTAAATGGTACAAGTAAACTGTACAAGTGTCTTGCTTCATTTAAGATATTTTCCAAGTGTCTGTGATGCTCACATTTAAACAGCACACCCCGTTAATGGGTGAGGATTAGTCAGATTTGGAATCTGTACAAAGGGGTTTGGTGGAAGAGGTATATTTCACACTGCATTTAATGAATAGATGGGCACTGATAAAATAGATTCATCCTTACAGTATAATTAAACAACCATCCCAACCACTGTATATAAAACCTGAATACCAGTTCAAGCAATCAATATGCTATGTGACATGTTGCTATAGAAACCCTCCTAATCCTAGACACAATGCCAAACAATATAGGTTCTCTAGTGGAGCTCATGCTTGATGGATTAACAGCACCCAACAAGAAGACAAATAACCTGTGCTGCACATGCTCAATAGGAAAATCACAGGACACATTTGAACTCTAGAACACCTTGATGTCAGGATGCAAATCTGATTGGCTTTTCATTTCAGCATCTATTATACCCTTAAATATTTGGGCAATGTCAGTTGGGCAGTTTCTACTCTAAACCCAAAAAGTGAAGAGCATAAAATGTTAATTGAATGGCTAGTTCAGTAATATAATAATATTAATAAAACTTTCCTAAATAAAAAGGACTTAGTTTAATACATAAATCCCATTTTAGAAAGAAAAAAAATGACACCAAAAGTCAAGCTTTCTGAAAATAACAATCATTCTCTTTTAAAGGATCTCTTTCACTCATTCCAAAATAGTGTTGCTTAAATCAATGCTGTTATTATGTTTCCATAAACACTCTATCCCTGAACGGTAACTGACAGTCTCTTTCTGAAATCCAATTAAATGATAAAGTATGCTATGATGTTTGCCCTCTTCTTTTTCACCTCTGACCAGAACTTGTAAGATTCATTCAATGTAAAGAAAGACAAGAAACTACACAAAATAAAAAGGGGTACAAGAGAGCAAAAATGGAAAACACATGGCAATCACTTCCATTTTCTCTTAATGCCTCTGCAATAGAAAGACCTTGAAAGACCTTGGATATCCCTCAACCTCTGCATTTGCATATTCTATAAAATACACTTGACATGGTCCGCAACGCCTCAAAAGCAGACATTATCTTCGGTGAAATGTTTGGAAATACTCACAGCTGTGTTCCACAGATGATGGACTGTCCTACACATGCTCAGGAGGACGCAAATGATTCTATGTAACTAAGCTAGGCCTGATGTGACGTGCCAAGGCATTAACCTGTCAGACTGGAGACGCCGGTCATATGTGTGAAAAGCAATCAATGGAATAAAAGGATATAATTCCAGATAAGGAACCTAGAATCCCAGTTTCTAGCGTCTAAAAAAATGAGCCTTCTAAAAGCATAACTGAAAAAAATCAAGATCTTTTGACTGAAGTAATGAAATGTTCCCCTGAAAATCCTTCATGGATGGAGGACGAGTTTCTCAACTTGGCATTCGCAATGCTGAATCTCATGTTCTTACCGTGCTTGGATCTAACTGAAGAACAGCATAACCTATGCATCTGAGCTCCTGGCTGTGTTATAGAGGGATACATGCTATAACGTGCCGTGTCTGCTATTGATGCCTGCAGACACATATTTGGCGAAAATAAATTAAGCGCCTTGCCATTGCTCCCCTGGGCATCCCCAGTGCAATCTACTCCTCCAGGCTGTGTCTCTCTTTCCCTAGCTTCTCTGTGGTCACATGGAGCTGCGACTCCATGTGACCACAGCCTAGACTAGACTAGACACCTGATGGGTGCTGGGAAAGGTCCAATAATGACCCGAGAACACTGTGCAGTCAGTGTTAGATGTATACACGGTGCAGCCCAATACATGTTGAGTTTCCCCAGATTTTCACCTTCCTTAAAAAATATTTCCCCATTGCAGTGTCCATAGTATTGAAGGCGTGAAACAAGATGTCTCTGACAAACTGACCAGAGGAGTGAACTAGGACCAGCGCTTAGGAAACACATTTTGGGCAGATGGCCGATTAAGAAAGAAACAGCTTATTATTAATCAATAAATTAAACAACTATTTAATTTATTGATTAATATCTTCTGATTCAAAACAAAGTGTGGTCACTATTGAATCCACAAACAAAAAACACTGCATGAATTGCTTCAGTAAAGATGCAGAAATAATAGTGGATTAGAGAATATTTTGAAGATGCAATATCTGAACAAACAAGGCTCTTAGATGCTGTGTTCACTCAGGTCCAGGCCAGCCTGAATTGACCAGTGTCTCCAAGGAAGTCTTTCACTTGGCAGGGTGTCTCCACCTCATCAGGCAATCATAACTTCTGTGGTCGGTGCCTGTGGTTCTCCTGCTCTCGCTGCGTAAGATATGCAGGCTGTGCAGCCCAGCAGCTGGACTTGAGAAGTGAAATGCACAGGCGGCTGAAACCGAGCACATTGTGCGGCATGTGCTAGTCTGCAACTTCCTCGAGGCTGGAGATCCAGAGATTGCTCTAGCAGTGGTACGGGGCATACCAGACTCGAGAAATGAAGAAAACTGTCCGATGTTCCATAAAACAAATTTAACAAATAGTGTAATCAATAAATTAAGAAATGGGAAAAGCAGCCGTTTGAGTCAATTGAGAGTTGGGTTGCTGTTGTATCCTGAAGCAATTTACCTTGAACAAATCCTTCCAGGAAAGATATGCAGAAGCATTGCTGCATACAGCATTTTAAAAGAGCAAATGTGAAGAAAAACATTTAGAAATAGTCAAACATTGTGACGTCCAGTAGGGCATGCTTTTGTTATCCGACTTCAACCCACACCTTGTGAAATATCTTTCATAAACGAGCCTTGCGTTTGTGCTTCAGGTGTGATTTCATTTTATTTCTTTTTACTTTATTTTACTTTAACATTTTACTAGACCTTCAAAATTGTTTTGTGTGCTCTTTAGCTTACAATCAACAGCAGGCTCTGATGACAGTGGAGAGTATATGCAAGGTGACCTACTTCCTGCTTGAATGCAAGGGTATTCAGTTTAACATTTATTGACATTTAAACTTCTCCTTCATTAGGTTCTATAATGAAAGAAGGTGATTATCAGCAGAGAGCATGCTGGTGCCTCGAGTGTGCAGACAGCTACTATTATTCCTCTGCATTTTTATTTGAGCTCTGCTACAAGTCTTCCCATTGATCTTAAGAACCGAAGGGCCAGATACAATTTGTTGCTATTTCAGTGCTTACGTGGTTCTTTATCTGTCAAGGTCCATTCCATGATGGGTCATCAGGCACATCAGGTATTAATGAAAGAGTTTCAGTTGCACAGAAATCAAGAAATGCCACCAGTTTGGAACTGCCCATGTAAAATAGTACACGATGCAGACATCATATTCCTCAGGCCAGTGAAATGGAAGTTAAATAATTGCATTTCATGCCACTTTCAAACAATACGCAATTTTCTTTTCAATGTTTGGAAACTGAGTGGAAATACAGTCACTTCAAATTTAAAAGACATGAGAAAACAATGTTAATAATTTTAAGTGTGTAATATAATTTTTAAATTCCATGATATTCTTCAGACACAAAATTAGACCATACATTTTTAGTGTGCATACATGGACACATGCACTATACACATTTTTTTATGATCCATCTGTAGGAAGATATAAAATTGTTTTCACAGAGAGGTTAAAAATCATCTAAGCATTATCATGATAACCACCTTTGTGGATGTCGCAATAATAAGCAAGAAATTAGAAAGAAATTAGCTTGAGAGAAATCTCTCTCAAATTCTCTCCATTTCAGATTTTAATCAAGGGGAGGAGACACTTCAAGCTTCCACAACTGAAACAGTCTACCCTACGTTCCAACGTCAACTTCTCCCAATGTTCGATTCCCAGTATTTTTGGTAAAATGTTTCTTGGGGGAAATCATAAGGTCAAGGTGTATGACTGATCGCCTAAAGGTGTGGTTGGTTGGTTGCACATCCTGGGTTGTCGAACACACACAGCTGCGGGTGCACAGAAGGGACACTTGTATATGGCTTTGTATTTTTTGTGGTGCCTGGAACGTGACTGCAGCAGGGACAGCCAAGGAATGAGGAGATAAGATGGGAATCATCTCTCATTCCAGTGCTGTAGACTTCCCCCATCCCCAGGGATTCCTTAGGCTGGGACAGTTTGAAAACTCCGGCCAAGCCAGGCCAAACCCCCAAATTCACATTTTCTTTCCTTTGAATTTTTCTATTATTTCCACCTTTCCTGCTGCACTATCCAACTAATCTGTCAGCCCCATCTCTGTAATCTGATTAATTACCTACATCGTATTTCTACCACAAGAGACAGCGATTTTACAATCTATCCCACCTCATATCACCTATGTAACACTATCCTTATCTCCCTATTATTTTCGCCCCAATTTGGAATACCAAGTCACACCACCTTCGGAGAATTTCAGAGACAGCAGTCATTTAATAGCTATGTACATACAGCAGAAGAGGTGCGTGCACAATGCATGCAATTTGAGCAAATGCCACCAAAGGCTGAAATTTCACAAATTTCTAAGGGAAGCTTAGTTTTTATAAATACCAGTTTTATAGAGCTTTACAGATCCACTTTTGTATCAGCAGCTGTGAGTAGAAGCATTTTATTTATATATAACCTGGAATTGAAATACTATCAGTGATAACTTTACCAGAGAATGCTGCTTCTGAGGCACCAGCTTCCACACTAAAACTGGAATTATGCAGAGGATCTGTGGACATGAATACCTTATATTTCTTTATTATGAAGACAATAATCACAGAAGATTGCCTGATGGAAGCAGACATTTGGCTGCAGGTAGCTGGCTCATAATCAACCAGTTGGTCAGCCAGGTTCTCTACTGATTGTAATTCACAAAACCAAAAGGACTATCTACAGTGGATGTGTTCCATTGCTTTTGAACTAAAATGCTGATAGAATTAATACAGCTGTCCATTCACCTTCCAGTGAAAGCATGGAGCAGAAAATAAGGCAGTAATCAGGTAGGATGCTCAGGGCAAAATATCTATTCATTCACATCTTCCTCAAAAATAAAGCCATCAGTCTCTGTATGTGAAGGAGTGAGTTGTTCATTAAGGAGATAAACCAAGACCCTCAGAGAAGTGTATGCTTAAGAAATTAAGATTTTATGGCAAGCCCAATGTCTGAGGCATTCATTTTCATGCAGTCAAGAGAAGCTTGAATCTACGAATGATCCTCTCTCTAGTTTATTAAAATAAACTGAGGACACTTCAAACAACTACATTTTTTGGGGGGATAAAAAATTTTTTTTGCCTTAGGTCAAATGAACCTAAGTTAATGTGTTTTCCACAAGCTAATAACTTTACACAGCACTCAGTAATGTTTCTCAACATTGTTTGATCAGTATTATATTTGGCACTATGATTTACTGTTCAGCGTCTAAATCTGTGATAAATTGTTATTTGCCGACTTAGGTCATAAGGCCACCAACCATTGAATTTCATGAGAAAGAATGATGTATCCTTGATGCATACAGACTGTAGGTCCTTGGCCATGTGCAGTATGGGAAATTCTGCAGGTTCCATGCAGGTTCCATGTGTATAATTTTGTTTGTAAACAAGACACTTTCATAATGGTTTTGGCAGAACTCACTTATTCAGTTTAAACTTTTTCACATTTCTCAAAACAAGAAAAAGGCCAAGTTGCACTCCACCAGCCATTCAGCTTTAAAGCAGAACATTTACCTGCAATCTTTAAAATGTCTTCAGACTGAACTGAAAGAAGGCTCTTTGCTCAGCACAAAGAAAACTCAACAGGGGGACTATTGATGTAGGTCCATTGTAAGCAATAACAGAAAATAAGTCCATCTTAAAGCAAACAGACAAAGATTGTGGTTCATATAGAAAAATAGCAGTTGGACATATCTTCAAGCTCATTTTGGACTGCAGTTCCTTCGCAAAGACTACAAAACATTACATTTATGACACATTTCACAAGGTACAAGCGTTCTCTGCCGGCTCAAGAGCTTACTCCCCTTCTGCATGGCACCATGCACTCTTAGGAAGTGGTTCAAATTTGAATCCCAAACCAAAGATTACTGCTCACACACGCAAAAAAAAAAAAAAAAAAAAAAACAGCTTTGAGTGAAACATAATTTCATATCTGTAACTATAACAAAAGCCAATGTATGGTGCATAATGCTATCTGTTAAAATTAGTCAAAATGGCTCCAAGCAGAATGCAACACAAAAAGTCAAAAAGATCCAATTTAAAGCAAAGGCCTTGCAACATGTTCTGGGAATTTAACCATTTAATGCAAATTCATGTTGCTACATGGTAAGTCATGAAGAGAAACCTTACAAAGACCCTGTAAAAACTATCAGGAACCTGACAAGCATATCCAAAGACATGAACGTAATTAGCCAAACAGATTCATGACCATAAAAGCAGGAAATTTACTGTGGGATAATAATGACCGTGAGGGATGAGGTTGAAAGATAAATTTGAACGAGCAATTACAGCCCATAATTGTCTCAATGTGACCCTTGCTATTACTAATTTGGAAATTAATTCCAGAGAAAAGGATGCTTTCCACCTCCAAACATCTGGCTCTGGCAAGCTATCACAAGCTTATTAGAAATTCACCATTGGTCTGAAGCACCTGGTAGCAGAGACATCAGAGAAGTGATTTAATGCTGCATACATTTGCACAAGAACAAAACAAATAAATAAAACATACAGAAAATAATAAATCACCATCATAATACTTAGTATAATACAACAAAATTACAGGATTGTGAAAAGTATGTTGACTATATAGCCTATATAACTGCCAAAGGCAAAAATCAACTGGATTTCTAAATCATTTCCACCTAGGCGATGGGCCAGTCACATTCTCTACACTACAGAGACACCATGGATAATTTTCCATAGAGAGCTAGTGGTGAAGCACACCTCTCACTGACAACTAGCAACTTTCAGCTCCAAGAATCAGGGAAGAATCCACTTGTGACACTTGCTCATAAACGACTTAAGAACAAGCCAAACATTGAACCAGCTTCGCCTCGGCTAAAGGGCCGAGCCTTTTTGCTGAGTTTTTGCAGACGAGCACCATTCGGGAACCCTAACACATATTTTTACAGTGTTTTATTGCTCCTGAAAGGCAAACACAGTTACTGGGGCTCGTAAATCTCACGCATTGGCCATGTCCATCACACTTCTGCATTATTTTGTTGATGCAATGCTTTTAAATGCTGACAGACCTGACAGCATGCAAAAGCATTATTCAAAGTCTGCTTGACCCTTGTTTTCACCAGCAGTGTATCTGTCTCTCCTTCAGTCCTGAAACAGGGCCTCTGGTATAAAAATGAGTCAGATGGGCTTGACAGAAAGCAGCGGGAAGTAATGTTAATACTGAAATCCTTCTGCTAATATTTACTGGGGCAATTTGGAGTCACCTCCATGCTCTGTGTTTGCTTAGGTCTATGACAAAACATCAAACACAGATAACCACTTTCTAAAATGCTGGATGTGGATAACCTCTTGCCCTTCTGATTACATATCAAAGGGTAGAAGATAAGGAAGTTTGGGAATAATAAATTGTTCCTCAATTGCTTAAATTATGCATCGTTTGCGTACACTAAGAAAAAAATTTTCTTAGTGAGAATATCCTTGAAAAGTAGTGAAGGAGACAATGCCCTCACAGCCATTGACTAATAGATCCGCCAATAAGGAGCTACATTGCTCATGTTCAGGGGTGGATTGATTGGGACAGCTACACCACCATTACAGGTATCCATTGTCTGCTGGAGCAGAATCGATAGCTCAGGGCAGAGAGTAGAATTGCACAGAGTGAAGAATACTAAACAAACCCAGTCTTTTACATTCTGAGCCAGAACATGGCTCCTGTTTCGCAAGCAGCCTATTTTTGACATCGTGTTAAAAATGACATCAAACACAATGATTTTTCTTCATTAAATGAAAGAGGGAATAAGACTGAACTATTAGTAAGAAATCAAACAGACTTAAACACATTATTAGCAAATGCATTAAGTTCTTTTGCACACATAGGAGTAACATTTCTGCGTTAATGTTACACTTGCCAACACATTACTGTAATGTTGGCAGACATACAGTTCTGAAGCGGATGCGTGCCTTACCTGTTGCAGTCGATGTGCAGCAGCAGGTGGGAGGCGCTGATGGACAGAGCAATCTTGTGCCACTGCCCGTCGGCCAGCCTGTAGGGGAAGGACTCGGAGCGGGGCTTCCCTCTGAAGCGGTAGCGGTAGCGAATCTCCTCCCGGAGGCCACTGCTCTCCATCTCAAAATAACTGGAGGGACAGATAATCACCAATAACTGTGGATACGGCTCGTACAGTATCTCTACAGGCCAACGTGTCATAGCCTTGGTTTGGGACTAAAAACCCACATGCAGTGGTTTTTAATAAAGAAAAACAGGCCATGTGCACACAAAAAAATGTAAAAACCTTTTTTCCCTTCTTCAAAAATCATATTAATCCTGCCCCAAACATAAATGCCCAGGTGAAGTGTCATCAATGATCAGGAGATTTAATAAATCAAAAAATAAATCTTTAGAGTATTACATAAAGATCTGCTTTCCTGACTTTCAACCTTATGCCACACAATATTGGCTGCCTCAGCTATATTACATATTAAAAATTCCAAATAAAAAAGCAAAGTAAAGGAGAACAAAAATGCACCCCCCAGACAAAACACAAAAGCTAAGTCTGTGAGTAAGAACTGTATAAAAAGGTCTGACAAAACAGCTGAAATTTCCTTAAGAGCATCATCTCCATTCAGTCTTTTTACCTCCGCGCCCCCATCCCCCCTTGCCACTCAAGTCCTTTTCAAAGTGACTGTGCCTTCTTTCAAAGAGACGTAACAAAACAAGGTCAGTGTGGGGTCAAACAAAACCAAACAAAGGGTGCCTCTGACTATACAATCGCATTCTACCTGCATAATGAAGTGGTGGGTAGGAAAAACAAATTTAAAAGAAAATCGTTTACAGGCAGCGCCAGGGGAACAGAGGTCAGGGGCTAGGCCATGCAAAAAGAGAGCCTTGGCTGAGCGGAGGCCCACTCAATAAAACTCCTTGATGATGCCAAAGTGATGAAACAGGGCCAAGTGACACCGGGTCACAGGGGCTGTGGTGTATGTATATGATCAGCTCCTGATGGTTTTGATAAACAGGGAGCTAAAGGGGCAGGAGCCTTTAATGAGAGAGCTGTAGTCAGCTGAGCATGACATTTTATAATTCCCACAACTGCTGCGAACTCGACTCGTCTGCGCCGGCCAGACCCAAGCAGCCCTCATCCATATTTATGGGAACAAGGACGGGGTGCTAGGCGGAATACCAAGTGAGGCTTCTCAGAGTGTGGATTTAACCATCTCCTAATTTTCCGTTACATTAAACCGGGAACCTCTCGAAATAAATACAGCTGCCATCGACAGTGCATTGCAGGGGGTGGGGCAGAAGGGGGGAAAGAAAAAAAAAAAGTGAAAATTCTAAGTAATTTTTCAATTAGATTAAACTGAGGTTGGCATATAGATTAATGAGATGTGTCGCAAAGGCACTTCTGGGGCAGCGAAATACGAACGATCTAAAATATGAACTACTTCCATTTGTAATGTGCATACTTACCATGCACCTCGGCTCTAGAAAGAGGTCTTATATTAACCATCTAAGCAAAAGATGATTACCTGCGAAACTAGCCCATAAAAGTAAAAGGCAATATCGAGCCCCATTTCTTTTGTGTCTGAAGCCATTATGAGAGAGATGGGTCTGAAAGGGCCATCAGTGAAGCAGCAATTGAGTCACTGTGAGTGGGAAATATTACCATCACAGTGGGAAGACATATACAGCAGGAAGTGTTTAATGCAAACCCAGGTAGTCCTGGGATGGCATAGTCCAATTTTCTCTGAGTGGCACAAAGCTCTCCTGCTGTTCACTAGTCCCTGAGGGACACCACAGCTCCCCGAGAGCAGGTTCTTCATATTAATATTCTGAGCAGCTGCATTGTCAATTTGGCACATCAATCTTTTTTAAATCATGCCAGGAGGACAATATAGGAGTGTCGGTTACTGTGAAAGAGAACCCACTGGAAACATGCTGGTTTTTTTGCATAGCTATTTATAAACCTAATTAAAAGCATGTCCCTTATTCTGGGCCATAAACCTTTCTGTAATATGGTTGCACAGGCATTAAGCAAGATCCAGATCAGTGGGGCTATTCCCAAGGGCAGTTCCTCACCTCAGAGTCCATTCATCAGTGAAGGTTTACTGATCAACTCCAGGACACAAAAACCTGAGGAAATGCCTAGGTGGACAAGGCAAGCTCAAGTCTTGTAAGAGCCAACATATGGTAGGCTGGATTCAATCAATATTTGCCCTTAACACAGTTTGGCAAGTTTAGCAGCAACAAAAATTCATGAAAGGGATTGTGTTTGCCGGGGGAGAAGTAACAATTGCATTTAATTGACCGTAATATTTATCGACAAACGTTGACTGCAGCCTGCATGGACTTGAAATGTCTGGTTTTCAATGCCCTGGATTTAATCTACAATTGTTCTCAACTTTGACAGGTAATTAAACAAAAGTGTTCATTTTCTGCTTCACAAATAGTTGCCACAAACTGACAAAATCACTTAAATGGTCCTAACACTGAAGAACGCAGGACAAAGCAAAAGTCAAAATGCTGATTGAATAGATCTCAGTTTCTCTCAGTTCATGCATTCCAGGAGCCATCAAACTGATTTCAAGTCCTGTAGTCAAGTTCTAAGTCTTGTACTTCACCACTCATTAACGCTTGCATGAATGATAATTGCAAGGTAAACCATGGATAATTTCAGAGAGAGCATTCCCGACTGGCTCCTTAAAACAAATATAAAGCGCTCTCAGGGGTGGAAGGGAAAGAAATATTTTAATTGGTTTTAATACTCCTCATTAGATTACTACATTTTTCCCTTTTCTTCCTGAATTCCTTCACAACAAACATTCCCACTATACAAATGTTAACAAAAAGCGTAACTGAAGTTTTAAAAAAGAAAACCGCAAAAAAGGTTTTGGATTATTTATGTTAGGAACAGGTAGGCGGCTGCATACTTTCATTTTTGGCACATCTTCGTTATTTTGGCACACTATGAACATCCAGTGACATAGATGAGGCGATCCCCTTTCCAGTGTTGTTTTCTTTAAAACAAAAACCTATTCTCAAATCCCAGTGGTAGGCGGACAGAAACATTCCATTTTTTGTGGTGACCGTTTTCTGCTGATTGGCACAATTTTGGTCCTTTTTGCAAATGATATTTGGACAAAATTGTTTTCTTTGGAGTGGGAAGTTGCCTTTGGGGATGATGCTGCAAAGGGAAAGCTTTTATGGCCTTGCTGCTTTGTTTGTGTATACTTTCATTTTGGGTTGCAGGTTTCCACTAAATCAAAAGTACAGACAAGGAAAAGATGTGGCAAGAGGCAAAAGATGGGTTTATGGTTTGTGCAGTACCAAAAAAAAAGTCTATATTTTCCTGTTTCACGAAACAGTTAACTACTAATAAGATCACTATAGTACTGAGAGATGAAGGTGTAAAAAGATGAAGGCCAAGTTGAGCCACAAAATACATGTGCATATCAGTCCCTGAAAGTTTTAGGAAATCAAAGGGAATGGTTTTAGCCTTAATGCAGCACACGCATGACTAAAACTCCTCTTCAGCCCGTTTCCATAGCAACTTCTTGCACAAGGATCTTATTAATCTTAAACAACAAGCATACTCTAAAGTAACAGACATTGGAATTATTTGGTATGACACTGAAACACATTTACATCAAAGGGATTTCCGATCATTCTGATTTCTTTAATCAATACAATCAAATGACTATCAGGATGGACGAACACAGGTCCTCTTTGTCTTGAAAGAAAAGGTATAAAGGTTCTTATCAACAAGGATCTGACAGCTCATCTCAGTCAATTATAAACAAAAACTGTTAAATCGCAGCAAGTCATCTAAAGTTCTAATCTCAGATAGCTGTGAATGCCTAAATTAACACCACAGTGCACTCCTGCAGACGACAGACTCAAACCCATCAGGTAAAACTTGATGTTTTTACGATGTTTATTGCGCCACCAAAAACTGAGAGCCTATGTCTAAGGCTGGTCATGCTAAACGTGAAGCTAAACAGTTTCAGCCCCGATTTAGTGATTTTAATATCTCTGCAGTGTTTTGCCACGACCATTTAAAGCTAAGCGTGCACACAATGAAATCATCCTACAGTGTAGAATCTTAACTCATGTCATGCACCATGCCCTGTGAGGGCCTTGTACTGCTCCAGAGAGCACTTTTGCAGCGGCTGAAGGATATTAAACATGTTTGAATTTCTCCCAAGCAGCACCACGAACCTCCAGCTTCCATGGCATGCTACTCTCAAGTGGCAAGGGGATATAAACACTCAATAATACTCAGTTTAACATGGCTTGGCTAGATTTGTACATATTTATTAGTTTTAAATCAGACAAGACAGCATTACTACTTTTATTTTTCCTCCTACTGTTCTGATGTGCATCTACAGTAATATGCACGACAAGCAGATGCCATTTATAATAAAACCGATCTAGATATTCAAAAAGCCCACTTTCACAGGTCCCTCTGCACACTTTATTCAAAATTTGAAAGTAAACAATGAGAACCACACCAGAAGGGATTTCTAAACTGACAGCGATGACAAAAATTTATAGAATCTTTCGCCATTATACTGTTCAATCAAAATGAGAAATAAGTGGAGAGTTTGATTGGTCATGGAGTTATTTTTATTTATTTCATTTTATTTCATTTTATTTATTTATTTTTGCTGTTTACAGATTGTTGTGCAGTCAGGTCTGCCACAATTTGCTCCAGTAAATAGAATTCATCCAGCTTTTATGCTTGGTGTTTGTTTATGACAATTCAGTTTGTGATTTCCACTTTCCCGTAGCTCACTCCTCTTAACTGCCTCCACAGACTCTGGAGGCACCAGCTGCCACTGATATCAAACAAGAGCGGAACACCCATCAGCAGCTTCCGTACATTTCAACTAGTAGTTTAAAGTGCAAGCCTTCACATTTTCAGTCTTGCCAGAAATGACTCAAGATTAAGTGAGATCCAGGGCTGTGGACAAAGGAAAAGCTTTGAGGAAGGCAGAGGAATGTGCCCCCAGCGATAGAGATACCAGACCCAGAGAAACCGAATGGAAGCTGGCACAGAATAGGGACACAAGACGCCCTCTGAAATCTCCCAGCACTTTGAGCCTGATCGCCAGAGCGAAGGTTCGGCTCATAATATGAGGCAGGGTCACGGTGTGCTGCTGAGTGGGCAGAGCAGCCCTTTGTTCTATAGTATGGATCTGACAAGCCGTTGCTCTCTATTGTGGGTCTTACAACAAAAAGTAAAAAGGGAATATCAGTGCTGCTGACAAAGCACAGGTGACCTGGGGGTGATTTCGGGAGGACTGAAAACAGGAAACTTTCATTATCGGGTAACTAAAGCCTTGGACATTTGTGTTGGCTTGATGAAAAAGCAAAAAGGTAAGGTACCAAATGACCAAAAATCTCAGGGACTCGGGTATAACCATCATTCAGCCATCATTGGTAAATCCATTGCAACATAAGCAGCTCCTAAATGAAACTACACTGTGTATTTCAAAGCATGTTGTTGAATATACTTGTAGATATGCTGATGCTTTATGGAAAACTATCAGGGGTCAAATCTCCCCCCTTCAACTGAAGCACCGACTGTGGGCTAAAATGAGAAGTGAAGGAGAATTGTGTCTAAATGCAGTAGTACGCCTATTATGTAGTCTCAACGGTTGATTTTAGGTGAATAAATTACATGTGGGTGTGCCAGGGGTTGGTTTCATTGTGTTCAGTAGTTGTTTACTTTGAAACCTCTTTCTCCAAACGATGTGTTGTGCATATCAGTTGATTGTAAAATGATTTACGATATTGTTAAAAACTATGTTATAAAGCTCTCCGTGGCATTCAACAAGAGCTCGTTGGCTAACAAGAGCTTGATGATGTAAATGTTTGTTGTGTAGTTTAACAATATCTTAAATGAGAGGATAACATTTTTTAAATACATTTTTTTTTACAATCAACTGATATGCAAAACACATTGATTGTTTGGAGGAAGAACTTGTGTAATTCTTTTCTCATGAGAAGATATGATTTTTTAAAGTATTCCTTGATGGGAAATCCAGTTCCTAGGTCGAGTCACTTTTTTTTTTCCATGGGCAGGAATTTAGCACTCTATCACAGAGGTGAAGAAGCACAAGTACAACAAAGCAAAATGACAATCCAACAGGGCTTGTTCAAAAACAAGAGTTGACCTTGCTTTTCCTTGAATGTGGCAGCTTCACAAAGGGGATGAAAAGTGATCTGGAGTTGGCATATTTTCTGTTGGACCTGCAAGTAAGTTAACCACTAGCAATCTGGCTAGATGTTTTTACTCCTTCCTTATTGTGCAGCCCAACGTGATTTGTTGACTCAAACAGTGAAACTACCAAACTGGGTGTTATGTACAAATTTAGCAATTCCGCTTAGGTGTGTTGACACTACCGTTCTTGCCAAAACAAAGCTCACACACAGACACAGAGACGCAAACACACGGGACCTTATTCACAAAATAAACAAATAAATTTAAGAATTCCTTTTACTCTGGTTCCTGGCATACACTGGTAAAACAGGGTGCAGTTCCTCAGCTCGTCTGTCCTTGTTCTTATGATAAATAAGTGCTCTCTTTGAATAATGGAACACCCTCATCCTCCATCTCATATCACTGGCAGGCTGTCTGCAAAGCTTTGCTACTCAGGCATTTCACAGCCCATGCAGTGCACAGGGATGGTGGGAGGAGAGGAAATGCACAGATCTGACTGTGATCTGGGAGAAAGAAGGGAAAAAAACCCACAGAAAATTATAATATATTCTAAGCAACAATTAGATTCATTGAAAATTCAATGCCTCTATTTAGTAAGGCCGATGTTCCCTACTGGTTTCCAATAAGGGCAGCGTGGTAATTAAGGTGTGCCACTGAGAGAGGTCACCTTGGGAGTGAGAAAGGCACAGGATGTGAACACAGCCACCTCTGCAGCCCACCAGCCCTCTCTCCAGGCCCATAGAAAGTGCTAGAAAAATAACCATCTGGCTATTTTTTGTTTTTATTTATTTATTTATTTATTTTATTTCATTTATTATCTATATATTTTCATTTTTGTAATTAGCTAAAAATTATTTTTTTACCAACTCCCCAGACCACAGTTTATTATGTCCCATTTCCAGAACTGTGCACACTTTTCACAAATGCTCGTCTTGCTGTACTTAATGGTGCTGGATGCATCTGACGGGAAAAAAATGATGCTCTTCTTTCTGTTCCTTAAAAAAACAACAAACAAAAAAAAACTATTTCTTTGAAAGCATTTAAGTGGGCCTCATGAAAGGGTAATGCTGCATCTGTCCGTCCATCTTTCACAGATTGCAACCAAGTGTAAAACAACAGCAGCTGCAATAAACACCATGACCACATACAGCAAATTTCTCAGAATACCTCAAATGTTCAATGCGCCATTAAAAAGAACTACTGATGACACACATTCATGAAGCAGAGAATTCAACAGCAGGCAAGAATGTCTATACACGAGTTTATGAAACACATCAAGGGACTGAACATCTCCACATGTGGTCAACCATTCTGTCAGAAATTACTTTCAAAAAAAGTTAATCCTGCAATAACAAGCTCAGCATATGACCACTGTCCCACTTTCTTTTTTATTCTTGTTCCTCCATCATTAATGCATACTGCACACATTACCAGTCTAAAATAATCTGAAATTGATCTTTTCTGTCTGATGGAATTCATCACTGAATGGTTTAGCAATGAATGAGATGGGAATTTAACAGTGAGGCTCATGCTACATTAACAATAGGGCCATTCTCGTTTAGCAGTTTAAAATCACTGACAGTTCCTGCCAATACGGCCTCTTAAAATGATACTTACAAAGGAATATTATAAATGCATTACCTGTGTTCGGATTCATGGATGGAGAATATGATTCCTGATGTGGCGGACTTTTGCTGGATGGAGGCCAGGAAGGTGAATTCGCTTTTATTCCTGAAAAGCTGAACCACTTTCTCTGTGATGTGAGCCGGAGCATGAACGGCTCTCTCCACATCTGCAAAATTGAAACGGAAGGAAAAGCAATGAGAAAGCATTGCAAGAATGCCACTTGAACACATCTGCCATCTCTGATCAGACTTGAGCTGAACACATAAATGGGGACCTTTAGACAGTGATTAGAAATCTGTACAACCAGTAACTCCCTTGTATTGATCAACTCCCTTGTTGGTGAATGTGAGAAAATGTGCAGGAAACAACCATTAAACGTGTGCAATAAAGTGACTGTTTACAAAAATGTATGATGTCAATGTCAACAAGGGGATGAAGTAAAAACTTCATTATGCACTTTCCTACGATTCAAATTTACATCAGGTGGCATGTTGTGGTTTTAATAGCTAGCCAACTCTACAAATGGCTTCTGTGACAAATGATAACGGAGACAGATAATCAGCAAGAGCTATTGAATGCAAAGTTAAAATTTGTGTTTACTATACAAGCCTGATACCCTGAATAAAACATGCCATATGTTGAAGCCAGGGGTGAACAAATCATAAATTCAAGTGGTAGCCCTCTGATCAATAATAGACATTGGTCTCCAGACTGCTGATTTGTCCAGCCCTGTGAAGAGGTGCTTTGTCTTATCAAAACTCAGTGGAAAGAAAACATGTGACATTGTAAAACCTGTAATTGACCGTGACCTATACTTTTTGACTTGTTTTTGATATTGGCCAATATATTTTTAAACAGTGTTTCTCCTTCGAATTACACTTGTCTCTGTTTTATTTACATTCAAAATATGATTTTATGTTTTTAATGGAAATCTGTTTAGTTAGGGCTTAATTTGAGCAAATTTTAAAAACTTATAATCAGCCATTTTTAAATCACTCGACAGTCCTAAAAATAGCAACGGGAATATTTGTCATTTCACTTTCATGGCATACAAGGCTATGACTGCATTTTAAACCCCTAACATTATGTGTAAAATTTCCTATTGAATAAGATGACTTCATAATACATGATCATATCCAATATTTGCCATTATTGCCATTTTGCTGGCGTCATTTGGCAGTCACATTTCATTGTTGTAGAACGCCCTGTGCCTGCTTTAACAAACAGGTTTCCAGGCATAATAAAAACTGAAGTGACTATTTGCATGCAACATTTTCATTCATCATGTAGTTGGTGTTTATCGGCTATGACGGGAGCTGATGAGATGAGAACCGGAGCTGTACTTGTGGTTTGGGGGTAGGGGGGTGGGGGGGGGGGGTGGGGGGTGTACTCTGGATGATGTACACTCTGCCTCTGGAGATGACTACTCATGAGCAGTGAGCAGACTTATCTTTTTTCTGTATGCTGCTGTGTTTTCCAACTCCCCCAAGGTAGAGGATTATCACAATCGGTGTAGACTGCCTGCTCTATCCTTCCTAGAGTATTGTTTCTTTTATTTTGTATTCTCTCATAATAAGGCCAGAGCAACTGACAACATTTGCAATAATTACAATATAAAACGAAATCCTGAGAACGAAAATGAGCACATAAAACACACTGAGAATATATCACACACTGCAAAAAGGAAAATGGTTCAGCTGGGGATGTCGGGTGGGTTGATTAGGAACATATTCTACAGAAACAAAGCTAACATAGGTCCTTAATGATAAATCAGACAAGGTTTTAAAGAGTACAGGTTTAAAAGGTGCATGTTAACCAGATCCCCAATGATTCAAAACTTTGCTGGCAGCTTGTTCTACCACTGATTGGCCTTGGGGAAAAGGAAAAGATTAAGGAATGAAAGAACAGGAGAAACAGTCCATGAGTATAGGATGATCTACGTGATGTGGGGATGTGAGGTTCGGAATGGCAGTGATAAGAAAACCACTCTACGGTAAGTGGGGTTTTAAGTGAATTCAGGCAGCACTGGGGCTTTAATAGAGGTAACTGAACCACATACTAGAGAAGCCTAAGAAATATGAGGTGGAAAAGTCAGTGTAGCAATGGAGTTGTGCACTAGCTGAAGATGACCAGGAGCGCTACATCAGATTCAGGCGTTTGGCAGAAGGTTTTTCTCAATGTGTAATAAAGTGTAGATAAAAAACCTGAGAGCAAGGAAAGGTGCTCCAGTCACAATGCTTCCTCTTGTGGTTGCCAAGTAACACAAATTCAACCAAATGAAAATAAAAATGCCATTAGCAAGTAATATGCAATTTAAAATTCTGGCAAGGTTAAAGACTGAATTCTCTAGACATTTTGGAAGTTACAATCACAGTCCAAAAGGCCACATGGGACACATCGCCTGCGCATTACCACCAAGCACAGTGAGAGAGAGCAAGAGAGAGAGATTTCCAGGAACAAGTAATATGCTACACTTGTAAATGCAGTTTAGGATTGTTGGTATTCATCTATTTGAAGGAACATTGCGCTGTACAGTAGATGGCTCCTTAATAAGAATGAGTTTTGGATAAATGTGGAACCAAGTTCTGTAGATTTGAAAAAAAAATGAACTGACTCCATCCATCCATTCATTTATTCATTTTCTTAAACAGCTTATTCCTGGTCAGGGTGAAGGAGAGGGGGGTTGGGGGTGTTGCGCCCTATCACAGCATACAATGGGTAAGAGTCAGCAATACACTCTGGACAGGTCATATCCATCGCAGGGCACAGACACCATTCCCTCACACATTCATACCTAAGGGCAATTTAAAGTCTAAAATTAGCCTATTGCATGTCTTTGGACTGTGGGAGGAAACTGGAGTACCCACGGAAACCCACACGGGCACAGGAGGAACAAGCCAACTCCACACAGAAAGGTCCTCAGTCAGGATTGAAATGTGGTACCATCTTGCTATGAGGCAATAGTGCTATTCATTGTACCACTGTGCCTCCCCAGAACAGACAGAAACAGGAATAACAAATACAGAAATAATAACCGCATGAGAATGTTGCACATTAATAACACACCAAACATAGAATAACGACATTGCTCCAAGCCTGCAGACAGAATTACTGTATCTTCCAATAAGTAAAACGAGCAGCTATGAATGAATGACAGATAGCAACAAGCAAATCTCCAGGAAAATAATGGCCCAGCTTGGCCCAAGCTGATCACATATTAGTCAGCATTACTTAATTCCTGCACCTTCACACTGGCCTTTCACTGAAGATGTGATGTTGCCGCAGAGTCAAGTTGTCTGTGATCTTCAAAAGATCTGAGCTGGGGTCACTGCCAGAGGCTTGATCTCAAAGAACGTTAAGCTTCTTCCCAGGACCTCCTGGGGCCCAACCCTGCCAATAGTCGGCCGTGGAAGGTTTCTGCTGGTGGGCGCGGGAGCTCAGGCTCGATCCAGAGCATTCCAATTTCAAAATTATTCTTTCAATGTGGAAGTTGCATTGGTAAAAGCCTTGTCAGCAGTCATGCAAGGTGAAGCAGGGGCCTTGCAGAGGATCATGGAGATGATTTACAGAGATAAGAGAAAACGCAAGTTTACAAACACTATGAGAGGCCAGCCCAAAAGACTGCATTGAGCTGTCAGCTCCCACAACTTTTTTTTTATTTTTTACAAGGAATCCTCTGCAATTGGTGGGAATAAAAAAACTGAAGCCCATGTTGTTTTATTTGACAATTGTGGAATAATTTTTTATCCTACTTAACATTTATGTGCCATAAACAGAAATGGCTAGTGCCTTCACACTGGACAGTGATGAACATTACAAATATTCACACATCTTTCCTGAGTAACTCTCTTGTATATATGTATCTTTCTATACATTTCAGAGTGTAAAACATTTGCAAAGAACGTAAAAACAAATGTACATGTAAAAGCTTTACTGTAAGATACAACTCAGTTAATACAACACCTTCAGGATATAACAGTACAACAGTTCAAGAACAATAACATATAAATAGTTTTTTAGTTAGTTTTCTGAGGGGAAGGAGGTGGGGGGTGGGGATGGTTTAAAGAAGACAATTGAAAGTCCCTCTTTAATAATTATCTTGTTGGAAAAGACTCAGCGACATAGTGGAACAGGTTCTAGGTATCCAGTGCACTGTTTCCATTGGAAAGACCTATGTAAGCAGGCAGCCCTTCAGATCAATGTCTGGACCGGTTCCCTGATAGATAAATGCATATGTACAGGGACCCCAGGCCAAAATACAGCCCCAGATGCCTACTGACACAGTTATGTGTGGACTTGCTCTCCTGCATCTGTCTGCCACAATGCTGATGCTTCAATGGCAGCTGTAAGCCACAGACCAGAGAAATGGCTAGAACAAACAAACAAACACAAGCACACACACACGAACGCACACACACACATACATAAAGACAAGGTGCATGGCTATATATGAGAAGTGGGATGGACAACTTCATAATATATAATGGCAAACTCATTCCCATTGGTAAAGCTCAGTTTTGTGACTTGCCATTCTTAAAAATTAGATCAGACAGTGCAACGGAAAAGTAACTGCATCAAATTTTAAGCAGAGGGTGAATGTTTTAAGAGCACTACATTAGATTCAACTTCTAGGTTTTAAATTTATAATACTGCACCATTCCATCTATTTATAATACAGGATAGTCAGAAAAAAAAATCACACTACAGCCATCCCAGTGCAAGTGAACAGCGCACCACAGACTGAGATCTGCATTACTTATGTTCTGCATCAACTCAATTAAAACCATCATTGACCTTCACATGTTACCATCTGTAATTAGTCATGTTTGCACAAGCATGACGGCTTTGGATCGTACAAATCTGCAATTCCCCGAAAGTATTTGTTGCCAAGAATGAGGAAACCTATTATTTGTGGATTACTCCCAAATGCCCACTTACTGAAATGTAAGGCCCAGCTGTAGGGGGGGGGGGGGGGGGGGTTGGTTGACAAATGAGATCTCTCTGGCCATTTCTGTACCACGGTGAGCCCTGGGAACCCAGGAAAGCTCATCTTCAGGAGGGAACCCATGGGAGCTGGTCTAATTTCGGCAGCTTGGGGAGGGAAAACGGTGAAAATAACCCAGGTATTCGGGCATTTGCAAGCAGCAAGGGACCCTGTGCCTGCCTCAGCTGCTGCCATTTCCAGGCTGCCCCATGAGACAAAAATCCAGCTAAACAAATAGCCCATCAATGTAGAGTTTGAGTCCCCCCTTATCCAATTAAATGAAACCCTCTAGTCTACAGCAAATTCCTGTGCTTTAAACTGAGGGAACAATTCACAGACTACTCGGGTTCTATCACAAATGATCCATAAAGATACTTTTAAAGTGCTGACTTCCTGGGAATTGGGTTAATACAGCAGAGAAGAAGATGGGGAATGGACAGAGATCACATATTGTAACACTTTAAACGTAGCTGTGATGAGTAGGCATACCTATACGGACCCAATGAAGTCATCAAGTCTAGACAGTTTGCCGGAATTAGACCTCCTGTATGAGCAGGCTTGCATCTTTTTGAACACTACCCAAGTCCAGCTATAATTAAAGGTTACATGCCATATGACATCACACTAGTTTCACATTAAAAAAGCATTTCCACTAGTTGTGTCTTTTTGTCCTAATGGAATCATTTTAAAGATTCCACTCATTTATATTTAAACAAGTGCCTCCCAATAAAACTCCACTTAGTAAGCTCAAAATACCATGTCCTGAACTCCTAACCATCAGTAAATCATTCCACATAGTTAGCGAAGCATGACACCATGCTATAAAACAAGTGCCCGGTCCCTGACAGAAATCTGGGTGCATCCACAGACGGGAAGCCTTCGGGCCCCTGGGAGACACTGGGACGCAGCAGATAAACGTTATCGGCTTTCTCATCCACGGGAAACCGGCAAGTTGGTCCCAGCGAAGGCCCAAGGCCGCTGCGCACGTGGTCTCTCCCATTGATGCAGCGCTGCTTAAAGCTCCTCTTGGTCGGTGTGTACGGCACCAGGGGACCACAATCTGGGACTTACAACATCCTCCAGCCCACGGCACGCACTGATAAAATGAGCCTCCATTGTGTTCCATTTCCGTTACCCAACACTCTGGGGCATTGGGGAAGGGGGAGGGGGGGTGTTGGTGGGATGAAATCCATGCTAAATTGGTTCAGGATTTTTTCCCTCCCAGCTATGGCATTGCCTGCTTCTTTGTCAGCCTGGTGGTGGAAGCCTGGCTGCCTGGGTCCAGCCTCGTCAGCAGCATACTGCATGTTGGTCTTTAATTACTCATTTTATAATTACTTTTTACTTTCCTGACTTTTATTACATTAACAGGGCATGGTAATTACCTGCTTAAGAGGGTAATTTTTGCATTTAATTTGAAACTGCTTACAGTATTGGTTATGATAAGTGCCTGACAAAATGGTACATGTGTACTGATATACTTTTCCAATTTCCCCAATGTGAGGGTAGAATATTAATAAGTGAATTATGGTGATTTATTTTAGGAGAATTGGTGTTTTTAATCAATCCCTTTTAATTGAGCTATACGGACACTCATTGAATGTTTTAACAGTACTCATATCAATGAATGATTCTCTTCACAGCTTTCAGAATTCTGAGAATCCAAAGAAATGAATCATTCATGGGGAATTTAGCTCAACAGAAGTTATTTCAAAAGGTGCTTTTTCCCTTCAATCACACAAGGTCTCAGTGAGTCTATTTTGTAATAATCTAGAATGAAAAACAAGGCATACTGACGATACAGATTGTGCCCTGTGCAGAGGAAAACACCGCTATGAAATGTAGAATATTGAGGACAAATAATTATAACGTGTCCATTTCAACAATGCTCACAAGTAGGCACCAAGGAATTCAGGGGTATAAATATTAAATCAAGTATAATCAGTCTCATAATTAATTAGTCTCATAAAATTAATTATTAAATCATGATTACAAATTGCAATATTAAATACTAAAATGATAACCAATGATGTAACAAAATGCGCAAGTTCTTTGAGGTGGTAGGCTCAAGCATTTATCCGAATAGTAATCAGACCAATGAAAGGTTTGATAAAACAGAATATATTAAAATAAACAAACAGCTAATCTAAAATCATAAAAGGCTAAATAAGGGAGGACATGAAAGGGGGACAAGGGTGTTGCGTGTGTGTGTCTAGTCATGTGCATTCACCAGCATATGTGGGGCGGGAGAGGACAAAAACTGTTGGAACGAATCATGAATTACCTTTTCGCATGTGGTACTAAATATGGCCTGGATACCAGGCGAATGGGCCACTGACGCTACATCTACCTAATCTCAGTACACCATGACATTCTAAATATACGAGACCATATATCGAATGAATATTAGTGATCACATGTACAGATATCGGTTAAAAAGAAGGCGGGCTGTAAACTAATGTAATAGAGTAGGCTATATACGTTAGCTACTGTATGGGGGCTAGGCAGCCGTAGCCAACTAGCAAGCAACGTGGCATAATCGGAACACAACATTACATACAATCGATAACACTTCTTTGAAAAGAAAAGAACAAACAGGCATTTCCAAAGCTAGTTAATGCCTGGGTGTTAATCAATCTTACTGCAGGAGCGCAGATGGTTACATGTGGTGCTGGCTTGACCAAAGAAACTCTGACTTGGGTGCCGTCTCTGGATCTCTCTTTCTCTGTCTGTAGAAAAAGCCGTTTTATCCTGTTTTTCCCACGGAGCGCAGGAACTGTCGCCGTGGGCTATGCATGGTAAATTGTGGTCACTCACTCACTCACTCACGGACGACCTTTTAGGGAAGCATGCGCAGGCGGTGCCAGCTAAAATGTTTCTGCAGAAGTGAGTTGCGCCGTGGGTCTGGACGGTTCCGTGCTTGTTTTCTTTCGGATTCTTCCGCCGTTTTGTGAAATCGTCGCTGGAGCTGGAAGCAGTGCTGGCTCACTGTCACATAGACTACGCACGTGCTACTTGTTGTGTTGCAGAACGACAGCAACGTGTAAAGGCAGTAAACTGATCCCATGTGGATCAGTTTCTTTAGCTTACGTGCAGTCTAGCTAACAGGCTTACTTGGAGTTGTAAACCGCTGGTGACTATAACCCGAGAGACAGCGCGTCTCTCCACATGCTCCTTCACAGGCAACCCTCTGCTCCCTTTAGGCCTGTGCCCTCAGAGACAGTGCCTTCCGCACGTCTCTCCTGTTAAGCAGCAAAGAGAATAAATACGTACAACAACGAGGATTCTAGAGTGTGGGAACTGCCGTATCGCATCCAGTCGCATGTACAACAGGTCATAAAGACCCACATATTTCAAATTGTGAGATCAGTGACATTGAATATTAACTACGTGCACAATCACCTTAGTCCTTTTGAAAATCAGAATTTTTTCATGGAAATTTCCTTCATGGAAAAAAAAAAAGATAACAAAGAAGACAATTAAACACGAAGCAGATGGCAGATACTTCCACTAATTCATGGCATGCAGTGCATATGGTGTGCCTGCAGGTTGTGCAATTAGAATTTCTTGGAACACATTTTATGGGTCAGAAAAGTATTTAATCCCAAAATTACAAACTGGTGGATCAGAAAAGCCGACTTCTGTCTTCAATGTTTATTAAATAATTGTGCTCTTTAGGCAATTAGCATTAGTTATTAAACTGCGGGCAGGGCTTTAAACACTGTGGTATTTCGTGATGTTTATCATCAGTTATGCAACCATGCAGGGAAAATTCATCAACTACACTTGCTGTGGATGGGAATCCATGCAGGATCACAGGTATAATTTATACTTGTCATCATGCTTCATTAACTCGATGATAACATCAGATACATTTTTTTCTTCTAATGCTTTCTGTCAAGTGCTTATAGCACTGACACTACTATAGTCTGGATGTTTCCAGATTTATTAATTTTTTTGCAGATTCTTGCAGAGACTTTTAGATGTAACCCACAGATTTTTCACAAGGAACCAACAATGGATAAATAAGCATTCTCTCAAATCTCGTGAATAGAATCCACACTTCATTCAACCTATTTTTCTGGCTCTGCTGGAACTTATTCAAGCAAAGTACTATTAATAGATTGTTTCCTACACACTGCAATGCACAGTGGTCTGGACGGAAAGCCACATATGAGAGGGTAACGTTTTTTTTTGATTGGGCAATTAGGCCTGACTTGCAGTTGGCTCTCCAATTGAACCCAAACATGAAGGATGGTGTTGGGGCCAGGGCTCTGCGCAAGCCAGTCAAGTTCTTCCACACTGTTGTCAAAAAAAACATTTTTATATGGACCTTGCTGTGTGCCCAGGGGTATTGTCATGTTTCCCCAAACTGTTGAGGAAGCACAGAATCGTCTAGAATGTGATTGTATGCTGTAGCATTAAGATTTGCCATCACTGGAACTAAGGGGCCTTGCCCAAAACCTGAAGAACAGCCCCAGACCAAGCGGTGTCCAGATACTTTTGGTCATATAGTGTATTTAGAATGGCAAGATGCAAATGATTAGCTAAGTGTAGCTATCTCCAGAGGCCTAGCCCATTCCCCAGATTACCAGGCCAAAGCTATAGCCTGGTTCATTCATCCCTCCGAACAAAGTATTCTTTACTCTCTCTCGCACCAAGTGTGCTGGTGAATACACACAACTCTCTGGTCCCCTTTCCATACCCTCCCTTATCTAGTCATTTAGGATTTTAGTTTAGATGCGTTAAATTTTTATTAAACCTTGTCGTTGGTCTGATTATTATTTGGATAAATGTTTGAGCCTACCACCTCCAAAAACATATGCACGTTACATTATTGGTTATTATTCGTAAATCCTCTGCATTCTATGGTGCCCATGTGTGAGGATTGTTAAAAGGGACACTTTTTAATTACCCATCCTCACTGTTTTATAATTAGTAGAGGTATTTCGCCTAGATGACAACTTGGGGGGAAACTGCCACAAAAAAAACTTGGAAATGTCAACTTTTGTTATTATTTATCAGTAATATGACATTGTATTCTATGGTTTCATGTTATAATTTATCTGCCTGAAAGTAGGAAATGACTGGAAATTTGTCACATTACAAGTGGATACTCAAAATGGTAACTTTGTTTAGAAGGAAACTTAGTGCAGTTGCATCCCTGTATAGTAGTTCATAATTGGAATATGATAAAATTAAAGCTGTGTATTATACTGTAGCTCATAATTAAACATAATCACCAAAGAGAGGAGGTGGTGGGGGAAATTGCAAAGGAAAATGGACCAAAAAACAAGGCAGCAGTCTGATATTAACCTCCTGACCACATGCATATAACTGGCCATGAGTATAAATATACTGTTAGTTCATCATTTAGAAAAATAAAGTAATACCTAACTACAACTTGAGAAAAGAAAAAACAATATACAGTGCAGTCCACAAGAATTTGGACAGTGACACAATTTTGGTTGTTTTGGCTCTGTACTCCAGCACATTGAATTTGAAATGAAACAATATGAATATCAGGTTAAAAAAAACTGTCATCTTTAATTTACATCCATACTGGGTGATCCATTTTTATGCATAGCCCCTCCCCCACTTCCTTTTAAAACCCAATATGCTGGAGTACAAAGCCAAAACACGTTGTGTCCTGAAAAAAAGCTGCCCCTTTAAAATCTGTGACTGCCCCCCAATCAGAGCAGTCTTGAACCGGGGCTGGTATAAATCAATCTGATTTCCAAGGGTTCTCCCAATAGATTTGCCAGAACTGTTTCCAGCTGGCTGAGTGCCAGTTCTAGACAGGTAGCTAGTCGGCTCAGATTAGAACAAGGGGCAGGGAGAAACATACCCATCTGTATATCCTAGGGCCATGCCAGCATAATAAAACCCAAAAACTGGACGCAATGAGAACTTAGGCTTTGTTTTTGACAATCTATGTTGAACTTCCACATTTTGAGGTACAGTATTTATTATAAGACACATGCATATATATATTTGATGATCCACCATGACCTGCATTATGATGCGTGAGCATGAAAATTCTGGGCCGATACTGATACCCTACTGTTCAAACACAATCGGCCAATACTGACATTTAGTTATTATCCTATATGAGCCATGGAAAAAATGTATCAATATTCCACTCTTCAATTCAATCATATAAATGTATGAAACAGTGTTCATTGTACATCAAAATTAATTGCATGAGTAAACGTGTTAAGGTTTACAGCCCTAATTAAAATCCTTGCTTGAGTTGCATTCTCTTGAAATTACACTGGAGCATTGGTTCCAAATAGCAAGATAATCTTTCTCCAACACCTTGTGATGTATTTATTTGGCCTGAGAGTACAGTATCAACAAAAACTGGGCGGCACCTTGTATGATACATCACGGAAACCCCCCTTTCCTGTTGTTTATATGCTGTGTAATGCACAAATTAATGGACATATTTAGAATTATCGGCGGTGAACTTAATCTTACTTACCGATGAGCCGATGGCAGTCAGCAGTGCAAATATCAATTTCAACAGTTAACGCAATGACAACATTTTTCAAGCTTAGTATAAATCTCAAAATCAGTTATTAGCCACACTTAACTTCCAAAGTAAGAAAAAAATAATAATATTGAATATCTTTCCTCTGCCATTGGTAAATGTTCCAAATGAATAAAAACCTGAGCCGTAAAATAAACACCAATATGAGTCAGAAAAGCACTGAGAATTATATAAGCAGGGCTGCTGGGCAGCTCACTCAGTAAAAGCCCCCCTAGTGGCATGAGTGAGCACCGCGGGCTCGGATCTAATTTGGCCCATGCCAGTGCCGACTGCGACCGGCAGCCCCGCAGGGGTGGCACACAATTAGCTTTGCATCACCCAAGGGATATACGGGAGGGATTCGGTCGACAGGGATAGCAGTGTTCATTTGCTCAAGCGACCCCTGTTGCTCGTCCGGGTGCTCAAGGCTTGCTGTCTGCACACACGTATGATTGGGTCTCCTCTGACCCCAGCTTTGCACGTGTGTGGCTTGCGGCTGCAGTGTGAAAATAAGCAGCTGGCTGGCACTGCGTGTTTCAGAGGAGAACTAAGAGTTGTCTTCACTCTCTCAAGCCACCAGCAGGGGGCATATATGAGCATGCTTATACATTACATTACATTACAGGCATTTAGCAGACGCTCTTATCCAGAGCGACATACAACAAGTGCATACATGTATACGTAGCGAATAGGACATCCATAATTCGGGCAGGAATTTGACTGGAGATTCCAATTGCTGCAGTTGCTGATGGGTCATCACCGTAGCGCAGCATACTGATTTTTAAACGAATGAAAGCAATAGAAACTAAAACCTGAACCACCTGATTGTTATGCCTCAGTGCATCAGACACTTGCAACTTATCAATCATTACAATATGTGCTTCCTCTGGAACTGTAAATGATAGTTTCTGTATAATACTAACCACTGGAATACAGATAAAGAAATTGCTATACCTAAGGGAAATGTGAATAACAATGAACAAAACTCTCTACTAGTTAGGTAGGTCCCACACAGGGAGTGAATGCACAGCCCAAGATCTAGCTCATTAGTGAAATACACCAGTAGTGCTGCCAGATGCCATATTTTTTTCACAGGACAATTCATTTTCTTCAAATGGTCAGCCCACCTTCCTAGTAATTACAACACAGGATGCCCTCAGGCTTATATTTATTTCCAAATTGTCTTTTTAAACCATGATAGACAGACATATTGTCTACATAAATTGGATAATATGTATGCTGTTAATTTAATTTTATACTTATTGGTGCTATGAAGGCTACGCAACATTTACCTGATGTTAGGTGCAAGTCATCAGGTTCATCTGATTGTTTAGTTTATCTCATTACTGAGAACAGCACGGTGTTGTTACATTGTCTTTATTATGAAGTGATCAGAATTCTGTTACATTTCAAATTCTATATGTCATTCAGTGAATCGGATTCCTTAATATTTATCAGACCATGCTGCAGAACTCACCAAAAATATGTCCTCAATCTTGAAAATTCACTGGGAAAACAACTGGCTCCAAATATACAGTAAAAAATGTAAAAAGCTATGAAAGTAAATGAAACTAAAACCTAAACTAGAACTGGGACTGAAATTCTTTCAATAGTGAATAACTGCCAGAGAGAGAATAGCTTTTTACTCAAACGCTTTATAACCAAAGAAGCGATCACAGGGCACAAGCTGTGTATAGATATAGTCTCATCAGCAGTTGTTATATATGATTCCTGGTATCTAAATGATTGGAGAGCCATGTGCACAGGAAGCAGATTTTGTGTTTTGTACCTCTTCATTCTCTTTGAGGAACAGCTCTGCCTCTGCAATTTCTATTCATCCTTGTACGTACTCGATACAAATCAAGAATTTATCTTTTTAAGTTAAAAGTAGTGCTTTAAGACAGGACACCTTGTCAAAGAGACCATCACACAAAAAAGTAAAGTGGAAAACCACTCCCAAGTGTGAATGAGAGACAGCAAGAAGGATTCAGGATAACGCTTGGTCTTATCTTGTAAGTTATGTCATATGCAACTTCTCAAAAGCTTCTCAATAATCATATCATATTCTGACCTCAGTGCAACATTTTTGTGAATATTTTTGTGTACTTGTGCAACATCTCTCACCTAAAAAATAGTCAAAATATTTTTTTTAATCGGTGTGCTGGGCTGGGATATCTGTAGCTTATGTGGCTACTGCTTCCGACAATCAACTGCTAAACCCAGCTCCAGCTCCTAAGCTTTACCTGCTGCTACCCCATTGTGCATGGATGGCATCATTACAAGGAAGAGAAACATTAAAAACAGAAACTATTAAGTGGCATGGGGGGTGAGGGTGTAAATGTGAATACACCGCATACATAAGTGGACAAATGTACAACAAAAAAAAAAAACCTGTGCCGCACGCACGCACAGGCAGACACACGCAACGTGGCATTTTCCATTTTAAAATATATTTATTTTTGTATATTGGTTTCATTGAGCAAATAAATTCTTATTTTCCCATTTTCTCCTACGCGATTACGATTCTGCTGGTGAGTACTGTACTTCTTTACTCAAGTAGACGATCCCACCCCAAGTGCATACAGACACAAAGCAGCAGAGCACACTCCTGGGTAAAGCACTAGCATGAGTCTAACTTATTTCATTCTCATTAGAGTCTCACCACTGCGCTCTGGTACAAAGGATAAAGGCTCAAACTCATTGCCTGTCGCTTCCAAATGTTGACCTTCCAGTGGCCTCGCAGCAGACAGACGCGAACAGATAAAGCAAACACACAGGGAGAGTGTGAGCCAGAAGAGTGCGGTCCGAATGTTAAATGGCCGCTCAGCTGATAAGCGCACTGGAGGGACAGCGACCGAGATAGTCCAGAGTGAGGTCACTCAAGGTCAGAATGTTCAGTCCATTTCTGGTACTTAAGGAGGTGTGTGCCAGGGTAGTAAAAACATTCTTAAAACCCTGCAGACTGCTGTGGGGAGTAGAGGAAGCCACAGTCAGATTAGAGAAGACACACACGCACACTTCAGACACCAAGCCAATAATGAAGCAGCCATGAAAACCTCATAACCTGTCTGGTGCTGACCTACAGCCGACAGCAGACTTATCACACTGTAAGAACCAAACATTCCTATATTCCCTTCAGAAGTTTCAAGCAACCAAAAAATTTCAAGAGTTCAAGAGACAGTTGTTAAACTTGAGAAACTTTATCAGACTGAAAGAATATTGTTGTCCGGAGCATAATATACAGCTCTATACCCATGTTGTTTATTTTATATAGCCTTTTGTTTGTCTGTATCAAGAACGGCAATAATTTTGGAGGTGACTGTATTTATGCGGTGACCTTAGGAGCTGGCAATCCTTTTCATCACTGCAGGTACCGGGGGAGACGGGGGGAGACGGGGGGAGCGGGCCGAGATTGGAGCCGAGCCGAGCCGCTTCGGCCCGCCTTCATCAGCACAGTCGCGCCGTCCCTCCGTCTGGGCCGAGCTGCCTCTTCAAACACGCCTCAAATTGATACCAGCGGGTAACAATTCAATAAATTCACTTGGAGAGCAGCAGCAGAAACAGAGACTTGGTGTGTCAGTTTGCAGAGTGTCATTCCTCTGCGGATACAGATCCACAAAAACTAAATAAAGCTTACCCGTGCTCATTTAACAGGGGTGACATTTTAAATATACATTTGTGGTTTAATAAACAAAGCAGTTCAGTATGTTGAAGGTAGTAACAACTTAAAGGTTAAATATTTAGGAGAGGGGCACTGGTACCACCCAGTCAAAGCCTGTAGAGCATCTAAAATGGCGATGTAGAGGAGGAGCTAGGTGGGAAAAGCTCTTTATTGCACTTTACTGGGTTTGGTGATGCAACAGATTTAATGAGTTTTCAGGCTACTGTAACACTTTTATGATGCAACAACTATTATGATCCCAACATCAGTTGGGCCGTCTTAACGCAAAGATATATTCCAAATTCGCCCCCCTCCCCACCCCAATGCACACACTGCATCTGAGACTACTGCACCTTGCACATGAGTACACATCTACATACGCAACACTATACTGTTCATTCTCCCTCGTTATTTTGATTCTGATCTCCGCATTCAAACTGTGGCTGCTTCTTTACTACCAGTTGTAGTCTGAATTAGTTTACTCATTCTGTGAAGATACTTGTCCATTTTGCACTACCGGTTTCCTACATTACAGTACTTCACAAACACAGGGTTATCATTGAATGCAAAAAGGAAACCGAGACACATCACACAGCACACCAATATAATCGGAGCATGTTTTATTGATTAAAATATGCAGAAAATTGTCCCTGATGGAAGCCATTACCTACCCATCCAGTGTATCAAGCTACCTGGATGGACTGGATGGACTGCATTTATATAGCGCTTTTATCCAAAGTGCTTTACAATTGATGCCTCTCATTCGCCAGAGCAGTTAGGGGTTAGGGGTTAGGTGTCTTGCTCAAGGACACTTCGACATGCCCAGGGCGGGGTTTGAACCGGCAACCCTCCGACTGCCAGACAATCGGTCTTACCTCCTGACCTATGTCGCCCCCACCTGGACTTGACAGAGTGACCAAAGAACTAATTCACTGAGAGCAACACAAAAATTATACACCAAGGAGTGAAAAAGAGAAAATGTGTGTTGCTAGTATGTTTTGCCTTAAAGTTCAGACTTAGAGTATACAGAGAGCTGACTCGTATCAGAGAGGCAGTCGGAGGATTCACATTCTCTGCATCTGTAATTATGCGGAGAATGAATTATTAATTAAAGAGCACTCCAGATGTTGCCGGTTTATTTGACATACTCCATCATCATTCCTGAGGCCAGGAAAAATGCACACCTCATAAATGTGAGAGATAAATAACCCCTGCTGCCTTTTCTGTAATGACGAAGAAAAACATGTATCCTTCTTTCGCAGCAGTGTCGTATCCCTCTTATAATGTAGCAGTGCCGTCTTACTGCTGTAAAATTACAGAAACAACGTGATAACACTGCGGTGGTCACATATGGGTAGTTGCATTCTTGGAGAGTGGGTCGTTGGTGAGAAGGGGGTGGTCCGTGAGAAATGCAAAACGTCATTGTTCTGTGAGAAATGCACCATCTTGCTCACATGCACAAACTGCTGTCAATGCTGTACAGCTCCACTTTACTCTGCTACAAGCTAGCTAGCTGGTTAGCTAACATTATCAGAAAAGTTTTGCATTCAAACAGATGTGTTTTTTGGGCGAATTGGGGTTCAGCTATGTCAACCATCAAAAGCAGAACAGGGAACGTATCGGTCACACAAAGGTCACACATACTGCAGATATTATAAATCGGTCCATGTGTCCTTGTGAAGTAACAGATGATCGCCTACAGACACATGTATCCCATATGATTTTGTCTATCATGAAATACAAAAGCAAGTAAAGTGTTCTTGCGCTCAGTCAACTTGTTGAACCAAGTTGCTTATCCTGAAATGTCATTGAAAAGCAGCAAATGGCTAGAACATTACTGAAAAATGACAAAACGTTTCCTAATTTATCTACTCTTCTCTAACAGCAACTACTACAGCCTGCCATGTTAGTTAATGATAGCTAGCTATTGCAGCTATGTTGGATGTAGCCACTCCTTTCCCGCTGCAGTGTTGAGAAAGATGTTCTCTCCAGCATCAGAAACAACAATGTTCAGTCACGCCGGCTGCACTGCCCATGTAGCAACCAATGGTACATAAAAGCCAGGCTTCCTCATCTTGTAAAGTCAACAAACAAAACACTGCAATGCCTTGAGGAGGAATCAGATTTGAACAACTTCTTTCAAGTCTCCAGCCTCTGATCATGCTATTGGGATGTGCTTTTTGAGCAGACAACCCTTTACTTGTTAGGCGGTCTCAGATTAACGTCTCAGATCCTTGCTTATAGGAATGGCTCACTTCATGATGTTTTTATTTCATTTCAGTTTTAGTGTGTTTTTGACTGGCCCAGTTTTTGTGTATGATAAATATTTTAGATATTTATATAGGTTTCTGATGAGCTGCTGACTTTACAAGTTCCTGGTATAGGGGCATTGGGGTTCACACTAAAAAATACTGTTTTGTTTTTTCCAAACCAAATGCTGGGTTAAACTTGCTGGGTCATTTTCTGGGTTGTTTCAATGATTTTTGGGTTGTTTGGTTTAACTCCACAGGCTGGGTAGCAGTTGGGTCAGTCTCATCCTGCTTGTCTATTCAAATTCATAAACTCACTGTCCACAACACAGTCAATATTTTATATAGGTATTTTGTAATTACCAGATATGGTTATGCAGCAAATAGGAAATATGGCCATGGAAACCAAAAGACCTTTAAAATAAGTTGATCACAATTGCAAATTCAGCTTTAGCAGTATTTGACCATATCAAATAGTAGGCCTATAATGTCAACATTCTTGTCAACAAATATTGTGGTGGACTGTGGTTTACGGACCTTTACAAAATACAGAGACATGTTTATTAGCGAAAAACAACTCCAACAAGCCAGATACCTTCTGGAAGGTCAGAGCGGCCTGCAAGGTGATTATCTTTTTGTGTATACGCTTTTAAGCTGCATGACCTTGGAGACCATATGATCTTCCTGAACATTCTGACTCTCGGAATCTAATGCGAGCCCGTTTGACCTGCACCTGGTGGTGGACGTCATGTTAGTGCGAGCACCAAAGCAAAAAACATGGCTCGGAAAGAATGGAAAAATGAAGAGCTAGGGGTGTTTTTGCTCCTGAATACTGAAGCAACCAGACAAAAAATGGAAAGCTTGGTAAAACATCAAGTAATGACAGCAGCAACATCCTAACATGACATGTACAACGCCTACACAAAAATAATTCATACATTGCAAAAATTTGGCACTAGCGGCCATGGTAGAGTACGAACGCATTTGCAACTGCAAACACAAAAATATTTGCCATTTGATTTGGGAAAATCTGTTGCAATTTACAAAAACAGCACTTGTTTTGTGCAAAATACATAATTTATGGCATTAGAAGACTATTAGATGCAGTTCAACAACAAATATTTTAATATGGTTATTATAATATCATAATAACAATCAACAAATCATTCATTTAAGCTGTAGGAGTTTGAAATTAAATAGTTTGAAATAATTTTTTTATTTTTTATCTATTCTTAGGCAAATGCAATTTGGCTCCAGAATTCTCAAAAGCACTATTGACGATTTTTTATGATGAGTAACTATTATACAACAGATAAAGTTCCCTAACATTATGATTCAGGTTCTTGGGACAACCAAATATTTTTTTATATTAGCAGTACGCACATAAATAAATAGTTAACAAATAATTTACCTAAACGAACATGCTTTTACCCTTGTCAACATTCCTAGTTTTTTTCTACCAGCCGTTTCAGGTCTGAACAAAATGATACAGAGGCCGTTTAAATACTTATTTTGGGAAGCATTGTCACAGACTTGGAACATTTTATCCCTCAATGCTCTGATTTGTGCTCATTCTCCAGCAATCAGTCCTCAGAATAATATAGTTAAATGTCATTACTATTCTTATCCTGAACTTACCCTAAATACACTGATACATGTGCATAATTACATATGGCCAATGACACATCCAAAACTACTGAACAGCAATTATATATCAATCATTCGTTTATAATGAGTTATTATAATTGCACGATGGCCACCTGACTGCGAGCAAGTGGTATAATATTAAAATCTTTGTCATTAAATCCATCCATATATCAACAGTAGGGACTTTTGGGTTGCTTTTTGGTTTGAAAAATGTCACCCACAGTAGAAAATTGGAAAATAATGGGGGAGGGGGGTATTCTGAACACAATTATTCCACAATGATCATAACAAAGTCAAATCTTTCAAATTCCATCATGAACTTTTTTTCATTTTTTTTTTTGATCAGGAAGAAAGTATGATCAGGAAGAAAGAAAAAAAAAAACCAGTCATTAAGATAAAGCACATTTGAAACACAAAGCATCCACGGGTGAAATCCTGAACAGAACTTAATTGATAATGCCCTAAAATACTATTACCCATTGCTAAAATCTGGTAGTTAATTTAAGTTAATATGCCATGAGCATATGGCTAATTGTGTCTATTTACATCAAATGGGGGAGATACGCTGGAGACAAACAAGCAATATGCATTTTGAGGACCTGGGAGTTGTCTCCACTAAAGAAAAACATACATTGAAAGAAATTCTGTATCTACAGTATCTTTTCAGTACTTACAATACAGAATGGGTATTTAATGACTACTGACAAGTATTTGTGGTAAAAAAGGAACATTATATTTCCAGTTACTCACTGTGTACTGCATGTACTGCTATTTGAGTGCAGCTGGCATCAAGAAGGTTTCGCAGTTCGTTTCAAAACTCTTAAATCCTAGACAGAAAAATAGTCCAAACCATAGTGTACATCCTATGCAAGCTGAATATAAATCAAGTTTCTCCTACTGAATATATACATCAACCACAATTGTAGTTCTGTCGTTATTCAGGATGAAAGAGGTTGGCAGTCCCACATAAAAATAGACCAAACAAACACATACTCAATAATTCAGCCAACGTACATCCAAGACCACCAATGAAAGACATGTACCTTTTCCTGTATCACCTGGAGAAAAACACTGGTGTCCCTTGTAGGTAACAGGATCGTACACTGCTGAACTGTCGCACTACTGATCCCAAGAATAATGCAAAACGTTTCACAGATTACCCTCCCGTTATTTCCTTTATGTTCAAAAAGCTGAACTAATGATCCAATGGCAATTAAAATATTAGGCAATGATGACTCGCCACTCCTTTTAATGCCACATACAGTACCTTCAGAAAGTAGTCACTCCTCTTTAACATTTTCACATATTGTCCACTTACACCTTCAATTTTAATGCATTCAAACTATTTTTCCCATTCCCCCAGCAGAAGGTTCAGCACAGAGCACAACTGAACAGCAACATGTCACCTCTGCTGTCATGTCACAGTCACACAGTTCAGCCATTCAGTCATTGATTTCCCACCTCTACCACAGCCAATGACACACAGACTTTTGAATCAATAAATTTGAACTAAATTTATCAGTGCTGCCCTAAAAACGTCAGCGTTTAATAACAGGAAGTGCTTCTGAATCTCTTGTATTTGAAGCAAGTCATCTAAATCAACATTGTGACAGTTAGATTCATTTGGTTTAAATCTGAAAGCAAGCCCACACTGATTCACCAGATCTCAAGCCTGGTGTGAGCTGCATCGTTCAGCTGAACTACATATAAGGGGGGGAGAAAAGGAGCAGAAGGGACAGCAGGTATTATCAGGCATGTGAAAGTAATGGCTGACATCCATGAGCTGCTCGGAGGGTGTTCAAGCAACGGGTGAAATTGCTGAATTACACCAGAAGTCCTGCCGCCAGTCAGGAGGGTGATGAAAATGGTGATAATAAATCCGGGCTGGAGTCCTGGCGTACTCATCATCTGAATGATAGCAGATGGATGAAAGTGACTACACGTCACTGCATTCGTTAGAAAGATAATTACACAACCCAGCTCGTATTGAAGAAAAAAAAAAAAACGCTTAATTCCTCCCTTGAATGATTCAGGACTTCCTCCCGCAGAGATCAGATTTTTAGAAGAAAGTTACGCAATCCAAGCCTCTTTCAGACAAAGTTTGCCATTTCTGTAGGGTGAAGTACTGGCTCATTCTCTGTGTGAAAGTTTTTTTTATAATCAGAAATGAGTTCAGATGAGCCCTATTTTTTTTCTAACTGCTCACATGGGACTGTAGTTAGCGGAGTTGTCCTGAAATAGTCTTTTAAAACCTTATTATGAGCTCAAATCGTATCTGGGACCATGCTGAAAATCTCCTCATAGCAAGTGGCTAATTCTACTTGCAGCTACTCTTCTTGAACAACCATTTGTACATGAAAAGAAGCTGCTTCCATTATATCATAATACACAGTACTTACTCATCACATGGCTCTTGACTGCATTATGTCATGAGCCTGACATGGACACTGGAAATTTTTCACATTTAAAATGTTTGCTGTGCTGGTCTTACTTGCCAGCTCCCATTTACATCGCATTAGTACACACATTGTTTTCAGTTTTCTAATCGCAGTTGCATCAGGAATTATAATTTATGTAAGGCATATTTCATTTGTACTTCAGAAAAACTGACTTTGTGGGTGATGGATTCTTTAAAAATGCCAGACTGCTTTAACTCTCAAGCATCAAATTAAACATAACTAAATGTAAGTTGCAGCAGGTGGAAAGTCTGCAACAAAAATGCTTTTAGAGAGCTATCAAAATACTATTAAAGTAGGCTTTAACTTTAAGGTAAAGTTAATATTATATTCCTGCTTAGGGAAAAGATTAAAATGATCTATTAAATTGGTGTGACACACTGTCCATTAGGCATAGAACATTTTATGTTTAAAGCGAGATTGTTTCTAAATTTGGAAAGATTGCCAGTTTTCTGGAGAGAGCTCATGGTTGTCCCTCATTGGGAGGGGGTTAGGCTTTGTAAGCCAGACTGGACATTACCTGTGGGACTTTCTTGGTGGTGCCTTACGTGACTGTGAAATTCACTGCAAAGTGAGAAGTCTTGTCTTTCTTTGTTTTGAACACTGGTAAATAAATAATAGTTACTGCGGCAGTTATGTTCAAAAGGCAAAAGAAAAAAAAAGTTTACCAGAGTAAATGCTCCCAACCTTTGTTCCTATCTGGTACTTTTGACCTAGGATCATCATTTGCTACATACTGTATTTTCTTTACTATCAAGCAAGGAAACCAAAAGACCGCAGTAAAAAGCATGGCTATGCTGCACTTACTAGAGCACTCTTTCCTAATCAGGCACAAAATAAATAAATATTTATCTGTCTGTGGCAAGAAATCTGAAAAATAATCTAAACTAGACTAATAAGAAGTTTTTAATTAGAGAAGTTGGAGATTCAGATTTGTACTACAAACAGAACAACTTTATATATAGGGGGCGACATAGCTCAGGAGGTAAGAGCAGTTGTCTGGCAATCAGAGGGTTGGCGGTTCGAACCCTGCCCTTGGCGTGTCGAAGTGTCCCTGAGCAAGACACCTAACCCCTAACTGCTCTGGTGAATGAGAGGCATCAATTGTAAAGCGCTTTGGATAAAAGCGCTATATCAATGCAGTCCATTTACCATATATATCTGTATCTCATTTTAAAAACACCTTTTAAATAAATGGTGGCTACATGCTGTTAAAATGTCTCTTAAGATATCAATACTTAAAGTGAACTCATAGTTTTACAAATGGTTCAATTCACTTGTAATAGTACACATGAATTCCCCAATCTTTGTCTTTGTTTTGTATAAATCATGCCCCAGCAACACCAAATGGTGCTTGATTACCGGCAGTTCAAATGAGCCCCATAAATAGGTTTGGTCGCTTGATATCATTGATCCCACAGAAAATAGCATAGTATTGTACAACCAGCTCGCCATCACCTTAGTTAACACATATCAAGTTTACACAAATTTTTATCCACACTAGTCAATATCACCAGAGGGTAAAAAGTCTTACTAAATCTATAGAACTTGTCATGTAAAATGTAAAAAAAATAATTTTTTAAAAACCACCACAGCCTTCCAACGCACTGTATCAAGTCTGCCCTCCTTTCCTGTGCCACTGTGTCTTTATGAGACAAAAATAAGATCAGTTTCACTCCAAAACTCCCGCTGCCAGACACGCTCCAAAACCCTGGTTTGGTATGTTTTCACAAGGACAAATCACTGCAAAAACCTGCACAGATTATATGGTTTTATAACAGGATGCAATTTACACAATTCCTATGAGAAAAAAAAAGAAGAAAAAGGTTGAACGGCCAGGGAAGAGCAGCTTAGAATACCCTACATACCCCTTGGCGAACATCTACGCAAGTGAAGAGCTGCGCTCAAACCAAATTTTTAAAAACGAGGCCGGGAAATCCAACTTGTTCAAAAGCCCAATACCCCTCCTCCAAGCCTCACCCCTTTCTTCCTTCCCGCCCGAGCACTGGTAATCAATGATGGCCAAGTCAGATTGATTTTCACAATCTGCCCATCCTCTGAGATCAGAGCCCTCTCCCAGGCTTTCAAGGCATTCTGAAATGATGGGAAATTCTGCGCCATCAGAACACTCCATCTCTCACACAATTTAAAGAGCTGTTTACAGTGTATGTGGTCGGAGGAGACTGCAGACGTCAAAGCTGAAATGTACTAGGACGCAGGCAAAAGAGAAAAAATGTAAAAACCTGTCATAGGCAATGTGTTTTCGAAGTGTAACAAGGTACATAGAAAGAGTTTCTGAGTCATGGGTAATTTCACATACATACATTGGTCCCCGATGAAAAAACAAAAAATTATATATATATGAATAAAACACTGTATTCGGAATATACTTTATTTAAATTCAAAACACGTTGAGTAAACATGTAATATAAATAACAGTTATTGCTGTCGAGAGCATTCTTGAACAATGACCCACCAAAAGTCATGTGGACCGGGACTGCAAACAACACCCAAAAACCATACACTTCTGCAGACACTCAAATGAAATATTTTGGACATAAACATGAATGCTCTAAAAAAAATCATTGCTCCGAGAATAAGAGTTTGGTCTCAGTATGTCGTTGTTCATGGGTTCTCTCTACAGGGATATCTGCATGGATATACAGTATCTCTGAATGTGTTTGGACAGGAACCCGAAAAAACACAGTTTCGATTTTTGTTGCCAAATATTGCCATGCAGCCGATTTAAGAGGCCGAAAGATTCCATAATTTACAGTTTGTTTGGCCAGCCACTGAAATTGATTCTCACTAGCTCTCACCTTACTCTGCTGCATATTTTCTAGGTTTCGATAGGAATTGGGTGAGCACAAGCTATGCAGCTTTGTTTTTCCATAATCTGCTTCTTGCAGTTGCACAAGACATTTTCTCAGACTAGTCTGGGGTAAATCACAGTAGAGTGGAGATGGGTGCAGTGTCTGCCTTGGTAAGAAACAGTGGCAGCTAACAATAACCAACTGACAGCTGAGGAGTTAGATGTTTTTGAATCATCAACATTTTCTGTGACAGATAAACAATTGAAAGCCTGTTGTCAGGAGACTATTTTATGTAAATTCAAATCAAAAAATGTTTTGCTGCCCAGCAGTATTTTGTGTCAGTTGAAATTTCAGTTAGCCAGCATAAAGACAAATGTATCCTGGATGCCAAGTAAAATAATTGCAGTGGAGCTGCTGGCTGGCTCATCCTGTCAAGGTGTGTTCTAGTGCATGGATGGGCCCTGTCCAGTATTGAATCTGGCAGCCCCACGGGGTATTACATAATATGCAATAGAATCACCCAGGGAGGGAGGGAAGGAGGGTTTTAGCCAATCAAGATGATGACATGTCATTCTGAACCCACACCCACTGTTCAATCGGTTGCTTGTGGTTTACCTAGTGAGCACCATTTGGAGGCTTATTGGTAATATTTCTCTTTGGTATAACAAGTCATTTTGTGGAGCTTACCCCATTGTATTTGCATAGTGTGAATGCTAGTAACATTACCCTCCCCTGTTCACCATTAATGGCATCACTCTTCCTTCGGGTGTCCCAATTCACTCGCATTCATTTCAGAGCTCACCGAAATTCATTTTTATAGTGCTGACTCACCACGGGGATAATTGAGCGATCGATCGATTTCATCATTTCATTGGACACGCCCATGTGAATATGTTATCATGAGCAAGCTGGATGAATGGTGATGTCGTTACTGGCCAACAAGGACTGCAGATGGTGCACATATTTATCCTGCCAATACAATTGGGTAGGCTCCCCAAAATTACTTACAAAATTATTTTCACTTTAGAACTAACATTTGATTGGCTGAAGATGTTTTATCATTGAGCCTGCATGAAGAATAAATTGCTCAGGGATTCTTTCCAAATCCATAGCAATTTTTAGTGATCTTCATAGAAATTCATAGTTATAGCTATTGTTTTTGCTGTATTTATAATTACTGTTGCAGTGAAAACATATGCATTCTGTCTTCTTGAGACAAATGTATTGCTTGTATTATTAGCTTTCATTCTAGGTGTGACGGTAGCTTTAACCCTAGAGAACCAGAACTTTAGGGATCATCTTACAATGAATGAAATGACGGGTTGCATATGCAAGACGGGTGGTATTTACTTTGAAGTTGTCCGCCTTTTATTACATTGTATCTTATTGAGCTGCATCTTGTGGAAAGCCAACATAAAACAATAATTATGTTCTAACTAGATACCCTTTTTTTGCCATTTTCTCACATTTTCTCCCCAATTTAGTCGTTATACCAATTCCCTGTCTGTATCACGGTCCTGGTCGGTGCACTATCCTCTGTCGGTCTGGGGAGGGTGTAGACTACCACATGCCTCCTCCAATAAATGTGGAGTCGCCAGCCGCTTCTTTTCACCTGACAGCGAGGAGTTTCACTGGGAGACGTAACGCGTGCGGAGGTTCACGCTATCGCTCCCAGATCCCCTCCCTGCTGAACAGGCGCCCCGACCAACCAGTAGGAGTCGCTAATGCAACGATCAGGACTCATACCCTCACCGGCTTCCCACCCGCGAACACTGCCAATTGTGTTCGTAGGGACGTCTAACCAAGCCGGAAATACCGCTGCCGGGGATTGAACCCTCTGCGGTGGTAGGCGAGTGCTTATACCTCTACACTACCCAGACGGCCCTCTAACTAGATACCCTTTTATATTGTTTCTTATAACTGAAGTGCTATTAGCCATACAGGCAACAAATCTAAGATTTGAATTGCTGACCTCGAATGGATTTCAAATAAACAAGGGCAGCTCTTAAAAGTGAGCAAGCTGTTGCATAGTCCACAGAGCATATTAACACAAACAATCTAGGTACACAGGAATCTTCTCATGCATTTGGCAACGACAGTGCAGCAAAACATAAAAAAATAAAAAAAAAGAAAATTAAACCATATTGCAAGACACATTAACACCAGTTTGTGTTCACATTGTGGTTGAACAATGAACTTTTACACCCCTAATGGGTATCAGGCACAGACTGAGAGAGAACAGAACTTACTCTCATTTTAATTTGAAAATATTCAATATTTCATATTTTTCTCTCAACTAATGAATTTACATACTGTATATTTTACCAGAATTTTACAGGCCTGAATGGATTTTGTTTTACATCCATTGTTTTTAATGAATCCTCACAAACAAACAAACACAAAATGGACTGTGGAGGGAGAATGCTGTAGGTGGCTGAATAGCCTTTGCTTGTGAACTCCAGAGAGTAGAATGCATATGAAGACCACACAAAATAATCGAGATCAAGATAAATGCTCAAAACTGCCAAAACATACATTTGCGTTTTATGCTATTTGATTGAAACGCAGTGTTGCGCATATTTTAAAAGTCAATTTGTATCATGAATATTTAAGATGAACCATGAATTAATCGTTTTCTTTCTGCATCACAAGTAATTAATAAGGGTAATAAAGAGCCTTGTTACATTAAGTACTCCTTAGTATAATGCTTTCAGCACCTTAAGGAAAACCATTATTACAGTCTCTGAACAATGCTTTCAGTAAAAGGAAACCATTTCACAGCCACTATTTTGCTGCATTAAGCCTCAGTTTCTGAAGTTGAATAAGATCAGGAATACATTCCAACATTTGTGCCAGATTTATATTAATGTGTCCTGAAGCAAATGTTGAGCATTAATTCTTTATTTCTATCCTCACATAAATTAATTGTACATTTTAACAACTATGGCTACTACGTGGGCTATGCAGACACATCTTTTTTTCTGATGAAGAGTATCCATCATTTGTAGTCCAAAGGGGCAAATAGCTTTCAGGAACACACTTATCAATAGGAATTGCACACCGTGACAGTACGGCAGGTTTATAACTGGTAAAGATGGGATCCGAACAGCACCTGACCCTGTGTAAATCAATGACCTAGAAAGAAAAATAGGTCATGAAGGAAAACTATTTTTAAAATACATAAAAAATAAAGTATATGTAGTGGTGGGGGGTGGAGGGGTGGGGGGATGGGGGGTGGGGAACGAGCAGAACAGGGGGGTTTTCCATAGAACGGGGAATGAGAGGACAGGAATACCATTTGCTTTATTAGCAACAACTGGCTTGCTAGTAACCATAGCTGAAAATTAAATGTAAAAACAGAGAAAGATACCTGTGACAATTTTCTATTGCTTGCAAGGAAAAGAAATAGAACCTGAAAACAAATTGTTAGGATGTGGTCTTTCCACAGAGGTTAGCCTTTTGAAAAATGACCTCATGAATACAGTGCATGCATAATTCTAGATTCCCATAATGGTGTGGCACCATAATTACAGTTAAGTGGCAGAAGGGCAATTTCATTATTAAAATAACTTGGTTACTAAGGAAGTTATGTCAATGTTTGTAGAGTTGTATTCCTAGCAATTACGTGTGTAGTTCAAGCAATCACAAAAGAGTTTAAGTCCAATCGTTTTTACATTCTGTTCCGGTATAGAACCACCCACTCATCAGCAGAAACATAGAATAATGAAATGTTTCCGTCACTTTGACATCCAATATAATGCAAGTATTACTTTTTTCTTCAAAACTAGTTAGGTGACCCCACCAAGTAATCAAAAAACAATTTTGTTTTGATACGAGAAAAAAAAATTATTTTCTGAAATACAGACAGAAATGATTGCAAAATACTCTATATATCAATTCCAAACAATATCAACATTTACCTCTGCTAGATACATTTAACAATGAAAGTGTCATTCATTCATTCATTTATTTATCCATCCATCCATTATCTATACTTGCTTATCCTGGGCAGGGTTGCAGGGGATACTGGAGCCTATCTCAGCGAGCATTGGGCGAGAAGTAGGAATACATCCTAACCTAGACAGGCCACCAATCTATCGCAGGGCACACGCACCACAGTCTCCAGTTAGCCTACTTGCGCATCTTTGGACTGCGAGGGGAGACCGGAGTACTCGGAGGAAACGCAGTTTAACATGGGGAGAACATGCAAACTCCACACAGAAAGGCCCAGGCTGGGATTCGAACCCAGGACCTTCTTGCTGTGAGGCAACAGTGCTACTCACTACATCACCGTGCGGGCCTCATTCATTCATTTTATATAAAAAAAATCTAAGGGGGGCATAAATTATGTTTATGCATGAAAAATTTTAATTTAAAAGGTTTTCATGCAGTAGATTATCAATATGTATTGTTTTAAACTGACATTATTAAGAAACCATATAGGCAAAAATACAAATCAAATACAGATGAACAACAAATAAAAATAAAACAGGAACCACATTTACACTGGCTTAGTCACTGGTTACAAAACATATCTAAATACATTAAAATCCATCAATTTGACCCCAACTGAACACAAGGGTTAAATATAATATATACAGAATTAAGGAGTAGCCTATATCCCAATCAAGAATTTCATTGTGGTTTATAAAATACTTAGAATTGTGTTTGTATAACAACTACTTCAATATATATTAAATTCACATCTTTATTAATGTTGTACATATTCTCTTAACTCATTTCTAAATGAGTTTCTAAAAGTTAGCTACAAATTAGATATATTTATGCGAAAAAAGCTTTAACTTAATATAAAATTAAGAATAAAAATCCATTTGAAAAAATCGCCAATGTTTAAAATTTGTATTAATGGAAACTCATATGAGGCATAGATAATTGAAATCTTGTTGACTGCGAAAGATAACTTTTCTTGGGAGTTAATTAACCTCTACGAAGTGCAAAGCCTGTTCCTGGCATACAGTCTGACCACTGATCCAGCAAATGTGAATTATCCTTTTTTTAAAAAGAACAAAAATTAAACCATTTCTGAAAGCAAAGTGGCATCCGTGCTGATTTCAGCACAGCCTCACTTACGTTTCCCCAGGCTGTGCCTCATTAGAATGTGCAACAATTTTATTCTCAAACTCATGTTAGAAATGCCTGGTCCGAACATATATTCAAAATTCTTTAACTCATAAGATGCTGGTGAACTTTTACACTAATTTTTTAGATCTGCAAAGAATTTCAACAAAACATGACACAAACCAATACATAAAAGCCTACGAATAAAGCATTTTGTTCTGAATGTCAGTGAAAATAGATGTTTCTATTAAAAATCTTTACTGGTGTTTAATGTGCTAAAATACTGGAAAAATACCGGAAACTCAGGTATGCTTGTTTCTGAGGCTGCTTCTTTTCTGAACACCACCAACTGTGCAATTGTTACAATAAGAAAGGCTAAACAGACAAGCACTGAGCTGTATGAGTTCAGTTAAGTCAAGACCCTGGCTTGGAAATATGTTCATTAAGAACACCCAGACACAAATTCAACAACAAAATTCTGAAATTGTACCTTTCTGGTCAGCAAAGTTGGCAATTTAAATGCATTTCTCAATTTCGCAATGGATGCATAATACATTTTATCTACAGAAAGACAACATAGGCTATTTCCACATGGCAGCTTGAATGTGTGGCAGCTCATTACTTTTTAAAGCAAAGCACAGAAAAGCATGTACCTCACTGACACCAGTGGGCATGGCATCATGCTGTTAAACACAGCCACCTATGTTTTCATATCCTTTCAGAGCAGTGAAACTATAGATGACAGACGTACTGAAGAGGACAACATTCGAGTAATGATGATGTGACCAGGGACACCCTCTTAACTGAATCAGTCGACTTGCAGTTCCAGAACAGACTGCCTTAAACACTATTCAGCTGTTTGTTTGCTGTAGCCCACAGCTCATCACACTGCTCCACATTTATTTACTTAATTTCTAAACTAACCTGTTCCAGTTTTTTATAAACAATTCCAAAGTAATAAAGTAAAAAAAGAACACTGTTGCAATCAAGTACAAATTCTACATGTGGTACAAGTCAGTTTTTTTGTCATGCTTTTAGAGTGCAAGGCAAATTATGCATAACACAGTATGCAAGAAAGAACTGCAGTCGTGAACAAATTAAATGTGTGAAATAACAACCAGTCTGTACATGGGGAGTCTTTTTGTTTCTCTTTCTTCTGGTCTTGACACTAAAAGAATAAAGCCACAGTACCTCACGCAGAATACATATTCCTGCAACTGCGGGGCACTAGGACTGCTATAATCACAAACCACAATGGAATGTGGCTACATCAATATTACTATATCTTAATTACAGGGCTGAGAGCAGTTAGAATGTCAGTATTCTAGTGTACCAACATGACATATAACAAAGAGAGGCTGCAAGCACTTAAACGTGTGGATTTGATTTTAATCTCTTCTGCGGCATTATAGTGCTGGGACTGATCACAACTTTATTTAAAGCTCCATCTGTAACTTCTGGCTATTGTAATTTAGGGGGTAAATTACAGCAATAAATCTTTGTTTCCAGTAACAGTTCCCCAACAACCAAGGAGACATTTTACACAGCTTGTGGTCAGAAGATTGCAGATCCTTGTTGTTTTATTTCTAATAAAGAACCAAGATAGACTGGGCACAGTTAACTCAACCAGATTGTTAGACTCGCAAATATTTTGACAATATTCCTGAAATATTAAGCAAGTATAGAGCCCTTAAAATGAGAAACCATTGTCGTCACAGTATCAGAATTATGGCCATGGAGCCCCACCTGCCCAGATTACAGTCAAGAGTCTGTGCAGCAGAGATGTGGCCAGGAGCCTATTTTCAAAGCATCTCAGGAGTACTGATCTAGGCTCAGTTTTCCCCAGTCCATATCCTGTTTATTACGAGCTAAGAGTCTTTAAACTGACCCTAGATCAGCACAACTACTCTGATCCCATTCATAAATAGGCTGGCACCTAATTTTTGCAAGGAAAATAATTTCCAGAAATAACAATCAAATATATATTTCAAATTGCAATCAGAATCATTGGCACTGCTGTTAGTTGATTGATAATTCTTAGCACTACCTGGAAGAAGATTAATGAAATAACACTAGTGCATGATTGTGAGGCTAGGAATGCAGCATAGGTAACAATCAACACCTAGAACTTCACCTGCTGATTTACACATTCATAATATCCATCCCATGTGATAATAATTATTTGTCACACCAACAACAGTTATGATCCAATGTCTGCAGCACTTCTGAACATTATTACAAGCTCATTTTCCACATTTTTGGAGGTCGGCCAAGATTGGTGTTTTCCGTTTTATTTTATTTATGCAAATCACTTAGAAGTGTGGCCTAAATATGACTCTACAAATGAACGTGTAGCAGTAGTAGTAGACAAAATAGTACAGTCAGAGTAGCTGCAGAAAGTCAGAAAAAGAGCACCAATTAATCAATAAAATGTAGTTGTTCTATGTTCAGGATTTGACAAATAATCACATGGTATGTTATTTGCAGGTAAGAAATGAAAGAACTTAAAATGTTGAAGTCACCCAAGATAATCTAACTCCAACATGTTTTCCCATTACATTGCTCAGATACTGTTAATCACAATGTTACAAACTTGATGTTAACTCATTTGCAGTTCCTGGGTGCATCTCATCATCTTTAATTACATTTCAAGCTTCACATAATTTTATTAGACCATGAAGTCATTTACTGTCAGCATAAAGATAACAATTTAAGAGCGGTGTTATTAAATATATGTCTAATTATAATAATAGTGTCTTTATAATAGATATGGACTTCTAATGTAATGTCATTGCCTTTAATTAGAAAAAAAATATTGAAATGCGATGAAATTTCTCACATCACAATCGGCAATCATGATCAGTTAAGATGTTCTACTGTCCAACATAACATTTCAGTTAACTCCACAGAACCTCAGTGTCGCTGGCTCACGCACTCAGTCCATTACCTCGAAACAGGAAGGCTTTGCTGTTGTTGTGAAGCCCTGCCACCTGGGTTATTCCAAAAGTTGCATTGGCCAAGTCCAGTTCATTGATGATATCTATTTGCAACTTGGGATCTATCCCAAAACCTAAAACTAAGAAGAAAGACAGTTGTGAGTGAAATGCAAAATATGTTGCAGAACATAAACTGTTGCATTAAACATTCTATTCTGCATATAGTATTCAGTTCTTGTGCGGACAAAATAATAATAATTTTCAAACAAATATCCTCTGACCTACTTCTCAAAGGAGACATACAAAGCAATTATTAAAACTCCCTGGTTACCATTATAGATATATTGTAACCCCAAGCACCGATTCTAGCTGGGGTTATGACTGGTGATGACTCAGCTGATACCGAGTCAGTTACTGGTGGCAGAAAGTAGGCTACACATGCTGGCCCAAACAATTAAGTGGTTGCAAATATCACAATTTAATTTTAAAGATGTGGAGCATGTACTGGTTTGGCAAAATATACCATTGCGGCTATTCACAATATTGCATTAATTCGCGTACCAAATACATTTCATTTGACATTGGGGTGTAATGAAAATTAGAAACACCCCCCACCTCGAGTTTCTACCTGTGTATAATTTTGACTGCGGTCCCATTTCGAAGTAGCCTACGTCTCTGCATCTATCGCCGTTGCACGCCCTACTACTGGACGCGCTGTTTAAAGAACAGACCCATGTGCTCTTGTAAGTTGCAAGAGCTTGACATCGCCTACAAAGATAATTTCACACCAGCTTTTTCACGCATTAAAGTTCGGAAACATTTGATATGTAGCCTATTTGGTTAGCACGTATCTATGAGTTGGAGTACCTATGCGACTTCACAAGGCGTGTCATATAAATTAAACTGGGAGCAAATAAGAGGCTTTTCGTTTTCAGTTTTAATCTGATACATCTCTGATCTTGTCGTCGGTACTTAACGCAGCTTCGTATCACACCTGTCACAGCTGCTAAATGACGCCGTGCGAGAAATGTGCCTAAACCCTGGGGTAGTTGGCTGTTTCTCTAAAGATGCCTTGCAATCGGTTCTAAAAAAATGTAAGCGTTAGTGGAGCTTTGGCTGCACCATAACAGGGAAGTTTTCAGACAAATTTGAAAACACCACTATATAGTTACATCGCGAAGACTACTGAAACACAGGAAGGAATACCCGAAACGCCACTAGATGTATTGTGATCACAATCTGCAATATAAATGTATCGCGCATAGCATCACTTAGTATGACTTGAGATTGGGACCTACCTGGTTTACTTGTGAGTAGAACTGGTAAAATAGCCACTAAAATATCCATTTGTGTGTGGTGGTCGGAACTGTACAGTTTCCTCAGAGAAATGCAAAGCTCTGAGCTTCACAGAAATCCAAACTTGACCAGCTGCTCGTGTGCCCGTCTTGAAACTATGCGGCACACACCAATGTTGGATGTATCTGATTGGACCATTCCACCTTTCTGAAATGGGGGATCCGTCTGTACCCGTGCAGTGGTGCTGCCCCTGACCTACAAAACATTTGGGTGTTTGTGCTCGGGGTTTTTGAGGAAATGACAATAAACTAAAAATATTTTCTAAATTAAAATTATGTCCGCTGCACAAGATTAAGTTTATTTAAAGGCGATTTCTCTGCGTTATTCCCCTTTAGAAGAAATAGACACCTCCCACTCTATTGCTGGCGGAAGAAGGTTTTCCTAACAAAGCCAAGAAGCTCACAATAATGACAATGACATTGTTGTTGTTGTCAGTAATCATACATATTATTTTTGGCACATAATTTGTTGTGAACAAAAACTGGAACATAGATATGGGTAATACTAGCATGGAACCCTGTGTTCTATTTAAAGGTCTCTATTGGCCAATATTCAGAATTTGGAAGCAAATTGTCTTGACTGGATTAGCTTTAATAGCCTCCTTTCAGTGTATGAGAATTCATCAAAGATGGTTAACTACATATTTCCTTGTTTATCTTCCTCGCCCTCCCTCCCCCCCTCCCTTATTCTATCTCGCTCTCTTTTTTTTCTCCAGGGAATTATGGCCTTTTTGAGAAGAATAGGTACTGCAATACAAATTTCTCCTGGGAGTTGTGTCTGTAGGATCCTATTAATCATGCTAGGCTCAACCCCAACCTGCCTAATTTCTGTAGAGTGTCATGTTGTCTGTGTTGCACACCATGTACGAATAAGAAGGCACAGTGCTGACGTTGAAAACATTGACATTTATTTAGAGATTTTGGAAGTTATACATTATTTGATAAACTCTAATTTATGACATAGTAATATAGGCAAAGATATTATACATAAATTGCATTTGTATACATAAATACAAAATCTGAGGTAGGGCCTCAAGAATGAATGACATTTTAAAATAAATAGTACCTTTCACATAATATTATATATATTTTCTCTTCTAGCACAAGATTCAAAACATCATAATTTTATATTTGTACTCTATTTGTATGGCAATCCAATAGATGTCACGGTCTGACGGAGGTACATATCTATATCCATAGGCAGCAGTACCCCACATAGAACACACCAAAATATATGACATTACGCAAGTAATTAGAAATTTAACCTATACAGTGATAGGTCCACAATAAAGTGCCAAAAAGACACAACATACACTACATAAGATATTTTATATATATTGTATACATATGTTTGTGTATATGTATGTATGTATATATATATATATATATATATATATTCATACATACATATATATGGCAGATTTTAGATTGCTCTGCATCTATAATTTGACATACATATAATATTCTGCAATTATAAGACATCTATAAGGCCAATGGTTACCTGAAGATGTATTGTAACATATTGGCTCATATCAATGAACACTAATGGAAAACAACTGGCAGTATCTCTGTCTCCCAAATACACATGCTTTTATTTCTTTTAATTTTATTTCTTTTACATTTTTTTCATTTTCTTATCTCAGAACCCTTCATAAAGGTCTCCCTCTTTGGTTAGCTACTGCCTAAAGTTGACTTGTAGGCATAAAATGATGCTTTTTCTGTAAATTTGAATACAAGGAAAAACAATGATTTTCCCCACATGCCGGTATTCTGAGGAAGTGACATGGAACTCTACATCAATGACAACATAGCAGGTGCATGCAAAGCAGAAAGTTAGGAGGGGCACAAGCATACATATACCTAAAAAGGCCCTAACAGGATCACAAAAAAACACAGAAACATGAAAAACGTCAAGCTTGCTGCCTTGTTTTATAATAATTTGTTAATGATTTTGTATCTGAAAGCAAATCCCTTGTGATTTACAACTTTAGGAGGAAAAAAGGAGAACACAAGTATGATTTCAGCCAGAGACACAGTTGCTCACAGGCACTGTACTGTATTCCTGCTTGTACTTTCTGTAGAATAATGTCATTGACTGATGCAGTTTTTTTCTTTTTTTTCTCTGTTTTGGAAAACTGCCAAAGTGTTTGTTGAAATTTTCACTGAACAGATGGAGTAGAGCAGTGGGTTCTACAGTCATAGCTCTGGTCAAGAAAGTCAGAGAGAAACAGGACACACAGGACACAGTAACCACATGACACATAAATTAATTCAGGGATAATAAATAATTCTGAATTAAATAAATTTCTATTGCAATCTGTCTGTGTCTGTCACAGAATTTAACATTTTTCAGGATAGATCTGTGTGTAAATATGTGTGTGCTTGCATGCATGCGTGTACATATGTGTATGTGTGTGTGCGTGTGTGTGTCTGTGTCTGAATGTATGTATATGTATATTTTCTAAGCGTGTTATATAAGAATTTCAATATGGCTACATCAGTGAAATGTGAGTGAAATGTTTTGAAATATGTAAATCTACAGGGTATATTTTACTGCACACAGGGAAATAATTTACATAAAATGATTACAAAACATAACATTTCACTACACACACTACATAACATGGTTTTTCTTTTCTTATTCCTTTCTTTGTCTTATGCTTTGTCCCTGTGTTTTAAACAATTATTAAAACATCTATTTTAAACTTAGCACTTCATTTCACCATAAGAATAATATTTTTTACAGTATATGGTGGTCATATGCTGGCATAATCTCTTTAGTCATCAGGTTCAGAAATGTTTTCTCCCTTGACAGTACAGTTCATTCACCCATCACCAGCTTGAGGAGTTAAACGCCTTTAAATCAAACAATGTTCACTTTCATTGGAAGATAAGAGCTCAATTAAATAACGCACAGTCAAGTTACATCCATCCAGGTGGAGAATAAGCTTATTAAGGTAACAACTTGATGCAGTGGCACTCTGGATTTAAGGATTGTATTGACTCCTTGAAATTATTGTAAATTATTCATGATCTAAACACTGCAAGATTTGGAGACAACCTCTTTTTGGCAAAGTCCCTTGGAAAACACATATTTATAATGCCTGGTTAAAGCTAAATTAGGCACAAGTTAAAAGAGGACAGTCTTAATTTCAAAAGCTGAACAAATTACATTAAGCCATTTGTCTACAATGCCAATTTTGTCCAGGAAGTATTTACTCCCTTCAAAATGTCTCAAAGCGACATGGCAAGAAATATAAAACCACTACATTTAATTTTCTGGATGCTAACGTACATAGCATCAACAAAATGTGGCTGATGAAGTCAGTTTTACCTGAGACCCTGACACATGAAAACAGATAGACAGGCAGACAGGCAGACAAAATGTCAAAACTGTCCCCAGAGTTCCACAACAGGAATCCCATAAAAGCACAGGTCCAAAAATGAAAGTTGTTCTTCCAAAACTATTCTCACCCTCTAGCCACTGTTCATAATACTCATTGGGACATGACAACACTAGCGCTCACAACATGGACACAAAGACCACCATTTTAAAAAGTGTTCCCATTTGCACAAGATACAACAATACAGTCATACACATTCTCTCTTAATATTTAAGCCTACTGAAACTAGATATATGAAAAGGGAGATGACCCACAAGTGCCATAAAGAGACCACAACATTATAGCAGTAAATAGTCTATATAATTTTATGCACACATATATGGCCATTGAGTATATTTATAAAAGTAGCGAAGTACTAGTGCAATTTCACACTGTGACTTGTGTTTGTCCTTACAGTATGATAAGATGAAAAGCATACTGATGTACAGTATGAAAGACACAAGATGGAGCAACACGGATGTGCTCTAAACTACTCATGTGCTTTGCTTTGAGTAAGTATAAGAGAGAATATGTATTAAATTCCATATATAGAGGAAGAGCTAGGGAACATTTAATCAACTCTTGAGCCAAGAGAGAACAGTAAGCCTAGACTCTACAACACAGAACTATAGAAGAGTAACATTTTTCTATTTAGAACATAGTGAACAGCCAGCATTATGCAAAACCATATTCAGAGGATATTAAGGATATAGAAGTAGGCACAAATGACATATTTCTTACAATAAATGTTGATAACATTAAAGTTGGTAAATAGGTTAAATGCTTACAGGGGGAAATACTGTATATATGATATGTAATTACACACATGATCAATCAAGTCCAACTACTGGCATAAAGATGATGAAAATGTGCCAGTTTATGGGACCAATATTGCGATTTCATAGCAGAAGTATAAATTTAATAGATGCTATGACCAGTCATTTGGTCTTGATAAATGCTAATGTTTTGTTGTCCATGAATTTATTTTAATGGGTCACAGATGCTCGCATTCTGTGCCTGTGTCATCTGCTTTATTATCATTAAAGTACAGGAATCCATGGAAAACACATCTGTCAGGAGAAGCCCTGCATGGCCCAGTATTCCCTAGGAGACAAATTGCTTTACAAGATGATTTTAATTTTGGAACAACCTCTTTGAAAGGGCTTTGCATTCATTAGTTGGTTGTCTATGAGTCTATGAGGGAAAAAAAAAAAACACTGCATTCACAGGGGAAAAAGGAAAGGTTCCACCTGGGTCACTTACTCCACTCAGGAACCTGGAAGAGAAGAAAGGAGTAAGCGTGGGAGAGGGGGAATGAGAGAGGGAGGAGTGGGGAGACGTGCCTTATTTCCACCCATAGCCCCCTGCAGTCGCTACTGGTACTGGGATCCCAGCTCGAAATCCTTGGGCGGTAGCTTGAGCCCCAGCGAGTTTGTGCCCAGGGGGTCGATCATGTTCTTGTAGCGTTCGCCACGGTGCTTCATCAGGAAGGGGCCCCAATCAGGCTGAGGGGAGCACACCAGCTTTAAGCGCTGTGGAAGAAGAGAAGCAATTATATTTACCCAGAATGCAGCACTACAGACACACGGACAGGACAAGCAGCTCTGATTACTGATCAGGGCAGAAGAACTGCAGCTAAAGTTGTGGTCTGTGTGTCCATATCACGGGTTCACGGCACACCTGCATAATTAAGACCTTTCATTTTGCACTGAATCTGCTTTAGCGATTCATACAACCTGAGCAGTCAACAGTGGGTATCGCATCTTAAAGCAGAGTTGCATAATACAGCCCCACTGCATATTTTATCATGTTTGTCACCACTGTCTTGTATTCTGTGCATTCAGCAAGGCATACATCCCTTCAGAGACACTTGAAGCATTGTATTTCATTCAGTTCCATGTGTGATACACTATAACATGCGCAATAATGCATGATGCCCCAGATACAGACATATTCATGACAGATAAATATTGCAGTGCAACCATTATGACACATCCAACAGAAAAAAAGTCTCCATTTTTTTCATGTCCACTTCAGGGGAACATGGTATGTGTCACTTTTCAATCATTGCCACAGGTGTGATCCTTGTCCTCCACACACAGAACACAAAACAAAGGGCCCCCACCCCGTCATCAGAATTTAAAGGATCAGACAAAGGGGTGGGGGGGGGGGATTACATTTGTTCAGAGAGACAAGTGATGTCTGCTTAGCTGAGATAGATTTTCAACAAATCAGTCACCAAAAAGGAAATACCCTTAAATGCGGGGCCCGTATGATGTGCTTTCAGGATAATTAAACGCAGTGGTCTTTACAGGGATTAATTGATCAGGCAGTTTTCTTTGCTTTTACTTGTGTCACTGCAGTGACTTCAGATGTGCATCATCTCTGTGGACTGAGAAGAGCCTATTTAGTATCACTCTGCCAAGAGCACACATTCTTTCATATGGCGTAAGGACTGCCTCGGTCAGTCCTTCAAAAAGAGTGTCCTTCCTTTAATAACGCCTAGAAGAATGGCACTAGCAGTTCACACACTGAAGTCCCATCACTATAGATAAATCAGAGCATTTAACTCTCTCTGCTGAACTCACGGAGTACTAGACAAATTAATGCTGAACCCAGTTCTCCATCCTCTGCAGTTTAATGAGAGGGATCAGGGTATTGACTCAGGCCTGAGCCGTTTTTTTTTTTTTCTGGCAGTGGACAAAGCCATTTTCACTTCTGTGTCCTTACCTCGATGAAGGTACCGGGCGCCAGGTGCATTTTGATCACAAACATGATGGGAATCCAGATGACTGAACAGATGACCATTAGCCAGCCCAGAACCATGGACCAGGTGGGGTACGTATAATCCTCATAGGTCATCACCTTCCACTGGTACAAACTCAAGCCCAGGATGAACTGCAAGGGGAATAAATGAAATGACTCTACCACAAGTTTGATGCTGATTTTGTAAGCACAGAGAGTGGTTCTGGCGCAATACTGCCTGGCTTGCATGATTGACTGGAACCTGTACTTAACTGTCATAATGTCTGCCCTTATTCAGGAATTATAATTATCATTGTTCTGCCCTCCAGATAATTCCCAGTTGTGAATTATTTCCCAGTTGTGAAGTGTGAAATATTGAACATATAGTGAATGGGAACTATTATTACATAAGATAACACAATATCCAACTGAGTAGGCATGGTTGGACATACTGTGAGAATAGTAGGGGTTACAAAGGCCCAGCAGACTCTCCAGAACTTGTTTGGCTGGAATCCAATCATCATTTCAATGTCTTCACAGAATCTCTGCAAACCTGAAAAATGAAAAAAAAGAGCTTGGAATGAGTCAGAACATCAGTTGTCAGTTCTCACTACATTTACAAATACAGTGGCACACAACAAAAAACTGACCTAGTTTTATTTAAACCAAAGTCAGGGGGGAGGCAAATAGGACTTCTAAACAGTGACTATTCCACCAGGAGAGAGTGACAGGATAAATGGGACAGAGCAACCCACTTTTTTATTCCTCCAAACAATTTATTTTTTCATTTTGATTTTCCTCCAAAAACCAGGTTTCCCAATAGAGAATTATTTCCAATGCGCTCAAATGGAATTCAAAAGCAACCTGTGCTCCCTCACTGATAACCACAGGAGCAGACCACTGACGGTGACCAACAAGGAGCTGGGGCCATCTAGTGGTGGACAACTGGTAGTATTGTAATTCCCAAAGGGATTAGGCAGCGGCACAAAACATGAAATCACTTTGCCAGAAAAGCACTTTTTAAAGACAATGCTTAGCTTACCATAGATGTATGACACCCCCACCAGTTCAAAGATGGCGATGATGACAAGAGAATAGGAGGCTGCAAATGTATCCACCAACTGCAGCATGTACATCCCACTCTGCAATATTTAAAGAGAGGTACCATGGGATAAAGAAATAAACAGCACTTTCAATCCAAGCAGCCAGTCTCAGATGTAACCTGCATTCCAATATTTCTTTTTAACCTGCACTCAACTCCAGCACAGAAACCTAGTTATTCCTCCAGGAATTCCTTTGTACTCAGCCATTTTGAATGGTCTGCTACATATGATTCCAAGGTAGATAAGTGGTCAATGTGTTATGGTACGTCCCCAGAATCTATGGGATGCTGCACATGCTGTTTTAATGATTCTAACTGATAACAGCAGGCATTGCAGCGGTTTTAATGATGCCTGTTTGACCCATTTAACTTTGTGTTGGGGCACTGGTCATTACTCCAGGTCCATCTGACTGAGACGAGCGACAGAACGGAGGAGTCAATTGTCTGTGCTTGTCAGGGCACTCTCATTCAGTCTTCTAACTAATGTCTTAATTAACTTCGGCAGTATCTCCCCGTCATTCACCGCGGCGCGATGAATAGGCTTTGTGTGATCACGCTGGAGCTACCCGCCTAGCCACAGTTCAAACTCCAAACTGTTAGCGTTAGGCTCACCTCGATGATCATGGGGAAGCCCAGCACGAAGAAGCTGATGCAGCACACCAAGGTGAAGATGGGTTTGTGCTTGCGCAGGTATTTGGGGAACTCGTCCGATACCGATGTCACAATGGTCTCTATGGTAGCAAACTAAGAGATGAAGGAAAAAGAAGGGGGGGGAGGGGTTGGTGTTGTTGACAAAAGATTAACAGTTACAAATCTTACATTAACATTATACTAATCTGCAGTAACGCTGATTTATTCTGTTTAAGTCGCAGAGCAAATTTATTTTCAAAACAATCTATTCTCAGCTTAATTCATTTTCACCAAAACAGGACTCGGGCTCATCAGGCAATTAAGCTTCTCTCTAATTAAAGAGCGCCTGATTGCAGAGTTGTTTTCCCATAAGGGATTGAGGGCATGAAATTGAGCGTGTAACCCCCACCCTCGCTCGACAGCAGTCAAAACGGTTCGAGTAAGACGCCTCATTTGTACAGAGAAGCACGGGCCTGAGCACTCAAGCGTTCTTAACCTCCAACACCCTGGTCGTTAATCCAGAGAGGCCTTTGAATCCCTGACCAACAATCTATCTGTCCATTTGCATCTCTGTTCGGCTCGTATTATTTTGAATCCAAGCATTTTTACTGCTATAGTTCACGTATCCTCCCTCAATTCAGGAGAGTGTAAACAGGCTCACATTCTCTCTTCCCAAGCCCACGATGCTAGCTGCCACTTCGCTACACATCAAAAGCCTGTTCAAGGGCAGTAGGTGCAGCTACTCAAACGGGGCGGGCAGGCTGTGACATTTCCATCGACCAATGAGAGTTGCTGCAGACAAAGTGGGGGAGCCCTCCCTCCCTGGGTGACACTGTAGATAATTGGGTATTGCGAGTCAGCTGATCTCATTGTGGATAATATGCATATGAAAAACAGGCCACTATGCACCATCTCAAAATGATGGTGGATGCTTAAAGCTATTATTGGTCAGGAAAACACTTCTGACTGGGAATTCCAAAAGGAGGGAAATTTATTTTTTTATTTCAAACAAAAATTTTTGAAATAAATTCCTATTTTCAGATACAGGAAGTGTAATGTTCTCCTTTCCAATTCATCAAAATCACCTTAATAGACCATATTAAGCGTAGTACCTTGAAGTTAGAAAATGCTAATGCTAGATTTGTGTGTTGCCTTTCCTTTTAAATTCATTTAATCTTGCTTAGTACAGAAATGCGGAAACAAAAAAGGCACATGCAGTATATGATCCAGTACACACAAAGGCCAAAACAGTAAGAACATTAATCCTCCTTGCAAGAAGAGTCATTCATCATCAATAGAAAAATATAACCCAGCCACAACAGAGCAATGGCTCCAGGTGCATTGAAGGATTTATGTGGAATCAAAATGAGGTCCGAATCTGAAAACAGAGTTACGATTGATTTTGACTTTTTCTTTCATTTTCATTTTTCATTTTTTCAATAAACTCTACCTGGACCTGTTTTGTACTGTATTTGAGGTTGTCTCTCTGTCTCTCTCTGCTAGAGCAAAGTGGGTGGGAAGGATGCTGAAGGGGTCATGGGCTTTGGAGGGATATGAAAAATTATGATTCTACCCCTGGTTCCTATTGGACCTTTCCTGGGGAGAAAGTAATGGAGTTATGAACATTTCACATCTGTTTATTGCTACACTTGTCTTTTATTATATCCAAATTGCTTATGAATAGTTTCATCTAAGTGTACATTGGTGGCATTCATTGTCATTCTTAAATGTCAACCATTATAGGTTGTAGACTCCATCTCCCATAAGTAACAATTAAACAGGCTACCTAACAGTTTGCCTCTTAAACTCACCTCTTTTCTAACTTTAACACAATTATATAACTACTCAGCATTAGCGTGTTAAGAGTAATGGATCATTTCAAAGAGTGTCAACCTCAGCCAGTCTTGGAAAAATTAATCAAATTTCTCACTCAGGTACGGTTTTGTTAAAGAAGGCATGCTGATTCATTTTGTTCAGGCGCTGTACGCCCACATATGCTCTTTATTCTGTGAAATGTGTTTTTATTATTTAAATTAGCCTTCAACAAGAATTATATCAAGACCTTTTTTACAAAATGGAAAGGAAATGCCACCATTCATTGAAGCACATACTATATGCTTGCATAAGATTCTTAAACAGTGAGAGCAATTTATTTTAGAAGATATCAACAACCCATGCTGCTGTGAAAGCAATAGCAATTCTGCATGGTTCATCTCAGGATAACCGCAAGACTGAACACCATCAGTAGCTCCATATCATTATACACAGTAGTATGTTAGATGAGTAAGTTACACACTTTTAAAGAAAGGTCTTAATGAGTTTTTTGTTTATTACTCATTAGCATAAAGGGCAACTCCAACCAAAATAACAATCATAATTTGATATGCCCCATCTCACCCTCAAAATAATTTCTGTGACCTGTAATTTGTGTGTTGAAAACAAACCTTTTACCTCAAAAAGACCATGATGTCACTGGGATATAGGCCCTATGCTTATCATTCAAAAGGAAACGTAAACCAAAATTCAATGTTATTGTAATTTATTGAACCCTTCACATACTACTTTCTGTTTCCTGCATCCGTAACACTGTGCTTCACTGAATGAAACTGCCCAAGTGATTTAAACATGTCTGCCCTTGTGATGCAAAACATGTGACATGTGAGATTATTCCAGGACAGGAGATGGATAGCTAGGAGGTCGATATGCTGTACATGTTATGATGTGTTGGCCATAATATAGATGAACAGAACATTCTTAATTCGGGTTTAAATTCCCCTTCAATTCCACTAGCCTGTACAACATTCTGTCCATGGTACTGTTGTGATTTTATTGGAAGATTGTAAGGAGAACATGTATTGCAATCAAATCAGAAGCAAAACAAGTTCCTTTGAGCTTTCAGAAAAACAGATATTGCATCTTTGATTATTTGCAAAAGTAGATGCCGCATAATACAAAAATGCAATAGTGGGGATTGAATCATTGTGTGGCAAAACCCCTCTGGTGTTTCATGTGCAAATCTACAGTATCCAGTGCTTCCTATACAGCCAAGGTGTGAGCTGCACATTCCAGAATAGACTTCCAGACGGTAGTAATAGTCGTTACCATGGTATCCAGCCCCAGAGTCAGCAGCATGAGGAAGAAGATGATGGCCCAGAAGGGAGAGAGGGGCAGCCTGGTCAGGGCCTCAGGGTACACCACAAAGGCAATGCCTGGACCTAGGAAAAAGGGGAGGAAAGACAAATGGTCCAATCACGTAAGTGATTTCAGCAGCAGTACAGTGTGTTCTGTGTACAGTATGAGGCGGCAAAAGGCTGCTCGAAAAAAAAAAAGAAAAAAAATGCATCTCCCACATTAAGTTATGCCATGCTGTATAATATATATAGTTATATGTTTCATGGAAAGTCCTATCATTGGTAATCTGTCATTTAAAATACCGTTATTAAATATTTTTAATGTATTTAAATATATATATATATATATATATATATACATATATATATATATATATAACATACAAGCATACTTAGCTGTATGCACTACATATTCTGTTGGCCTATGCTAAGCTGACACATACTGAATTCATGCAATGTAGTAATATTGGTACAGTTGTTGCAGGACTGTTGCTCCAATGCTAAACATGATCTCTGTGGCGATTATTCAGTTTACCTTCATCAGCAACCTTCTCAATGGGCACCTTCAGCTCGTGGGCCATGAAACCAATCACAGAGAAGATGACAAACCCTGCGAATATGCTGGTGGCACTGTTCGTGCATGTCACTATTATTGTATCTCTAGAAGATAGGAGACACGATCAAGACAAAATTAAATGCGGATGAAATCAAGCATTGGCCACAGATAGCACTGTATGTCCTTTTCAAGTCAAATGTTTAATCAGCATGGGTGGGCTTGGTTTGTCCTTATATGGGTCATCTCCTACAAATACAGTGACAAACTACAGTGAAACCTGCCTTGGCGGTCACCGGTCAACGATGGCTCATTTTTATTACTCCCTTTCACTTTTCACTATATCAGGGGGGTCCATTCTTTTGGGTGCAGGTTTTTCTTTAGCCCAGTACTAAGATGTTTTGCAGAGGGCTGTCCTGATTGGTTGTTAAGATTCAGGTGTGGTGAAATTAGGAGTGGCTGATTTCAGAGCCTGGGGCAGTCAGAGACCAGATTTTTTCTTAGTTTAATTTTTTGATATCTGTCAGGATGTGAAGGAAATTCAACCAAATATGAACAAAAGTTCTTTAAAACAAACTTACATGGAACACCTTAAAATTTTGTTTGTTGAGCTCTAGAATCAACAAAATGTAAGTCACTTAAAGTAATGATGCTTTGGTATTGTAGGTCTTCACAAACTAGAGACACTATTGCCCTCTAGTGGAAAAGATAATTAATACATGCTGAAAAAACAGTCCTTTCATTATAGCTTAATCTATCAGTCAGGTAGAGAGGTATATAATCTTTCAGCTTTTCAGTCATTCTTTCAGGATTTTAAGGAAATTATAAATGAATAAACAAAATGAATATAGGCATCAATGATGGTATCAAGTCTGAAACTGACACAACATATTAGCTCTGTTGTCTGAGGTCGTTTGTGGGCATAGGGCATTTAGCAGATGCTCTTATCCAGAGTAACTTACACAACTATTTATAGTTGTGTCAACTTTTTTACTTTTTACATATACACTGAAAGTTAAGTACCTTGCTCAAGGTTACAATGACAGTGTCCTCCCGAGGAATCGAACCTCCAACCATTAGGATACAACCTTTAGGTTACAAAACCAGCTCCTTACCCATTATACTACACAACACATGAAGTCTTCAGATGCAAAATGTTAACTCTCCCACATGCAAAAATGTTATCTCAGCTCTGATAGAGTGCATTTTAACTAAATAAAGTATATGAAATCCCTTTTATTCTCAAATAAACTTTTAATACGCAAAACATTCTATTGCGTGAGACTTACAGGACACAACTCACATATTACAGCACATCGTGATTAGTGTGTAACCATTTCCCACATCTATATTCTGTCTAAATCATCTTACTGCAATGTGCTGTGTCACATACAATGGACTATAGGTTATTAAAACCTATTATCCATTAGAGCTGGATAATGCAGAAGCTAACCCACTTTTTAAGCAATTAACCAAAGTAAAATACAAATACATAAATTTTCACATTGTGTTTTATGAGTGTGCATGATATATTAGGGATATAGAATTTGAAAGTACTTGAATGTTTAACACATACATTATGACAATTTCTTAAAGCATTACATTCATTCAGCCTCCTAGCCTTATAAGAGTAAATTACAGTGTCTGTTGAGAGAATAGAAGAGAACATCTTGGGTATTCTTTCTCAAACTCCCAAAGTTAAGTAGGTTTCTTGTTTAGGAGTCCCAATAGCACAGCACTATTCATTATTTAAAAATATGCATTCCCCCTGCCCAGATACAGAACCATAGTTATTACTCCACACTGGCAAGTACTATACATGTATATTTGTAATTAGCAGACAAGTGAATGACATTCAAACTAGCCACATACAGTAAATCAGGGGTCTCAAACTCCAGTCCTGGAGGACTGCAATTTCTGCTGGTTTTTGTGATTTCTTTTCAGTCAGCAGGCCTTGAAAACAAGGTGCACAGACTTTTAAGCCAATCAATGACTTAAATTAAGCGCTTAACTTAATTGCTTAATTCCCCCCGGGAATAAATAAAGTCTTTAGAATTGAAACTGAAATATAGGATCACTTCAAATACTAGCAGACAGCAGCACTCCAGAATTTGGATTTGAGATCCTAGTAATAAATCCTTAGTCAACAGATCATGTGTATGGGTATTTACACGCATTTATGATTATAAGTTCTATGGTACAGGAGTATTATGTGAATATTGAACAAGCAGCTCTTGCCTGCATCTATATCTGTTCATTCAACCACACTACAAAGAGCAAAAAAAGCATCCTCATTGAGGAACTAGACCCAGCCTAATATATTTGGACCCATCTATGTCTACATAAAAGCTCCATTACCTGTAACAGTTATTGTGAAACTTGTTGTAGGAAGACAGAGTGATGAGTCCACCCCAGGCTGCAGACAGTGAGAAGAAAATTTGAGTAGCAGCATCCTTCCACACCTAGAAAAAAACATAAGTTTGGAGGTTACAGAGGGAGGCAGCAGGGGGAGCCACAGCATTGAGAACCTACATGAAGCTAAGCTTAGCAATGTATTCTAAAGACAAACATAATACCTTGCAGAAACCGTACCATATATGTCTATTAGTTCCATGATAAAGGAATCTAGCATTAAAAAACAGGGCTTCATCATAAATTCAGGTTATTTGTTTGTCACATTGTAGTAGTGCTCAAGAAAGAAGCCATATTGACAATGTCAAATCAGAACCGTGTTTCATTTAATATGCATATGCGTGTCATTTATTATGACTGGTTGTAGGGACAGTTGTGCAATGTTTTTTTTCATCTGTGATAGATGGAAGATTCAGAGGTGATTCACAGAGCCCATGTGATCTACCTCCCAACCACCAAACACCACCACGACCAAACTCGACTCAAGTTCAAACTCAAGTTCCACAGTTCACGTAAAATGCTACCCCATGCTAACAATTTTAGCAATGTCATATCTGGTAGTATGTCCACCTGAAGAGAAAAATATGGTGTGTAAAGTAATTACCTTAGCATCATTCAGTTTCTCCCACTTTGGTGTTATAAAGTAGAGGATGCCAGAACCAGCCCCAGGCAGGGTGACCCCCCTGATCAGGAGAATGATCAGCACTACGTAGGGGAAAGTGGCTGTGAAGTACACCACCTACGAAAATAACGAAGACAGAAGGCATGGTTTGTCATTGGCTGTATTTGGTATTTAAGCGTTAACAGCACAAGCGCGCGATTTCAACACACAGACTGCAATTTTATTAAAAATACACTAGAGGGAAATCTTTGACAGGAATTCTGATCATTCCAGAAAGTTGGTATTGATATGGAGAGCTCTAGTAGAGTTACTGTAACAGCGGCGAGGGCATAATGCTGAATGACCAGGATTGAATGTTTGCCTTACCTTCCCCGATGACTTTATTCCTTTTGCTAGAGATGCATAGACAATTATCCAGGCCAACAACAGACAGAGGGCCAAAGGCCAGCGAATATCTCCCGGGTACTCGATTCCTTTAGAAATGTGCAGCACGTTGTACCTGCCAATAAAAATGCATTTCAGACAGTATTGTGAGGAGACTGAACATATAAGGATGTTGACTATCTGTTTACACAGGGGAGCAGACAGCAGACCTAAAAGCTAATTTAGAATTACCCAGATCACTTTTTCTCCGACAGCGCATGCACCAATGATGGGCCAATAATAAAGCAAATGACCCGAAACCTTTCTATCAGTCGAGCAGCAAGTAAGTGTTTAATCGGAGAAACAAAAATACACTTGTACTAATTTACATCCACTTACTTGAAATACTCTTCACTGGGGCTGACATAGGTTTTGTTTTCTGATGTAAGATTGGCGAGTTTGCTTAGATTCCCAACCGCATTAGCCGTCAAACAGAAGGTTGTGTTCTTAACCGAAGTTATGTTCCTGTCCCGTAGTATACAAGAGTCTGTCACAAGAGGGAAAGAAGTGTATCAATTAATTAAGTTTCACTAACTTGAAAATTGAATTGCGAATATAATTTAACACCGAATGTTATTCTCTTTTACTGTGTCATACTTTCCACCCTGCAGTGAAAACGGAGCTTAAGCGACATTGCATCGGATGAGTAGCCTACACTCCATTTGCAGTGGCTGCAGGCAAACTGGTATATATATATTTGCATTTGTGATTATGATCAGTATCTTCTTTCATATCGGATCAATAGATACCAAACCGCAGTGAAAGATGCTACAGTCGTATTATTATAGCGTGAACTAACTACTGTAATTTTCTATAAGGCCACAAGATGGCTCTTCTACACATAGTGACGCTCAGCGGCTGTATACAGTAAATTTGCCAAGCAAGCATTTTTAGGGACACTGTAGCCTACAATATAAAAATCTGGAGGGAAAAGACATTCCATTCACAAAGATTTTATTATAATTCCAACAATTACTTAACGATAGTTGGGGATTATAGATTAGCCTATTGTAAGATACAATATCATTTTATTTTTAAACATGTTTTATAAATTAAAAGACAAAATGATTCGTTGTTAATAATGACATGTATGTTTACTTAATTAAACACTAATAAAATGTCAAAAATAGCAAATTGTTCATCAGCGAGGAAATGCTTTAAGGCTATAATATCGAATCAAAAGTATGATGTTTGATTACATCTCTGTATTTCTCATATCTTATTAAATACAGTAAATATCAAAACAATTTAATGTGGCTGTATAGACTATATTCACTCTATTCAATACTACAGATGAATGCTATAATGTTCAGCTTTGAAAGAAAGGATTAACCATTGCGTCTCTTTTCGCCACAGAGCAGGCCGGCGCATTGCGCATTAATAAAGTTGGTCGTTCACGCTAGGCATTTTTCATTCTCTTACCTAAAAGAAGCATATCTTTGTCCTTACAGTCCATGGTGTTCCACGAATTCTTACAGTTAGCCCATGGGAGTGAGCCCTTCAACGAAGCGAACAGGTAGTACAATGTCCAGCACATAATAATATTATAGTATATGGCTATTAAGACAGATATAATCAACATGGCAATCCCGCAACCTAAAATAAATAAATGAGACGAAATATATAAATTATTCTTATGTAGGAAAGAAGTTGGTTATAATCATCACATTTGTATAGTTCGCAATGTAAAAGAACCGTAGCTTTTGTGCAGAAAATAGCCACATATCGTAAAATATTTTTGTTTGGTTTGTATTTCCTCCACTTTCTTAGGAATATCAAGTGTATCAGTTTGAATTATTTTTCATGTCCTAACAGAACTGCTTAATATAAAAAGCATAACTGTATAGAAATTGAATAAACGTAAACGTAAATAAATTTACCTTGCAAAGCCGGTATAGCTTTCCATACAGATACGGGGCCCTGGCTGGCGAACTGGCCCAGAGATACTTCCATTAAAAATATAGGAATTCCCGCGAGGCACAACATTATCAGGTATGGTATCAAAAAAGCACCTATACAAAGAAATGATGCCATGTTTAAGCATGGTCTGAAACAAATTAACGTTAACATATGACCAGACACGTGTTTGCAAGTGAGATGATAACATGTAGACGTATTAAAGGACACCAATCTCACATATTATTTACATATAGGCTATTATATATTTGTCATCTAACGTTTCAGAAGAATCTCACTGAGGAGACGCTGGACAGAAATGTTTCAATACTGCATTATCAGCAATGAAGTTTAAATAGTTTCTATAAAATAATGATTTACATTGCACAATTTCACACACGGATAATAATAATAATAGTAGTAATAACAATAAGATACACACGTGCTCATTATTTTCGATATTATTGTTGTTATTAGTAGTAGTAGTAGTAGTAGCAGCAGCAGCAGCAGCAGCAGTAGTAGTAGTAGCAGTAGTAGCAGTCGTAGTAGTATTAGTAATTACATAGTAGTAGCACCACTAGCAAAACACCAATAGATCTTTTTATGGTACACAGTGTCTTTGAGATATCCACTTTGTAAAATGAAAACTGTTAATCAAGAAAATAATTTATAGTATAATTCAAAGATTCAAAACTGCCCACGAACACAAATGGTACAGATAGGGTTTTTTCCATTTAAATAGCCATTGTCAAACTAATGCATGCATTTCAATAACACCTTTAAGCGACATATTCATGGCAGGCATAAAACACAAATGATATGGGTCTTGGGTCGCTGTTCGGTTGCTGTAATATTATAGCCAGGGGCTTTGTCGGGGTATGTTACGTATTAAAAAGCATGAAGTGTTAGTCTGCTGTGGTGAAAATATTTTCCTAGTTATCGTTCTAGTTGCTAGTGTTATGAAGTAATACTCAAGTTCGTGATAATACAACTATGGGTTTAGCACAGCAGTTCTTTTTTCTTACCTCCTCCATTTTGGAAGGCAAGGTATGGAAATCTCCACACGTTACCCAAACCGACTGCATACCCAACCATGGAGAGAATGAAATCCATTTTATTTGACCAATTTCCCCTAGCTTTGTTCTCATCTCCTTGGTCGTCATCGTCATCCTAAAGAAAACATTTATTTAAACATTAAATTGCTTCTGCCTTACATATACGTTCCAGGTATGGCCAAGATTGCATGTGCAATAGATCAAAAATTACAACCAAGTAGCCTAAGTGTAAGTCTTGAAATTAATCAACATGTTAAAACAACGCCTGTTTTCATTATACGAAAAATGTGATCGGCATGCCATCACTGCCGGCTCGGGTGTGTACAATGTTCTAGGCTAGGCTAACCTACATTTAAAGAAACTGGGGTTTTCATGTTAAAAGTCCTATGCCAAAGAGACTGCTACATGTTTACCAATGGAAAAGAAATATGCAAAACAGAAAAATCAATTAACTAGGCAAGAAGTGTCCCTGAGGTTTTGAACAATAGCCATAATCCGCATCCTTATGTAATACATTATTCCGCAGTGCCACGAGTTGTAACCAGTCCCTAGAGAACAGGGTGGGGGGTATGTTCCTGGTGCTACTTGGATGGAACAGTTTCGCGTAAAATACTCTCGGGAAATGTAGCATACTTGTTATAACTACATATAAGGTACGTCTATTATAATATTATAATACATGTTTAAATACAATTGTGTTCATGACACACAATAGCCTACATCTTCAAGCAGCGTTTGAATTTTCTTGAACAAATAATTAAGATAATTGGGACACTCTTTGCATAATTCATTTCGGTTACACATGTTAATTGTTCAATTGAAAAAAGACACGTTTTTATAATTGCCTGTTCAACTGTTCACCTGCAGAGTGGAAACAATTTGGTGAAACAATAACCATTTAAAGAGGCTGTGAGCAGCAATTTCACTACATTCTCAATCGCTTGCAACCCCACAAGTTATTGCAATTTCCTTTGTTTAAATAATTAAAATAGCTTAAGTCACAACAATCATTTACAATTTATTACCAACAATTACATTCTCGTCTTGTCGGTTCCATTACTGACCGTGCTGAGCGAACTAAATGCTGTAGTGCTGCGGGTTTCTGTGCCGTAACATTCAGAGGGCAAGAAAGTCGTAGGCTACTGTGTTGTAGCTAATACACGGCAGCTTTAAAACAAAATAAAAAATTTTTTTTTAAATCTCCCGCCTAACCACCATTCCTTTATTCATGGGTATACAAGACGGAAATCCATCCTGTATTTAAACATTCATTGGTACCCATTTGAAACCACTTACCTCGGTCGCTGTGCCAGGCAAGACAGAAGTGTTACCATCTGTCCCGAGTATAACTGTGGTCTGGCTCACGGAAGTCCAGTTGCCCGTGGCGTTGTTTTGTTCCACTGCGCTCCTTGTGACACTTTGATTAGACAACCCGTCTGTGCAGTGAGACATTAATGTGCTATGAACAGTTGTAGAACCATCCGTTCGAGGCAGCGCACTTCCGGTGGAATCCTTGCAGAGTGCAGAATTAATGGGAACCGGCACAGGGGCCGGGTTTTTAAACGTCCCATACGCTTTGTTGACCTCTGCCTCTCCTTGCTTATTTTCCACAGGACAAAAAGTTTTTCTTTCGTTGATTGGATTCGGCGGCAGCGCCGGCTGCATGTCGGAAGGTTGGTGTTGGACATTCTCCGGTTTGTTTGCTGTAACTCCATCGGTTCCTTCATGCTGGGTTGACGGGTTAAAACTGACTGGATTGTTCACCGGCTGCTTGGCCATCTCCCTCTGCTCGGAAATATCCTACAAAATCAGATCTACCCATTAGTCTCATTATCACAGACAGACATCTAAATGACAAAATAATAACCCACACTACAAAGGCAACTTTACTGTTCATCTATGAGCACAGTGCAGTCTTTTTAATGAACAAAATACTTACACTTTTACTACAGAAAAGACTAAATTAAATGTCAAGGGATCAGCCACGCTTAATGTATAACTATAAACACACAACAGGGGAAATACTAAGCCCTTAATCAGAAATTTACATTTATGAAATTGGACTCCCTCGTATTTGAAAAGCCCTCTCTTCTTGCATATATGCCCCGCTTCTTTGCCTTTCAGCTCACGATGTTGGGTTCTAGTTCTCGCATTACAAAAAGATTCTTTAATTTTACGCCCCATTTCCCCCCTGTCATTCAGCACAGCACTTCCACTGAGTTTATGGGCAATAGACAAGCTGCTGAGCCCGCTGTAGCCCTGCGTTCACCGACAAGCAGTCTTGCAGGGTCTGCAGGGCTGAGCATATCCAACCAAAACATATTATTTTCCAGATTAGGGAGGGAGAAAATCTAAAACATGTTAAACATGTAAACATAACCTACAGTAATTGCTTTCTGAAAATAAAATTTAAAAAATAGATTTATTAACATAGACACAATTTATTACGAAACGAACATACATGAATAAAATAGAGGATGAATTCTTAGCGTATCAATTTAGGTTGCACCCGGATGAACAAAATTAAAAAATTAAGCGGTTTGAAGCACTCGAGCGAATTGCAGAGTAATCGTAAAAAAAAAAAAATATACATATATTAAATAGACATATTAAGCTTCGGACGTGCAGTTTTACAAAGTTTCCAGACGGAAAAAACACATCCGTGTCTAAGAGAGAGGCAGAAAAGACAGCAGCAGTAGTGCGTGAGAGTTTCAGAACCATGGCCAGCGCTCAACATTCAGCAAAATTAAATGCGGGTTCTGAAAGGTATTTCAAAATATGGGTAAAATACTCGAATATCAAACTTCTTTATTTAGCTTACCGACAGAACACTGAAAACAGCAAAAAAATGTAAGCTGACAAAGTACTTACCATGCCTGTTGTAGCAGGAAGGCGTAAAACAGCAGTAAAGACTGCAGACCGAATGAATTTAGCTGCGGTAAGAGCAATGCTTTCTATACCTCCGTGGGAAAGATTGGGTTTGCGTCAGTGCATAGCAAGGTGCCCTTCGCGTGACATTTTCTAGATAATAAGAGTTTGATAAATTATTAGCCTTGGATTCAGATTTTTAAAGGGACAACAAGCGCAAGCTCTGGTTTGCTGTCACTCATTGTGGTTGAGCCTGCGTGTTTCGACTGACTCATTTGGAGCTGATTAAAACTGGTCTCTGGGGGAAATATATAGACGTTCACCGCTCGTTGGATATCATGCGCAAGTATAATAATACGCGTTGTTCAGTCTTACACCCAGTGGGACTTTTGATGTCAGAGGAAGAAAGTTCTGCGATTCCGAAGCAATTCCAACAGATTCGGTTATTTGATTGCTTTTCCCTTTCTACTATTCACATGATTACGACCGTTGTTTTCTGATGTGACTACACTCCAAATATCTAAATATACAGATATTTTATAAGACACGCTTATATACAAGATATAGGCCTATTTGTCTATATAATTTACAATACATTTCAGTGTTTCAGCATCCTTTTAAGTATGATTGTATTCTATGATCTATTATACATTTTTTATAATTTTAAAAAAAGTAATGATAGATCATAGAGAATATAGGTTAGGCTATATTCTAAGGCGTTTGGACAGTCAGCATATTAGCAACTACAGATAATGTATCAATATTTTTTTTTTTTTCACGAAGATATTCAAACGTGGGCTAGCCTATATAAAAGGGATCATGTAAATCTATATATACATTATTGGCAGCAATATATTTATATATTTAATGATCCTGTACACATACATAATGGTGATACAAATAAGTAAAGGAATTTGTACGTGCTTTGCTCTGTGAAAGGTGTGACATGGATTAATCCAGGTTTATTTTCGTAGAACAGGGGGAGTAAGATCGGTAGATGGTGCCTATTAACCTTTGACGCAAGCCAAAAAAGGCGTGACTTTCTATCTTTAGCAATAGTTAGTGCTGACACTGAAGACGTACAGTACTCCGCATCGCCAGCCGAATCCTTTTAACCACAGCCTTACATTTGAAAGGGATAAACTGCCAGACAGCGTATAGCCTGCCCCTTTTATTATACCTCCCTTAAAATGTAAGAAAATGTTTTGTATTTTATGTTAAGCCGTCTGTAGGCTATGACACCATCAGTAGGCTATACATTGTGATTATTAAAACATGGCAGGAGACTTATATAAACGCGTGAATTGGGGTGATTTGCCTTCAGTGCCAGAAGACCATAGCTACTTAATATAAAGACTGTATATAGAACAGTATTGCGGTTCCCTGATAATGTTTGATAATCACTTGAAATGAACGCACCAGCAGAATTGGCCATAAATCTGAGCGCGGCACTGATAAGCCTTTCCGCAGTTAATTAACTGGCCACTTCAGCCTTAATTACTTTGTCAACGAAGAATAATTGTAATTGATTTCTGCTACTCTCACCGTTGCCCCTTTATCGTTTTCTCGAAAATGGAGAAAGTGTGTCCGGGAGGGCAGATTACTTAATATACTCAGATTGTGGCCTGTAATATTCTTTTTGGGTAGCTTAAACGTGTCTTTATTTATAACATCTAAATAACACGGAGAATCATTTAATTTCGTAATAAATCACAGCGCTATATAATTCGAATTCGAGTTTAGAAACCTTGTGACGTGAAATGAATTTCGTGTTGTGTATAAGCGGCCGGCAGTCATACCGCCTTTAGTGCCATATCATATCACAAAAGTACCAAGACAATAGTATTAGGGCGGCATTTTGATTTTCGCTCAACCAAAAATAGCATCATCAAACCTAAACCTCAAATCAGCGCTGAAAAAATAAATGAGGTCAATACGGATCCACCAATTAAATTTTAACTGCATTAGCCTCATTAGAGTTCATTTATTTTGTAAACTCCCTCATTTGAATAAATTCCCCTTAAAGTAGAAAACGTGAAATCCTTGCATTTAACTTGACCTACCCTAATGTGAAAAAGGTTCGATAAGTGAAATCTAATAAATAAAATTTCTGTGCCATAATATACCCCAAGTGAAAAAATGGTATGCTGAAGTACACCTAAAGTATACTCGTGTACTTAAGTGTAATTGACGTTTATGTCATGTTGTACAGTATACCAGGTGGTCCAGATCAATGAGAAAATGCTGCTTTTCAAATACTTTTTTTAAATTTAATTTATGAGTAATTGTGATATTGCAGTAAATTTGAAGAGAGAAAAAACTATTCAAATGTCAGCAAGCTGTTCAATGATGTGTGTGTTTTTGTCAGCACTTTTGGTTGGAAACCCATTGTCTGCTATTCCTGAACAGACAGATGGGAGCCCTGCAGAGGAAGCTTTTTCACTACTGAAAAACAGCAGCACAAAATCAACTTGCAACACATTCTCACACTGAGACTGGGGCAGCTCTGCGCGGCCTCTTCCTCAGATCATTTTAAAAAAGCGAAAATGCGCAAACGCACTAACTGTCAATCAGTGGGGAAAAAGGGAAATGGAAGCACATCAATATACCTGAACTAGAAAAGGATGAATTTAATTAAACTGAATCTAGTTTCAGTTCAGAGGGAGTCACGTGATTAAATGAGTTTCTGATGCGCTAATAAGAATGATCGCACAGCTCAAATGATGACTCAAGCATGGAATTAATTTTTCTTTACATGATTAAATAGTTCAGGATTCATTTATTTCTTGGGAGGCGCGTGCAGTGATAGGGCTTTACGGCTCATGCGTCATTTTCAGCCGGTAACGTTACGCCACCATTCATATTATGATAAAACATAAAGCGCAGTCCTGCTGTTCACTCATTCTCATACCAGGCTATAAAAAGTGAGCAAGAAAGAAGGAAAGAGTAGACTATAAATGGCTTCGATATCAGATCTAGGATGACGTTCTCTTTCTCTCTTTTTCACCCCAATTTAGAAGGTCCAGTTCCTGTTCCGGTTTCGCTGGCTGCTACAGTAATGTGTGAGAGCACGTGTGAGGGCTCGTCAGAGGACAGGAACGTCTTTCTTAATGCCATGCTTGGCTTCCATGTTGTTTGAGCTGGCGCTCAAACATGAAATATTCTATTGTTAAGAAGTATTGCTGGGCTTCAAATAGTTGTTTGGATTCTTCTTTCAGGAAGCTGTCCACCTGCTCCACTTAACTCTGGGACGCCTTCCGTCCCTGCTGACCACCCCTGAGGAATAGACAAGTGAAAGAAGAACAGAAATTAGATACTACCGACTTAACTTTCTGCGGGACACCCGCAAATTGTTAGAGGTCCACTGAAAACATTCCAAGCATAAAATAATTTTAAATGTCATTAAAATTCCTATTAACACTTAATTCAGCCATTAGCATTTAAAGCACAGAAACGTTAATTTGCAGTTACCCCCATTTAATTCACTCTTTCCCAGTAATACTTTTTTTCCACCAGTGTTCGTGATTGTCCTGAGTGCCTTAGAGAGTCCGTACATTTCGGCAGTGTGCAGTGCTCTCGCGCTGATATGTGAGGACATGCGTGTGCAGAGCCTATCCAGATGGCAATCAGTGCTCATATGATTACAGTAGAGGCGACACGCTTATGGCTAGGAGATAATACGGCAGATAATTAGTTTGATTAACAGCACGTTTGATTGCCAGGGAAAATGAATGTTTACTCAGTCGGCAAACAAGCCTTCTTCACGCCCTTCCTACCCGTTCGCTGGAGGTTAAAGTGGGACAAAAGGAAATGCTGACTGCGGCTTTTGAGCCGAGATGGCTGGCGAGGTTTTATCGGCCTCGGCGGCGGTTCGGTGCTGACTTACAGTGCCCTATGACAGTCATACACTGCAGCTATAAGTGGAACTGAAGCTCCAGCTCGAACAGAAGGGGCTGAAGCACTTATCAACAGAGTGCGTTTGTGTCCTCGTTTCACAAGGATGAACGTGCTGCAAAGACTACGTACGGCAGCCGGAAAAGCCAATCTACAGTTTTGTTCAGTCACAGGAGTGCGACTTCTTCTGAAGAAGCGTTGTGCAGGAGATGCAGGTGTACCTGCAAATGACTTCTACCTGCATTGAAGTGGGCACTCGCAGTAAGAGACTGAGCATTTTACTTGATTAACCCGATGCATTTGCCTTGTGTTCAGATTGCATTTAAGTGCTTAATGTTTTACCAACATAAAAAGCAATGCTAATAGTGCTAAAGGCCCAGTCTAGGGACACAGCAATATAGGCTGCCCTTGGGCTCAATATTAAGGTGACAGTGATGAAAGGGGAACACATCTCCACGAAGAGAATATTCAGTATAAATAAAATGCACTCCTGGGGTCATTCGACAGGGCTCATCCATGCAGAATAATGCTGGTAATAGTAACACATTTCCAAAATCCTTTTCATGCTTCCGTGATACAATGTCATTTCAATATCCTAAAATTTAAAGACGGGTGAAATTACTGAGAAACTGGCTGAATAAGACATGGGTCAATGCTAAACTAGTGGATAAAAAATAGTGGATAACTTGTATTACAAAAATCCAGTCCAGAGTTTCAGTGCTCAAATAATAGTGAAGGTAGACCAGGCTAGTTTTAGGACATGCTAAGGTCAAGTTCACTCGCTTGTGATGTTCACTGTCTTCTGGTGTGCTTTCAGAAGTAGGCTAGTTTTTTCTGGTTTGTTGTTTTAGGTTTGCTCCATTAATGGAAATAAAATCAAACTTGAAATCATTTAAAATACATTCAGTTTGGTTTGGTAGGCCCAGTTGTGGCTACCTGCAAATCAGAACTGGTTTAATAGCAATTTTTTCAATATACAGACATAATAGAGAATACGGACACCGGTTTGTTTCATATCTCATAACACAACAAATAAATCTATAAGACCAGCCTGATGTGGCCTCAGCTTATTTTAGTTTGTATCCAACACTGTCAACAGTTTCACATAAACATCCGGTCAAATCAAACAGTCAACCTAATTTTCCATAAGAATCCCCTTACACTCCTTGTTTCAGCTAGTGAAATGTTAGCAAAATGGAGGGAGCAAATAACAAATTTTTACATGTGATTTTGTATATTTTTAGCACAGTGACTGAATGGACCAGCATATGAAAGCTTTGCAGACTATCAGCAAACAGTCTCTCTTCCAAGCAAATGCCTTCTTAGCAGCACTTAAGTATTTCATATTTGAGGGAGTGAGAACCAAATCTGCTTCGAAAGAGGATTACTGCTGCAAGTCTAACTTCACAAGAAAGCAGAAACGAACACCATTTACATTAAAGAATACAGAGCACGTATAAGATACACAGCGTCAAGACAAATCACAATACAACTACATAATACAGCACTCACAACTATTTGCAGAAAATGATAAAATATACTACATCACAATGGAAAAATGAGCATTATAAAATCATAATTAAACCATTCATTAAAGATTATCAATATAAAATTGTCACAATATGGTTTCTGCATTTACTGCTTGGTTAGAGTAAAGATACATCACATCACAAAAATATCACTACATACCTACAGTATATACCTATATATACTAATATATCACCTATAATATACAGCAGATGTGTTCTGGGGTTCTGCAGGTTCATTATAATCTGGCTAATGCAGATGAGTGGGCTCAGAGGCCCATCTTTTGCATTGCTGATAGAAGGTACGGACAGCCCATTTACATTTTTGAGTAAAGAACTTAAGTTAAACTGTTGAAATACAAAGTACATCAAAAGTGAATAATTACCCTCATGTTGTGAGCTTAAACACTGCAGAACTCCACATGTGGTATTTGGAGGGATTTCCTGTACTGTGCTGTCATCATCTTGTGGAAAACAATCAATTTTACATTCAATCAGTGACAATTAGTCATAAATTCAGAGCCAGAAAATAAATTTAACAGTGATATCTTCAAAGGCCTTAATCACAACTTAAATGAAACAATGAAATTAATTCAACATAATACCTCAATCACTGTTAACATTTTAAGTGAAACAGAATTACTTAAAAGCATCATTTTGTCAAAGGAAAAACCCATGTAAACCTTCTGTTGTACTGCTTGATGAGTGATGGCTACCTCTGTAGGAGGCCCACTGCTATCCCACAGTACACCACTCTCCCAACAGAGAATCTCATTTGTGTTACACAACATTACCAGTTCAGCAGTGAAACTGATGTGCTGGAAATATTCACAGATTTGAAAATGTAAAATATTTGCTTTGATCTGTGTCTCGTGCAAAATATCAAACATCACTTTCACACTTTTTTTTTAACCATGACCAACACTCAACACACTAAATCACCTTCATCACAGTCATCTGCTGTCACTGCTGCCATCACCCCGGTCACCTCCTTGACTAACAAGGTTATGAATTAAATTGCTGATTACAACATTTCATTAACTTCAAGAATTGATCATCTAGTCCACCCCTGCAAGAGAGACACCCGCAGCACAACTGCAGCATGTGGAGAACCAATGCATGTATAGTTTTATCCTTAAAAAGTTTGTTGCTTTAATGTTGTGTTTAGGTGTCTCAAAAGTTTGACTTTGTGATGACTATGTGCATTGTGATCTTTTGCCAGGTTTGTTTGTTTTTTTCTGTATACGTGATGTAATGTGCATTACGGTTTTAGAATATAAGATTTTTGTTTGGTATGAGAAAATTTTTGTAGATGGTGTTGTTTTTGCCTTTTTGCTATGGTCCGGGTTTTAAAATAGCTTTTCTTTGACAGTAAGTTGTGAACATAATTGTGGTTATTGGGTTTTTTTAAATACATGTTGGTGTTTTTAAAAAGAAAAATAAATGTTTCAATTGAATATGTTTGTGACCAGACAGATAGTAGCTATGCATTGGCCATCTCCCTGTCTGTACACGAGTGCAGGTCTGAAACACTGACAGACAGTGAGCAACTCTGCATTGTCTCCCTGTCAGTACATGAGTGCAGGTCTGAACCACTGACCTACTGTACAGTGTGGAGCTCTGCAGTGGCCGTCTCCCTGTCAGTACACGACTGTAGATCTGGACCACTGATAAACAGTGAGAGCTCTGCAGTGTCCATCTCCCTGTCTGCACACCTACCTCTGCAGTGATGTGAAAAGCAGCATGCTGATACGGCATTTTCTGTGGCATATTGAAGAATCACACATCACGCGTGCCATCCTTGACACAACAAAAACACGCACGTGGTCTTAACAAGGCCGGCGTAGTTAGCGTGACCTGACATTTTGCGTAGACTTGCTCCAGTGGGCCTCTGGTCATGCAGAGGAAAGGCTATAGCAGAAAGACAACAGCACGTCACCTTGGAAACCCCGTGCTTTAGCCACGTTTGTACTGTAGGCTTCATTGACCTCAGTTCTGTTCAGCAATCACTTACCAATTCTGTGACCACTCCTCATGGGTACGTGACAAAATGACATTCAAAGTGTAATGACGATACAGACAAGAGACTAAATAGAAATAACTTCTCTATAAAAAAATAAGTCCTCTTTTCTACCCATTGCTGAAGCTCTAATCCTTAGAGCCTGCACAAAGTGTGAAGCCTGGCGAACGATCCTCCATTCAATTTATTAACCTGCCAACTCCAGCCACAACTTGAGTCATTCTCTCCACACTACTGCACTTGCTTCCTTTCATACACTGAGGCACATCATCACTCCCTCCAAAATTAATTACAGGAAAAATACACAGGCTTAGTAAATAACTTTTGTTGGCTTGCATGAGATAAATCACCTGCTTGCCAGAACTGACAGACAACAAAACAATGACTTTGTTCCATATTTAAAACAGTCGTTTTATTTTTATAAAGGAGTTTGTTTCATTTCACCATCATTAATCAGGAAGGCTTTGATTTGATCACCTCCCCTTGTCTAAATGCACTGAAGATGAGATGCAAAGTTTGTTGCCCTTGGTCTGTCTTTGAGCTGTTCTTTCCACTGATGTAAAACAGGCAGCCTCTTTTGTGGAGTGAGAAGCATTTTTTTTCCTGGGCAGGCAGTGCTATGCACTGTCGTGTGCTCTAAAACTAGCTGCAGGGAGAGAGTGGTAGGCAGGCAGCCAGTGGAGGGTGTAAAAATGTAATCTCTTTTTAACACCCCAAGAGGGCGTGGGACCAGTGCTGTGTAGAGGGGGAGCGAATGAGCTGATTAAGTGTGATAATCACCTCCTCTATCTCCTGTCTGACATGAAGAAATAGAGAAATACTTACAATGTTCTGGTGAACTTTTTCTGTAATGTTCAGATGGACATTCAGGAATGCATAAGTTAGTGGGGATGTATAATACATGTACACAAACACATACACACACACACACACACACACACATATGAATGTAATCACGCACGTACGTACACACAGTGCAGTCTGTAGTACTTGGACAGCGACACAGTTTTTGTTGTTTTGGCTCTGTATTCCAGCACATTGCATTTGATGAAATGAAACAATTATGAGGTTAAAGTGCAGACTGTGGACTTTAATTGGGGGGTATTTACACCATATTGGGTGATCCATTTAGGAATTACAGGACTTTTAATACATAGTTCCTCCATTTTAGGGGACCAAAAGTAATTGGATAAATTAACATAATCTTAAAGTTGTCATATTTTAGTACTTGGTGCAAATCCTTTGCCTTAGGACTTATGACAGCCGTACACTAAGTCTGTGATCCATAAACATCACCAGATGCTGGGTATCTTCCCTGGTGATGCTCTGCCAGGCCCGTACTGCAGCCATCTTCAGTTCCTATTCGTTTCTGGGGTGTTTTGCCTTCAGTCTTGTCTTCAGCAAGTTGGATTTAGGTCAGGTTATTGATTTAGCCAGTCTAGAACATTCCACTTTTTGGACCTGAAAAACTCATTGGTTGCTTTAGTTCTGTGTTTGGGGTCCTTGTCCTCCTGAAATGTCAAGCACCATCTAATGAGTTTTGTCATGTTTGGCTGGATCTGTGCAGATGAGATGTTTCTGTACACTTCAGAATTCATCCTACTGCTGCCATCAGCAGTCACATCACCATTAAAGACATGAGATTAAGGTCATAACTCTACCTCCACCATATTTCACAGATGAGGTGATACGCTGTAGATCATGAGCAGTTCCTTTTTTTCCTCCACACTTTCTGTAACTTGGTGCAGGTTAATGCATGTGACATCTGTCCATAAGACTTTGTTCCAAAATTCTAGTTTTAATGTATTTTTAGCAGACTGGAACCTGGCCTTTCTGTTCTCGAGGGTGACCGGAGGTTTGCATCTTGGGGTTAAGACTCTGAGGTAATGATGGTGTAGTCCTCTCTTTATGGTAGCCTTTGATACATCAGTGCCTACATCCTGGTGAGTGTTCTTGATCTGTTCTACAATTTAAAGGGGGTTTTTCTTCGCTACTGAATATCTTTGGTTGTGCACTACAATCTTCCAGGTTGTTTGCTAATTGCTGAGCTCACCACTGCATTCTGGCTTCTTAACAATGTACCAAGCAGCCAATATTTTGGCGATGTGTCTGAATGATTCACAATGATTCAGTCTCATGGTGGCCTGCTTTACTGTGATTGACACGTCTTTGGTACTCATGTTGAGAAACAACAACAACAGACTAAGTGCATCGACTCCTGATGCAAGCACACACAGCTGGCCAAGAAACAGCTGTGCAGCCAACTGTCTGATTACACTTGGCCCCCAAGATTGGGGAACAATGTATAAAAAGGGCTGTATCTCATGGTTCTCCTGATACTGATGTAAATATCCTCAAAGCTGACAGGCTGCCAGCTAACCTGCAACATGTCCCGCCCACGTGTCCATCAACATCTAGCATCATCCATGATCATAATATACCACACATTAACCATTTCATGATTAAACAATATGATATTCTGCTTAGTACTGCAATATACATAGTTACAGTTTCCATTTATAAAATACAATACATCAATACAAATGTTGGGCCACCATACGGGGAACATTATCGTATGTGCTCACCAGAATGCTTCATGGACCCACTGTAGAGAGAGAGGCAAGAGAGGACAAAGGCAACTTTTATTTCAGATTAAGTCTTGTCTGTGTGCTCCTAAATACATTGATAAGCCCCTTCCACTCTGTTGCAGCATGGCCCCATGGCTTCACCATATGCGAATAGTGTATCTCACATGACATGTGCTCTGTGTGGCTTAAGAAGACAGCAGGAGAAGGAGACTTGTTCCATATCCACCTTATCTCACAGGTACGATAGCCTGATTGATTCAAATTGGAAGAAAACTGCTCAGTCACAGCAGAGCTCAAGACAAAGAGCTTTGGTAGGGCCCGATGACCCAAATCCAATACTGCACTCGTAGCAACCGTGCCCTGGCCTGTGTCTCTCTACAGCCTTTGAGCTCCAACGCTCTTCCCCACAGCTCACTAATTGGTAATAACACAGAGGCCTGCAAAGCCAGAGACCATTCTGAGCCGTTATCCAGTTTGAGGTTTATCACAGATAAGACGTGAATTCTGAATATCACGGGAAACAGAGAGATAATGAAGATCCGATATGCGGCTCTGGGGCACGCTCAAAATGAGGATTCCTCTGCTGTCCTCCCAGATCAGAACGAGAGCAGCACAGTGACCGCGTGGAGTTCTCATCACAGAGTCCGTCGCTTACGGCTGCCACAGAAATAACAAATACCGCGAAATCAGCCGGTCCTGAAGAGCAGAACTCAGGAAACCGGTGGGGTAGAACCTAATCCATTCTTGGGACATGCTAGACTGGCCGCCATTAGGGGTGGCAATGAGGGGAAAAAAACCCTACCGCATTCATCAAAATCACCTATTCAGCCCCAACACATGCAGGCATGAGGCGTGATCCATGCCGCACGAGGGAAAACCCACAAGGGAAATTGCTTTCCATGAATTCTCAGAAGATGCCTTGCTATTTTTAAAGCATAGGCCCTTCTGTTGGAATTAGTAGAAACAGAAATGGTGGCCATAGGTCACACCAGCCAGATTATCACTGACCTATGGAACACTGTGAATGTCAATGTGCCGATCTAAGACCCCAGAACACATCACACAAATCATAATCATACCCCCCCCCCCCAAATGAGGATAATTTGGTTGCAACCTTTCAGGAATGCTAAGATAGTGTTCCAGAATGTCAATGGATAAAATTCTTATCTGCTTCTGCCAATTCAAATGACTGCTCGAGTTGTTATTTTCTCTCTTATCGCATGCACTGGTCAAAAGAGGTGAAACTGAGAAAAACACAACCTTTCTTCCATTGCAACATCGTCGTCAGACACTTTTTGGCAAATAGATTTTCCCCACGATAAAAAGACACATATACAGGAGTTCCAAAATGACTACCTGGTCTTAAATACAGACTAAAGGTAAGGAATGACTTATAATCTACTCAAGTGATAACGTAAAACTGGAAAATAATTTTGCGTTCAAGAGTTCAACACTTTGAGAAATTGCCATGAATTAGAATTACATATCCTGAGGAAAATAGAGATAAAGGTTCACAAAGTGCTTTAGTGACAGAGTGTGGAGATTTTCATTGTAGTTTATCTTTTCCTGTTAATATATCTTTTGAGTTCTTTGAAGATTCTGCTGTCTGCTTGGTGATAGATACAGCGCATCTCTATATGAAAAATATCCTCAATCTTAAGACTGATGTTCTGAATAGGATGTTACCTTTATTTGCGCAAATCTGACTTTAGTTCAAGGGCCTCAATTCAAATAATTAAGCTTGACCTCAAAGAAAAAATCTCTGACAAATGACAGTGGGGCTCCTTTTAAAGGCACAGCACCCTAATCTTCAATAGCAGGGAAATCTCAATTCTGCAGGCAGGTCAGGTATGCGTGTGCCAATTTCCTTCAAATCACTTCAGGCTGAAAGCAAGAACGCACAGATGTGTAATTGCCTCTCCGTTAAGTAACACGCCGCCACTTACCTTGTCGGTGTACTTCTTGCCCGGGAAAATGCTGAAAATGTCTAACAACAGCCTGGAACGTAAACACATAAAACATGATGTTATAATAAACCCTACAAACTGTTTTGTGAAACTGGAAAGACCAGCGTTTAAAAGTATGATAAGCAAGTAAGCAGAAGATAAAAGCAAAGTTCACTTTTTTATTATACCTAATTTGGTTCGATACTGTTCTCTTCTTTACACCCGTTTTCCAAACCTACAGAGATGAAAATGCTTACAACATCTGGACTCAAACATAGAACTTCACCCCTAGGTCTGTTACTCGTTCGAAAGGAATAATCATCATTCCATGCCCCACCTCCAAACACAGAATAGTGCCGCAATTTGCTGACATGGGAAAAAAAAATAACTGCACGGGAAAGATACTGAATCAGCTTTACATTAAAGGACAAGCTCAATTGTGCATTGGGACACCGTTGGACACAAATTAAATGGAGTGAGCCGCATAGTTATCTCAAACAAGCACGTTTATCTCAGAACAGAACGGCAAATCAGCAGAGTCAGTTCATGGACAAAAGCAACCTGGATGTTCCAGGCACAAATGCTGAATTCCATACTAAACATAATATATGCTGAACGTCTGGTTGTGAGACTCAGGAGGCGAGGCAAGCGGGCGATTCGCTGCATTTTCTCCCTCTGCAGCAGAGCCCCTCTATCAATCTCGGGAGCATGCTTGTAGTGGCAATGATGCGGAACTAATAGCTTTTAATCCTGACACAGCTGACAACACAGAGGAAGCCTCGCGCAGACAAAGAGAGCAATAATCAATGGAGAGATATCCAAACCTGCACAGAGCTGAAGCAGACTAAAATAAGAAGAAGCAGAGAAAGCGATCAATTCTTATCTGCCATTAATCCACCGACTGAGAATCATACCCCACCCCCTCAATGTGTTTTATGAACTTCAATGTGATGCCTTCACAACTGAAACTACTCCTCAGCCTTATTCCCAAACCGAGCTATCGTGCATCGGTTTTATTATTCATCATATTATGTGTCTGTTTTATACAACATTTAACAAAAAATGGCCAAGGACACAAATGACTATGATCATTACCTACACCTTACAACATATTGTCCAGCAGATATACAGACATAATGTTAGTCCACATGAATTGGTATATGTGGTACATTACGGGTGTGTGCTGGATGATTGTAACAAACGTTGGGGTTACGTGGCAGATTTGTGCCTGTGTTCTTAACAAGTCCTCTGGGGCCACAGTTCATAATCACTGTGTCTGGACTGCATGTACCTGGCAGCCCTCCAACAGAGCAAATCAGTATTTATCGATAGAGACAGCTGAAAGTGCGGGAAAAAATATGAAGAGCAAAACGGCAACAACAAAAAAAAAAACCAAGCACATGCAAGTATGTACGTTTGAGTGTCATTTGTAGTGTTGGGTTAGTTCTGAAAGCAACCAGTTTATTTTTGGTGCTAATTTAAAAATTCAACAACACCTCTTTTCACTATGGGATTTGCAATGATAATATACATTTCCAGGTGTTTTTCTACCTACCCCTTGACACATGACCTTGGCTTTTTTCACACTAACATAAGCCTCCAAAGTCCTTTATTATGAATTTGAGTGATCGTTACAGAACATTTGCTAGACCCTAATTACAAAAAATAGCTGTAGTTATTTGTCAGCAGAGCAGACTCACCTGATTTAGTTCATAGATCACTCTCCTTTTATCACCAATAACAAAATATATGGTGTTACATAATCAGTTGATATACAAGTCTTACACAAGAACACTCAGACACACAAACAGACCCACACAAACAAACACACACACATAGACCTTTGTAATCTGCTGAATTGAAAAATGCATCTCTCTCGCTCCCTCGTATTAATATATAGCAACCTACAAGTCTACCTAGATGGATTTTTTAAATGATTAATTTCACATACAATGTATACTGTACAAAGCCATTTAGTCCGTGTTCTTTGACAAACAAGAATCAGTTACAATACTTTATAATTGCCCAGCTAAAATACAGGCATTTTTCCTGCAGTCACCACAAGGGCAGCCAGTACCAGCCCCCTTGGCATTCTAACAAACCCACCAAACGCCTCCCAATGGCAGTGCAACGCAACAGCAACGGTAGCAGCCACACAACATTTTAAATAAAACTGTCCAATCAGTGATGTAGAGGCTGCAACGCTGGGAAATATTACATCAGCTGAATGCACCAATATTAATACAGTATATGCAGGAATGTCTGCTGAGGCTCCTGTGGGACGGGGGACCTGGGGGACCCTCTTGACTGCTCTCTGATGACAGGCTTCTGATGGGACTGGCCAACCTACCGAAGTGCCAATTTAAACCCGTCCCATGAAACACGGGCAGGGAAATTGAATGTGATGACTAACTGACTGCGGCCATAAACATCCCGCCTTCAGAGGACCGACTGCAGACAGCTTTAGCATTTCTGAAGCGCGAGAGCAGAGTCATTACTCCACTGGGCTAAAAAAATAAAAGGCGTCCTGCAAGCTAATAAGACCACAGGATCGGTCACCTAAACCGGTCACGTGAACACAAGAAATAAAATTCACTGGAAGCTTGTTTCACTGATTATTTATAAACTTGGAAGAGAATGGCATCAGTTCTAAATTATTTTATTAAAAAGAAAAAAAAATTAAGATGTTAAATAATTTGAGGGAAAGCTCATGTAGGGCTTACTAATGCTTTGCACAAAAGAGGCTATTGTGCTCACCCTCCACTGAGACAAAGGCCAAAGACAAAGGCTATCGATGGACTAAAAGAGGAAACGAGGCCAGGTACTGTAGCTGCAAGCCAGAAATGAAAAGAAGTTCCACACAAAACTCCTACCTTTACCTCTCAATGGGGGACACAGAGAGAGACAGAGAGAGGGGGGGAGAGAGAGAAAGAGAGAGAGAGAGAGAGAGCACAAAAATGGGACAAATGAAATGCACACTCTTTATTTTCATCAGCGTTTAGCCTTCAACGTGGAATCTGTCAGGGATAAATAATGAAAGCAAAATTCCAGAAACCCACAAAGGAGACAAGGGAACAAAAAAAAAAGAGAGAGGCTGAGGCAGCGTGGTACCGTAGTTCTTAGGGGAAAGGAAAATTAATAATTATCATCATCACTTACATCAACAGGGAGCAATTCATCATTTTTCCTTTACTGGTATCATGTTGGAGCAGCGTGTGGCGGAGCCTGATACAATTATGCAGCTGGCCATGGAGCGGGCAGATAATGCGCTTTTGATGGGGTTTAGTCAAGCGTAGCACTCCTGCGCTAGTCGACCTCACAGGAGGGTTAGAAGGCTCTCCTTGCCAAAGTACCGCCCAACCTGAACCCACTCCCAAGCCTATCACCACCAGTCTAACACAAAGCACCGACTGCTTGTAATTACGGGTGCGAGGTTCATTATTACTGCTTTTACACACGTCAGGCCTGAACCCAAACCGGAGCTCTGTTGGTAAACAGACGTGAATGGAGAGCACGGCCCACTCTCACCCCTGCACTTTGGGCGTAGATCCTGAGCAGCAAGAGGTGATGCTTTGAAATATTTGTGATGTCACACATACAGGTTTGCGGACGTGTTGCCATAGAGGGTGTCTACACCCTACTTAATAGCCTGACAACCTCCATAGTTGTGTCCCTTTAAAATAATTCAGTAAAAGAAAGCTTAAGCTCACTAAAACAGGTGAAAAAAGGTATGGTTTTTTATACTGTAAGGAAATGACAGCTGAGTTCACAAGCTATCATGATCATCATTAATATGATGGGGAAACAATTATGACAATCAGCTTGCACTCTATTTAAGACTGGACTACTGAATTATTCAATTTATTTGACTTATAAATAAATGCAAGTGTTTTTTTCTTCCATAAAAATAAAAGAAAGGGTGGCAAATTGTTCTTGTACCAATTAAATGAGGTTAACAGTCAGAGCTGTGGGTCAGTGTTTTTCCTATATTGAGCATGGTTATAATGCAAGACCCTGGCACTAGACCAATATTATTTTTAAAAAGCCTGCTATAGTTATTCTGCTGTTCTGTCCAACCAGGAACAAAAGATCGAAAAAGGGTGACCAGCATGTGTCAGTAATGTTTAGGGTAAACAGTTGGTGTCATACCTCACCCCAACACAGTGGCTTTTGTGAGGGGAGGTATGCACCCAAAAGAATTTGTTTTATATCTGTGGAAAAAACAAAAAACAAAAAAAAAAACCCTGAACTGGTTGCACTGTTGATTTAATGCAAGGTTAGGCAGGCTGATATGATGAATGGATTGTCAGCGGCAAACCAAAGGCACAGGCCCAGCCTGAGAAAGTGGAAGAATTTCACTCATTGAATGTCAATAGTTCCTTGAAATATACTGCAAAATACACCGTGGAATCCTATTTCCACCAACATTTATCACGTATATCTCCCAAGTACACACGTGGAAGCGAATGGGTTTCAATGCTCAGAATACGCTTCACATGCGACATCGCCCTTTGGGCCAAATACAGCAAGGCAGTAATGATGCTTTTAGAGACAGGAAAAAAAATAAAGGAAGGGTTTTTCTCATTTAAAAACAACCAAAGGCTATAATCAATGAAGACCCAGTATTAATGAATCCAAAACCTATGCTTAAGTACAAAGAACCATGGCCTTCAGCAGAGACTGAAAATAATATCACTCTCAAATTATCACTCAGCCATTTTTTCCCAGATTTAAAAAATAGTTTGAAAAGCAGCAGAAAAAATCCTGGAATATTGGCACCACAAAACATTACATTACATGTATTTCCCAGATGCTTTTATCCAAAGCGACGTACAATAAGAGCATATTGTACGTCGCTTTTGAAGGAGAATAGTCAAAACATTTTCATTTCTTTTCACATCGATCCATACTACTTATATAAATAAATAAATAAATAAATAAATGTGCTGTCTTTGCTCTGTGACTTGGATTTACCCTCACCTGCAGGACTCAAGCTCTGCTAGCTGCTATCAATCAAGCAGGTGCTCGATTCATCTGAAGTTTGAAATGAACCATCTCAGCCAATCTCCCCGTCCATTTGTCTCAGCACCTGTAATTAATCTTCTTGTCTGACAATCTTGATTAGGTGGTGAGAGATAGAGCTGGGGGGGTGGGGGTGGAGGGGGGGAAGGTAGGGAGTAGGGCCCACTTATTGTGTGCTAGGGCCTGTCACTTATCCTTAAGCAGAAGTCACAAATGCCCAATCCAAGATATACAATGTGTATGAATCTGCAAGAGAAGAACAAACATTCCAGCGAACACTGTGACCATGTCTGAAACTCGGAAACTGAACAACCCTGTATGGTCCTTATGACCCCTCATCTGAAGCCTTGATTTTTAAGGTTCTTAGGCACGCCTGTACAACAAATCCGGTCACAAACGGAACAACTGCGCCCCAGTACCTGACACTGAAAGGGTCCTGACATGGGCAGTGGCGTCGAACTGTCAGAAACAGATGATCTGTCTCGGTCCAGCGGTGCATGCTATATAGCTTGCATCCAGTCATGTCCATCAAACAGAACAAAACCCATGACTCCTCTCTTTGGCAGGCTCTTAATCCCGGGCGACAGTTTTCAATTTTGTAGCATTTCTGTGGTAACAAATGCAGTACCATCAGATTCTATCAGCTGCAACAGCGTCTGGCTTGCATTGCAGCGAATGGCTTGGAAAGCCTTCTGTTCTTCGGAGTGAAAAATATTTTAGTATTGATTCAAAATTCAAAACCCATTATTTTACAAGCCCTCCATTAAAGGTAATGAGGAAATCATAAATAATATTTAACACCTTGAGAGAACACACGCATGATCGGTATAAAAATGAAAAGTATGCCTCGTGCTCTGCAAAAGAGACCACCATTAATAAAGTGCTTAATGGCATTACAATAAGCTTGAATTCCAGTGAAAGGGGGACTTTTTCCATTTACATCAGCACAGCATTTACGTAAATGCTGGAAGAGTGATGTAGTTTACTAAAGTAGAACTTAAAGAATAATTAGGTTAATCAATCAGTGACTGCGTTGCAGTAAGTAGAATTTTTCTGGGGGGATCAATTCTCTGTAGCACAGCGGACAACATCAGTACCCTCCTGTGTCCCAGAATGCAATGCAATTCTGTCTGTTTGTACCCCCTGTACAACCAGGAAGAAACGGGGATGGCACAATCTAGCCATTTCCACCCACAAAGCACTTCTTTTAGCTGTATTAATAGAAATAACAACATACAGTGGGCTTGCTGATGCATTACTTTTCCACCACCTAGCAAGTCCCTCTGGAATATAGGCATACAACAGCTATTCCCCCATTTAATAGTAATTTCAGCATTTTCCTGAAACTAGGGTGTAGTGGTCCTCTAAGGTATAAAATGTTTCAGGTTTATGATTAGGTGCATTATATATACTATATATAGATTTTCTCAGTGAGGAAATATATATGTTATGCTTGGTTTAATAATTGCTTTATATCAGTGCCATCCAAACTGTGTGACAGGGACACTATTACTACGTTATTTAGCTGAATATTAATTTTTGTAAGAATTGTTTATTATAAAGCAGCAAACATTACAAAGTTTGAGTTTCAGTGCAAGTCACTATCTCAACATTAAGACCAACACTGCTGGTGGAATTAGGTCACTTGCAAGGTAAACAGGAAACCAATTTTGCCATGGGTGTGTCCCATCACATCCATCAGATACGTTTCCAACCCACAGTAATGAATGTATTTATCATATCACAAATGGAATGGGTATTGAATGCTAATGTTTTTTCCTACTTCGCATCACAGAGACAAATGCACTACTAAAACAATATTACTATTGCTGCAAGCAGGAAATGTATCAAATGAACTGCTAATAAATTCAGTTTGAATACAATTTTGAATACAACACCAGAGGCATTCATTTTATTTTAATTGAGCTAGATTATAACTGTTTGCAGCCAATGTTGTTCCAATCTTGTTGCATTGTACATTCATTTTTCAATAATTATCTACTTTCCCTCCAATGAAAATAACAGCCTCTGCCATCAGCTACTATACCTACTATACTATATCTCCTCAATAGAGTAGGAAATATTGGGGTAAAACCTCTGCTGGCTCACTGAGGAAATCTAAAGCCGACCAATATCTCTAAATATGGGATGGAAATCCCTTACCAAGTGAGTCAATGAGCACGATCGAAGAGTGAGATATAGGGTCCCAGCACACACAATTATGTAAGCTTCAAGAGTTCTCTTCTCTGCATATTGTCTCTCCCAGGTCTTATAAAAAGTCAGGTCTTGCCTTCATGACAAACACTGCATTACACAAGTGTCATCAGAGGATGGAGGATCCCCTTTGCCACATGGAAAATCTCCCTTCATGGAAGGTGCCAAGTATTAAGTGGTCGTGATGGGGGTTTTTGAGAGAAAACCAAATAGGAAGGCCTTTGCTGAAGCCCTGGAGTTCACTCACCAGAGTGCAGCCAGAGTGCAAACATGTCAATTCCACAGTGGACCCTCACAATAACAGTATCTACCTTCACTAAGGAAGGAGACAGACTCTCTCTCAATCATGATTCATACAAGAATTGAGACCAAAAGATTACTATTGTGTTAAAGCAAAATACATATTATTTCATCTAACAATTATTCTATGCCTTTGTAAATTATTTATACAATATTTTATGTTACAAAGTGTGGGCTAATAAGTTGACTTTACGGACAAACTGAAATAAAAGGTATTGATTGTTCCTAAATTACTTTTGTTTTGTTTCAGTTTATTTACTGGTGACCCCTTATTGGACGACACTTTGGTCCATTTTGATAGATACAGTGGATTCCATTTTTAATTTCCAATGGCACTTCATTGTCAGTTCAGCTGGTGTTCTTACACATGCGGGCATTCATCAAAGGGGTAACAGTTCACACAGTTGTGTATGGGTTTCAATACAAAATTTGGAATCGCCAACTGTGGCTCATAAGACACAATTGTGTCACCTGCACTCAAACAAAGGGGATTAGCTGAAAAGCATGCCTCATACTCACCTGCAAGGGCAGTGTCTGTGTTAGACCCTACAGGGCACACATTATTAAAGGACAGAGCTACAGCAGCATGAGCAGAGGCATATCTTTCACCGATGATAAATGGCAGCATTTGGCTTCATTGGCAGTGGTAACTGTACACCTGGCCAATTGTGTTCCACTTCTCTTGGTCAAAGTTGGCTAATAATATCTAACCGTAACCCCACCCCACACCCCCTTCCTCCTCTGCCTAATGACATCACACTGCCATACTGAACCCATGGCTTGTAACTCCCCCCAGGAACCCTTGCGTATCTTGTGGTATAGCATTAGGAATCATTACCACTACATACTCACTGACCCTCTCCACCACACACTGTGGGAACATAATTCTCTCTCAGGGCCAGAGTCACGCAAGGACAAAACAAGCAGTCTTTCTCCCGAGAAAACACAAGCAGTACTTCACTTGTTACATTTCATTATTCTGTTTGGGGAGTGGAGTAAACTTACATTAATTTTGTCATTTGTACATATTTCATAGAAATGTCTGCAGTTAATCATACCAGGAACTAGATGAGATACATTAATCAACATCGGACAAAGAGATGGATGGAAGGAAAATACTTTTTTTTTTTTTTTTTAAACAGCCAGATAATCCACTGTGACTACAAACTATTGTTTGAATGAACTGTCACTTTGAAAACAAGCTTTCAGTGGAAGTATTGCATGATAGCCATTGATATCATCTAGCAAAAATACAGTATATTTATTAAGTATGTGTATCCTTATAAGATTAAATATAAAGCCAAGGTTTTAGAAAGGACAATATGGAGGCAGAGCATAAACTGTAAAATAGGGCTATGCATGATTTCAAGATATCTTTTTACGCAAGAAATGCAACAACCTACTCACCAACTCTTGAGTGCAAAAAGTGTTATGACTGGAGGATTGTACCTAGTTAACCGGAAGCATATTGTTACGGCATGATGTAAAAGGAATAGTAAAATGATGGGCAGCTCACACAGCCACTGTGATTGGCCGAGAATCCCTGGGCCTTCCTGAGCCACCTTACCTGACATACTCGGCACATTGCTCCTTCTCCCTCCCTCTCTGTAATGAGTGGAGTGAGTAATTAGGCAGAGGCAGGTGAGAGAGAGAGAGAAAGTGCTGATTGGACGAAGCGGGCGGCGCTCTGCGAGACTGTGCGCGAGCGCATACGTGCGCCCGCGCGGCGCCAGGGAGATTCATGGCTTTGACATCTGTGTCCTTCTCGACTCAGCGCCCCGGGCCTGTATGTCATCCCGCCCCTCGGAAACCACGTGGTCGCCGGGGAAGAGTGGAAAAATCCTTCATCCCTCAGCAATACCTCACAAACTCCCAGACATTTAAGGATAAAGAGAGGTTAATGTTGCAGGGAGAGAGAGAGAGAAAGGCAGCCACCCTCTCAAATGTAACCGAGGTAGCGGGTTATGGCAAAATAACAAAGTCAGTTTACAACTGCCAGATGCAGTGTCAGACTGCAGACTGCAGACAGATATCAGAGCCCAAGATATTCTGCAGTACTGGGATATGTGATGAGTTTTACCTCTTTATGTTATGTTTTCACATTTGTCAAATTTCCCCTCTTTATAAATACATACAAAAACCTGCAAATGTACGTTGCTCTTTTTTTGTTATTTTTTCACATTTAAAATGTCAATTCACACGTGTGTAACTATAATACTAATACTAATGAGAAATAAATGGTTGCACTGAAAAAACTCCATCATTCTGCCATGACCTATCAAATTCAAGTCACCAAATTTCTCTGATAATCTGGATCACCTTCTTGTCCGATAGAAAACATTCCTATCCGACATGAAGTGATTGGCTTTAGGGATCCCAGATAAATTCAGAAGAATGTAGAAAGAGGATTGTAGCTACTGTATGCGCTCCAGGTTTGGCCTCTATTCGTGTCAGTGCCCTCTCCTTTTCCCCCTCCAATGATCTCCCGAGAGGTGACCTTTCAGCTGTCCTTACGAGCCCATAAAAGCAGTGTCTCAGAACCTCTCCACTGCCGGGGTCCTGCCTGTCACAAATCATTAAGGCAGGTCAGTCACAAGGTGCTGTGGACCACATCAGATGGGGGCACACAACAAACACACGCACACTCACAGATGTATGCACACAGACACACACACACACAAACTGACAACAGAAGCAACTGAAATTCAATGTCCACAGGACGATAAATCCTAGGAAACGCTTAGGTATGGGTCCCCACATTTTCAGTCAAAGAACATGGAATCAGTCCTGATCTAATTTTCCCATCGTTTTACAGCTGTGACAGTCATTAGCCCCTACAGTTGTGTTAAAAAGCTTCCATCAGTCCCGAATTGCTCTCCAGCCCGTTATTTAGTTATCAGTCTGAGTGAATCAAATCATTAAAAATGCAAACAGTGCCCACCCCTGAGATAAGGGCTTCCTTGCCAAACTGCAAGTCAACATAACGTCACAGGGCCAAGAAAAAACCTTTGGTGATAATGTGTGAGACCCGATGCCCGCCTACACTGTAAAGTGTACGTGGGCGCTAGCACATTAGCACGTATGCAGTGTCTGCAGTGCGCGGCGCGGCGCGGCACGCGGTGAAACCAGCCCGCCTCCGCGCGGAGACAGGTTACCATTACTCCAGGTTCCGCCTGTCACCGGTTAACAGCGCCACGCTCCCGCCCCACATCAGTCAAATCAGTGGCTCGGACGATGTGTTGTTCTATAAGCAGCTGCTGTGGGTGCTGGGGAGGGACACCTTCAGTGCTCAGCCATGGCCATCAGCTTCCTAATGGATTTGGAGGCACCTCACCTCCTCCTCCTATGCTTACCAGTGGCCTCGCATCCCGCCGGGCAATTACTCTCCGAGACCCTGATGTGCCACAGACTCTCTTTCAAAAACCTATATACCCCCCCTCCCCCTCTCTTCCCCCGTCCCCCCCAGCCCGCCATGAACACACGAACAACAAAGGAGTGCTAAATGATAGCGGAGGCCGCCCTACATTGTGGAAATCTAATACACCAAATGAACGCCTGGAAGCCTCCAATAATGGAACTATTTTTCATGCGCGTGAGGATCTTTCCCAGCCGAGCGTGACCAATCGGCGGGGCTGCGGGATCGCGGGCGCTCCGGCCGGGCAGCTGAGCGAAAGGCCGACCCGGACGCACCTCCGCGACGCTAACCAGGGCCCCCGGTCAGCGGGGTCGCAAGGCCCATCGCGTACAGCAGGGCCTTCCACAGTCGGCCTGGGACGTACAGAGCTCAGCCTGCTTAACGAGTGAAAACATCTCAAATATGTTCAAATATGCAATCAAATTAGTTTTTATTCATAAATACATGAAAACAATAATATATACTAACTTCCCTCTGCTTCCCATCTGCCACAGGGAGTTTTTCCTTGCCACTGTTGCCTTAGGCTTGTTCCTGTGGGGGTTTAGGCCAGGGTTGCCTGTAAAGCGTACTGTTACAACTGCTGTGAAATATGCAATACAAATAAAATTTGATTGATTGATTGATTTGACTAACTATATGGTGCGGGACCTTTATTAAACTACAATATCAGGATTACATGTAAAGAGTGATCCTCTGGAATACACAGAGAGAACCATCTAGAAAACTGACTGCTCCCTCTTCCAGAAACACTGCGAAAACAGGGGAGAGATCCACAGATAAGCTGAGGCTTGATAAATGAATAGGCTCCCGTGGGGGGCATTCAGGTAAAGCATCAGTCCTCAAGGCAGTGACATACCCCACTGTGACTGGCCTGGGAGTCCTCTGGGAGTAATGAGCAATCAGCGATAGCCTAGGCCAGGGAAGGGTGGTTTCAGTTAGCAGGGCATTCCCTTCAGCTTTCCGGTGGTCTTCCTGTGCAAGTTAGAGTGCACCATCCTGAATGGATGGAGCACATTTTCCCCCAATGAACTATGAATGGGCATTCTGCTGTGGGAATACATAAAAATAGAGTTTTTAAAATGTTTTTCTTTTTAATTTTTTTTTTTAATTAGACTGTGAGCAGCCAGGGTAAACAGCAGCACATGCAGAGACAGTTTGGGGGAGAAGTACCTTGACTATACTTCAAAGCTGTCACTAAAACAGCAAAATATGCAAAAAATGTCTCAGAACATACAAACACAGTAGGTGCAATGTCAGATGGAGCGTGATAATCTTTGCAATATGCACTCTTTCAAATCAATATAGCAAATGTGAATGAGCCATGGAATTGGCTGGGCCTAGTCAAATTTCCAGGGAATTCAGGGAGCCAAATATGTGCTGACTTCATGCGCATTGTCCTCCTGCCACGTCCACCTCCTACCCGGCATCCCCTCTGCCTGCGGCGACCTCTGCTTGACCCCATAATATGCTCGAGTAGACACCACATTAACCCAAGTACTATTCTATTATTGCTAGAAATTGAGCTTTTGTGTTGACTTCATCCTGGATCAACAACCATATTGCTGACTAGCTGTTTTTTCCATTACTTTCTTGGGTGTACACACGCAGCTAAAATTCTATTCATAGCACATCTTATAAGCCAGCAGTGTTATATGCACCACAGGGTCTAGAAACAGTAGAATTTAATGAGGCACAATGATAGGATTCAGACATTGCTTCCCTCCTTCCTTTAATACACACATCAAATGCTATAAGACAAGGTCACTGTTTATTTGTCCCACACAGTCTTTAAAACGGAGAGATGATATCCAACTACTAAGTCACATTCAGTGCACAAACCCTTTAAAATAAAACGAAAAGAATAATCCATCAGAGGCCACCCACTGAAGCTCACTCTGTTCTAAAAATGTATCCGTAATGTTGCAGTAAAAGGATTACATTGTTCCGTTTCAAAAATGCAGCAGGTGTAGGCCTACTATGGATTTTCTAAGTTGCCTCTGTGAAATAAGGAGCTAGTTTGATATGATGCAAATTTATATGCTTAAGAATAGGGGTCATGTTTTGAGCACCAGGTATTACACCCTATATTAGAGCAGCAGTTCTCAGCCTTGGTCCTAGGGGACCACTGTGTAGGCTGGTTTTTGTTGCAGCCACAATTGCAATCCCAGAATGTTAACAAGCTGTCAATTTTTCTTAATTAGGTGCCTTTCATGCTTTTTCAGGGATGATTTACCCTATTTAGCCACATTATGTCGGAAATGTCTTTGCCTGCCATGAAGAATAAAAGTCCCACTGTACTTACTGTGCTATATTGCCAACAAATGCATAAAAACAGGTAACATTTTTTTGACCAATGAAATTAAAGACTCAGGGGAATCAATAGGTTCCTAATTTGGTTGATGAGCATGTGCTTAGGTTCTTTCATAAAATTTCCCCTCAACATATTAAAAATACAAATTTGGCTCATTATCGATTTCTTTTTCTTTGAATTCTTCATTATCTACAGTACCAAATGTTCAGTTTTAGTGACCAGGTGTGCATACTTTCACCAGTTAGGAGCCTGTTAATTTACCTCAGTCTTTAACTCGGTTACATTTTTTTTTAAACCTCTTTCTGTATTCATTTGTAATGTATCACAATGTGAATATGGGACATTTATTCTTCAGGGCATTCTATAGCTATGTCTGACATAATGTGGCTCAAGAGGGCAAGTAATCCTTCTAAACATGAAAAGTACCTGATTAAGAAAAAATAATTTTTTTTTGCAATTACAAAAAATACTAGGATTGCAGCATAAACCGTGGTGGCCAGGACCAAGGTTTAGAACCATTATATTAGAGTACACTCACATGAACACACCAAGTACAATAAACTGAAGTATCTGCATTGATCAGCCTTCAGGCAGCCTTGCCAGCAGGAATATAAATCTGGTTGAGGAAACAGTTGTGGACAAACTGTGTTTATCACTTAAGCTCGGAAGGAGGACTTGCAGCTAATGTCCATTCCAGCCCACTAGATAATGCATGGCTGAGTCTAGCCTCTAACTGATTCAAATGAAGACAAACTAGAGGCAACTCCCAGACTGAAAAACTGGTATGGAAATGCTCTGCAATGTGCAGCCTCATTCCACCACCTAACAGACTATGTCCTTCAGCTGAACTTTATTTACCCCTCCAAATCCCGCCTCTTCACCCCTGCTCACCCAATGGAAAATAACCTATGAGATCTGCGTCCTATCAGGTGAGATAGACAGCATTATGTCCTTGGACCTGAAGCCGGGCATCAGAAGAGCGGCCTCAGAGCGGCCACTGCACAAAGCTCATCTGCTGTGTAATTTAGGACGTAATTTCACAGGCCGCTGCCTCACCTGTATGGGGAGCCATCTGGAGGGAGAATTACACCTGACATTGTTTCCCATGATTCTCTGGGTGGCCAGGCCTACACAACACAACTACCCCTCATATTCCCCCCCCCCTTCCCAGCATTACCACATTCACAATTAATTACCGATAAAAAGAAGCTAACCTGCGCAGGAGCCTGTGAGCAGAATATTAATCCGCAGTGGAAAGTTACCGCGTGCTGCCTTCATGCACCATTCCTCAGCTCACTGTAACCAGCTCTTAAGCTGTGGGGTTCTTCCGTGCTAATTTTCAAATTCAATGGGAGTTCAAAGGGAGAATTATCTAGGAGGAACCCCGCAGCTTTACCCCGCTACATTGTAAAACATGGCGGAGGGATTTTGATGGCTTTGGACTGTTTTGATTGCTCAAGATCCCTCAAGTATATCACGTTGTACCAGAGTATTCTGAAGTATGATCTATTACTGTAAGCAACTGAAAGCCTGTTGAGATGAGTACAAAGCACCTGATGTAAGCTTTTCACACAAGAAAGCACGTTGAAACTATTCTGTAAGACAGGGCGGTCCTGAATTTCTCTGGGGTGATGTGAGACTGAGCAACACTTCGAAGAAATGTTTAGAGGTACTGCTGCTAAAGGAGCCTTCACCAGTTACTGATCTAGAAGGGCCATTTACTTTTTTTTCTTGTAGAGAAATTACATCTGATACATTTTTGTAGAGTAGATAATGAAAAGGTTGTGCCCTTTTGTGTTATTTTCTATATCACATTACCTTACGCTAAGATTTACGTGATGATTACATACCGTTTTTGATTCAAAATGTCAAAAGAAAAAAATTTGCTATAAATCGTCCTTCTCCTAGTGACATTGAAGGGGGAAACTGCAGGCGGCAAGAACACCAAAAGGCTTAAATGTGCTCCTTTTCTTCAAATAGTTTATCATGGATTGAGGTAAACACACCGGTTAGCCTTGACTCGCTGAAGGTGAATATTCAGGTGTTCTTTGTAGCTGAGGTACTCTGGCCTTCACACTGTTGAGCTCCATTGATCGGAGGCTGAGGAGGCTGAAGTGGGAAAACACAGAGGGGAAATAATTAAAGGCAGCAGAAAATCTATGGCAAGAGCAGGGAACTTGGATGTCAGGGCTGATGATTTGAGCATAGTAAGAGAATTAGTCGGATGATGCCTAATGTAGTGGTCATGGACTATTGGAGAGTGTAACTACGCCCAGCTCATTGAATTAGCATTTCAGAAAGGACCTTGGGTAGAAAAATGAGAATCCAATGAATATATTTACCCCCTAGTATCTAAAAAAATGTGGCTGTAAGGGGTATTGGCTTAATTAAAAATGTGTATGTATCCAACTAGAAAAAACACTTTCCACATTTTTTTTCTTAAAATGAAATTAATTTGAAGTTCCATCAAGACATGCTCAAGATGCCAAATAACAAATATCTGGTAAAATAAAATGCTGATATTTCTGATAACAACCCAATTTTCTTTAATTTTTGAAAAAATCTGTTGGGTGAACATGCACGTTTACTTGACCTTCTATAATGAATGCAAGAGCTATGAATAGAACTTGACTTTGATCTTGGTTTTTGATGAAATGCCTTAATTCAAATTGAATGATGAAACTCATCATCTAGGATCTTAGGATGGATTTCATTGTTTGTAATTTAGAAATAAAATACATATTGTACATATTGTACTTCCATAGCAAACTGCCAAAAACATACGGATGATGCTTGTATTTTTTCCAGTTTTACTGTGTTTTTTTTACCTCTCCATTGCTTTTGTAAAAGAATTTTAATTATTGGTTGAAGGCTGTGTAAAAAGTATTTTGACCGGGATACCAAATCGGAAGAAAAATAAATGATGAATGAACTAAAGCTAAGAGAGACATTGGACATTTTATCAATGCATTTCACACTGGATGCAATGTGAATCACAATGCCCTGGCAGACTGGAAAGATTTGGCATGGGGCAATCCCTGATGGATGGCTTCTCAGAAGGGCAGAATATGAAACAGGATAGGTGAAGTGCTGAAAATGTAGTTTGGAATCAATTTAATACGGTGAAAGTTGAAAGCAGGGCACTGCTGCTTTCGTATGCGAGGCTTGTTTGCTATCAAAGGGGTGGTAGGAAGTATTGAAGAAGTGTGCAGGGAGAATTACCTGAGGTAAATGGATAATTCTCTGGTGAATAAGGGAAACATTACCTAACCGCTTTATCTATCCATCTGTAATTCGCAGTTGTATCTGAATCTCTCACCCACTTGTGTACAGGATAACACTATAGATTTAAAATGCTGTTTTGGATTCCCAGGAGGATAGATTTCTCCAGCATATTTCGTTGGTTTTATTTTGCAAATTTTCATCGAAAACGCTCGAGAGATACGGTAGCGCGGTACCACGCTGGGCCAAAAAAAACACCTAGCATTTCCACTCCTCGCCCAACCATGCGTTCATTTACACTCTTCTAATTACTGCAGAACATCATTACACAGCCTCAGGGGGGCTGCCTCACCGTCCATTTCACGAGCACTATCAATGCCGGAATCGCAGAAGGGGCCCGATCCGGCTCCTGTAAGGGGATTTCAGTCAAAGAGCAGGAAGAGAACGGTCGGCTACGCTCGGGCAAAGGGAAAAATAATAGTCCCTCTCCAAATGGAGCAGGGAAGTGTGATTGTCTTTTTATACGCGGAGCTCTAGAGCAATTCTCTTCAATTCAGTTTGTTTTCTTTTCATTAAGACTAGACATAAGACTGCCAAGAGCAGAAACGGTGCTGTGCTATTGCACCTAGCTCAAACGTGGGTTTCCTCTAAAACCACATTGAGGAAACCGAAATGGAAGGACTTTATCTTTGGGATTGTGTGTGTGTGTGTGTGCGTGTGTATTCACAAACAGGCCCTAAGACTCAGTCCCATACTGGAATGCTGCCCCAGTCCCCACTGATAGACCCAATGGTCAAAGGCCCAGTGAAAAACGCAATGAAAATGCGTTCTATCTTCAGTTCTGCAACGCAGAACAATGATTGACCATTCAGTATGCTGGAAATGGTTATAGCAATTTACTCTGGCAATAACAGGTCTGCAGCCAACTGCCTTCCACAGTCAATCCCTTCAATCCACTGCGGTCAGCAGTGGGCACTCAAGCATCCCACATGCTGGCACGCAGGAGGCCAGTGCCCTCTGAAAACCCACACAGCAGTAAGTTCAGACTCCCCCACCATGTTAGCAGATGCTTATGTTAATCGCTTTTACGGCATTCATTTCCCACAGTGAGAACACACCCCCAGGGCTAATAACAACTCAGGCATAAAGCACCAGTGCTCAGTTTGCAGGGAGCGCTGATGAGGATTCTCGTCGTTAAAACGACCAGACGCCGAATAAAATGACCGCAGGTTTGATTCGACACATTTCAACAAACAGTTCAGCTACTACGATGTTAAGCCAAGGCCAAGACTGGGATATGGCTTGCCAACTTATTTAAATGAACATTAAAAATTGCAACAAGTTTAAACTGAAAATGGAACACTGCTTAACGTAATCATTGGCACAATGTCTATTTCACAGAATTTCAGAGCCACATACAATTCATAGATACATTTGACTTAGATATGCATGTGTGATTGAATGCCAAAGAAGACAGGTGTATGAAGTGTTTATGAAGCACTTATAACTATACCTTGTTCTGAAGTGTCACTTGGGGCCTCCATAGTGGCTGACTATTGTGATTGTACATAAAGGGGGGATTGGGGGGGGTGCAGCTTTCACACGTGATTGGCAGTCACTGATGGGCTCAGACAGGGCCCTGTGACTAGAGGTGAGTGAGCAACAGACAGACAGGGACAGAATGAATGATTACAGAGGCCCTTCTCTCAGGCAGGTAAGACTTGGACCAGGAGATAATGAAGCTCAGGAGGGAATCCGTCATCAGTCTAACTCCCAGCCCACACACACTGCCCAGAAAGAGAAAACCTGCCAGTCATTAAAGTTATGCTTTTTGAATCACTGTCACCTTGTGCCTTCATTTCTGTGGTTGCACTTTCTCACAGTCAATATAGTTTATGACACAATCACGCTAATGAAATTTAGTAAGTTTGTCCTGCTTATTACTGGCAGTAACTGAGATAATCTCATGGGAACCTTTGTCCTGGGAAATTAAGTTTTAAAGAACTAATGCCTCACATCTCCGACCAGTGTGGAGAACCAAAAGCTTATACAGTCTATACAGTTGACACATTTTCGAAAACGAACAACTTAGTTTTGACATCATCAACCTTGGGCCCGTAGAGGATCAGTATGATTAATTTACTGGGTCTACGGTGCTGTGAGGACCCAATTCCGGTCGTGCTTGCCCCACTGCAATCTGTCCGCTTCACAGTCCAGTGGTCTGCTCGTGGCATTTTGTGAGCAAGATCTCCTAGGACTTGAACCTTGGTGTTCTGCTTTTCAAGGTCTTCAAACACATTTTTTCTTTCCAGAAAGTTCATCGAAACGCAACCGCTAAGGGACTGCCGGACAGATAGCAAGACTTTCTTTGACATCGATGTTTGGCCACTGAAACGCTGAACCAAAAAAGTCAAACGTGACTGATGGCTCGACCACCAGTTTTGCCACCCCTTTGTCAGTTTTATGAACTTTTTTTTTTCCAGCACAGCAGAGCTGACATATGAAGAAGTTAGCCATACCCTCTTGTCTGGACAGACTGTTTATTTATTATTTTTGTTGCTCAGAGTACGGATCAATTCTTTTAAATTATGAAGTGACAGGACCGGGTCTCAGAGCACTCCTTCAGAACGCCAGAACCAGACAAGGGCTTGGCTCGCTGAAAACGCCAAGGTTGATTCATCACCGGTCAGTGTCACGATGGGCCATCTCAAATGAGGAGAGAAAATGGCAATTGATGAACTTTGATAATGGAAAGCTGTCTGGTCGCCCTTAGACAGCGCATTCTATTCCTCCCTGAGTTTTATTACGGTTTCCATCAGACTTACTAATAACTTCATATTGCTTTCGCACACGACCTGAAGTTACAGCTATCCTTAGGGTGGGAGTGGAAAGCATTAATGTTTTCATTTTCAAAGGCCTTTTCTTCACTTCGCCGATCAATGTTGAGGAAACAACAGCCATTTTTAAAAACCGTTCCTCGGACACGATCGCATCGTTTCCAAAACACAGAAATTGTATGTTATTTCACCATTCTCCTGTTCTCCAGAATGAATGTTGAGTTCATGAATCAAGCCACAGCACCACTGACGGGGAACTTGCTCTTCTCATCAGTCAGTGAAGGGTTAGTGGTAAGTCCCTATGTTTTTACATCACTTCCTCTCTATAGAGGCGGACCGAACGTTATTGTATAAATCTGGCAGTGGTAGTAAATAGTGTGCGGCTTTCTCTTTCTCTCTAATAATCTGACCACCGTCAGCCAGGACTTTCAGAACTCACTAGGTGTGTGCCCTCTGTTTGCATTCCAAATAAGGCAGCAGAAAGTTCAGATTCCAACTACCGGCCATCAATCATCACCAAGTAGAGTTGCAGCAATTTTTTCAAGTGATTGACGTGAAGGCCGCATTTTATTATATGCCATGACATTCTATCTTCAAAGATGAATTGCTGCACATTTATTTTCAAGTATAGCATATTTATAAAACCTAAGGACATTATAATCTAAGAATAAAAACCATTCTAGCATTCAATCCCATGCATCAGTCCAAATGGTGACTGACTTTACTTGATATTAATTTACACCAAAATGGAGATTCTGATAGATGGCTGATAAAAAAAGGAAACTACTACTGTTACTCTAGGTGTTTCTAATTCTTAATTAGAGGGTGAGATTTAGGTTATCAAGGATGGATGGTTTCAGTGTGTGTGACCCACTTTCTAAATGACTCTCAAAGGACATAAGAATTGAGAGCACTGTTTTGGCATCCTACGCACTACTTTTCACAAAGTGAGTCTCCTCCAACTACCTCTATGAATATTAATACATCTGTTAACATATGAGCGGAAACTTATCATTTAAGTGTACTTGTGTCTTGTCCTGAATGTACAATGTATGACTTGCAGTGAATGATGAGCCTTCATCCTTCTTTAAAATGCATAAATACATTGATAAGAAGAATATACCATTTAATATGGTATTTTAATAATAATGGATGAAGGGGTACATGAATGTCTAATTCAGAGGATGCCCAGTTCTATATTCAATTGATACAATCCTATCAAGAGCTGACCATAACCAACCATTCAATTTGGAAGTGATTGTGATTATGAGTATGTGCGGGTTTTGATGCTTCAATCAGTGACTGGCATTCCACTTGAGCACAGGTATGGGCTTAAATGGTGAAGTGTGAGAATCCTGAGATACAGAATAACAAAAACAAAATATACAAAAATAAACAATATTTATGTGGCTCCCGTATCTGGTTTTATGGCTTATTTAAAATTAAACAGTATTTATGTGGCTCCCTTCTCTGGTTTTAGGGCTAGTGCATCAGCACTATCACAAAAGCATCACAGGTAGGTGGATAGAGTAACACTACTGAGGTGTAACTGAAACATATTACAGAATTCTGCATTGCCAAGTACTCTGGTAAGAATAGTGCTCAAGAAATACTCATCAAGAGAATCACAATCATGTAGTAAATGTATTTTACGAGCCAAAAACTGCATAGCACAGTTCACAAGAAAACAAATTAGGCCCAAATAAACAGGGAATCACTTAAATGAAAGTAATAGCACTGTACAACTAAACCATGCCTTTAAAAATTAGGGTGCAATTGTATTAAAATTATATATTGCATGTAATTATATAACAGGGATATAATAGTAATCACAGAGCCATGCTTCAAATAGTAACATTCAAGTGTTTAATGGGCCGTCGTATTTAAAGTACGGAAGCCCAACTGTGAGAAGTAAAAAGCACAGCAGCCTACAGTGTTACTGTACACTAATTTGAATACTGAACACTCCCACTCAGAAACTCGCATGTCAGGGTTTGAATATACCTGAGAGTTTTCAAGACTAGAACTATTAAATAAATAAATAATGCAACCATTGTTTATTGTATACAATAAACATTTCAAAATGTAATTTGACACTTTAAAATAAATGTTCTTAAACCCTTCAAAATGTTCTATATTGAACAATAATTTGTATAATAAGGTTTTTTCCACCAGAAAATAAGAAACTACTGAAAATGGCTACTCTACACCTTTACCCTCATTGAGAATGCCAGGATCTATGATTATGCAAATTAGAAATGCTTGCTGCTGTGGTCCTGGGATATGCAGTATAGTAGACACGGCATCTGGGTTCATAATCAGTTTCTACACGAAACCCATCGACTTCTGCATCAGATTCTGGAAGCAGTCATCTGTAAAATGTGCGCTACAAACACAGATTCCCTCTATGCTGTCAGGTACATTCATGTGATTTTTATAAACAAATTCCACCCGCGTTTCTTTTAGAATGGGCTCCTTTGGTAATGAGGGGAGTTCCTACCTCGGGACTGCATCCTAACTGCACAGTCTGCCATGTTCAACCAACTGTCATGAGAATGTCACTTACTAGTCAGCTTTTCCTGTGCACTAAGGTTTCCGTTTAGCACATCGCACTCATGTAATTCTCCTGTAATATCTTTGCATAGTGGACCATGATAGGTTTGACATATTTGTGAAGTCACAAATTTTGTGCGTATCTGCATGTTTCCAACTCAGATTTCAGGGAGGTATGGAAAAAGGCAACAAGTTCTGCACAAAAATCAACCTCTTTAGTGAAATCCATGCTTCCAAGAGGAGTTAACCATTAAAAAACATGTTTTGAGTGACAGGGGTCTTTAAGGGCTGGAATTAGCACTGCTGGAAGCGGCTGAAGTTGAACTTGGCTGTCTGAAGCTGCCTGCTCTTCAGCTGACAGCTGCTCCCCTCCCAGTGTCTGTTCTGAAATGACAAGAGCCATCTCCCTAACTATAGTCATAGCTCATCCTGTATACGCTACCCTCCTAGAGCTTCTCTGAGTCAACAGCCTTCAATCGTTCTGATAGGACAGAACATGCTCTCTTTGACGCTTCAACTTACAGTTTGTAATTTCAAGCAAAAGACAGGTAGTATTTTTTTGCTAACAGCTTTCAACTACAGGTGCAGGTCATTCTTCTGGTGCGTGTTCTATTGTTTGTTTGTTCCATTACACACAGTACTGAAGCAACATTGCAAACTGGGAGCCATATTCACAAGTATGAGTTATCTAAACCGTGAGTTATGGAGGGGGAGGAGTAGTACAATTACATTTATTAGATGTAACTCCCATCTCTGAAAAAGAACAGGGATGGATCGTCGATTTCCTAAACAGCGTGAGGCTGCGTACCTCAGCTCAATAATCACAGATCACGGAGTAATTATCACCATTTTCTAAAACATCTAATTACATACAAAATTAATCAGCTGTGTTGAAATGATGATTCCCAATCAGATGATGTACGTTAGCCTTTCAGCTTTTGAAGCTATCAACACAAATATCAGAAGTGACAAGGATTTCAATTTTATTAATGGTCATGGCCTCAAAGTCATTAAAGATTATGTTCGCTATCCTTCATTTTCAGTAGTGGAAAAAGCATGAAGTGGGACCTGTATTCTGAGTGAGACCCAGTGTTGAGACTTCAGCAGTAGAACAGGACAGAAGCGGGCAATGAATTAAGCTACATTAAAGACATAGCTTAGAGTTGATAACCTTATTACATTGTAGCCAGTCACTGAAAATGAAACCATTAATACTGTACTGTAAGAAAATTAGGACCTAAAAAAATTACAACAGATGTCACATCTGCCAGTTTGGTCTGATGTATTCCTCAAAGCTGCATGCAAGATATTGTTGCTGTGGCGCTATTGATCACTAAATTGTTTGAATAAACCAATTTTGTTTTTTCCCCTCAGGAAAAGAAACTGCATGAATGGTTCACATCAGTGAGTGCATGATACTTTTTGGTTTCATGAAGACTTGTTCTCCTAACAATACCATTTGATCTGCAACATAGCACGCAAACATTGCAAGTCATCCTGTTTAAGGGTTTCCACCAATAAGTAAAGTAAGAGCTGGCCCAGGTATAGGGTTATCTCCCGTTAACCATGAAAGGAGTCTAGCTGCCTTTTGGAGCAGGTTTTCATGTTACATCACCATATGTGAAGTGTTTTATTCCCGGCACTGAGCTGATGAATAAGCATTGGTAAGGGAGCTGCAGCAATGCAAGGATTTGTAATCACATCCTCACTGGTGCATGAAATTATGCAGCGCAAATATTGGATAACTTCAGAGCTCAAAATAAAATTGTTTGCTGTACATTTATCGCTGGAGCTTTCTGTCTGTGTGGTTAAATACACCTTTATCAAGGGGATCTAAGGTGCTGTGTCCAGCTACAGCTAAACGCTAAAGCAATAGCTGTTTAGGTGATGTGCCCCACAGCCTGGAATATAATTCTGAGTGTGTCAGACTGGAGCAGTGCATAATTGGCCATATCAGCAACACGGGAATGAGGGTTCTCTGTTAAGCAGGGTACTTCTCATCTAACTGTTGACATACAACTCCTCATGAGGTATGCATGCCCCTCCCAAAAGCAGGAATGTATAAGAACAGGGGAACAGTTTGATTGACAAGATCGATTCCTTTCGTATGGTTAAAAAAAACCTGTGTATAGCTGGGTTTGCAAATTGATTTTCACTGTAAGGGGAGCTTGCCACTACAAAATCAGTGTTCATAATCAGTCTGAGGGGTAGTGTGCCAATTCACATAGTTATTGTAAGAGATTTTGGGTTTTGTTATAAACAAGCATGTATACTTTTCAGAAACAATTATAAAAAGCTTTTTTTTTTTTTCAATATTTCAAAAAACAAATCACAAAAAATAGACATAGGCAGCAAGCTGAGCTGAACATAAGTAGTATAAACTCCTGCATGGCCAATCCTATAACACCACACACCTAAAACAAAAGCTCCCAAATACAGCTAGTTAATCCACTAATCCAGCCACTATATAGCAGCATTGCCACACTGAGGCTGTTCTACAAACATAAATATACTTACTGCAGACACAGTGCATTTTAACCTCCCACCAGATGAAATAACATCATAAATGTACTGATATTACAGAGGTAAAAACACCTCTTCACAAATAAGGCGGTCAATATGGGTTTCTCTCTATGAAATAGCCAAGTTTCCATTTGGAGCCAAACACAGTATTATAAACTAACAGTATCAAAATGTAAATATGAGTTCCCCAAAGTTTATGTCAATTGTTAATTTTGAGAGGTATGACCTATCAACGGTCCGTAACAATGGCAGCTAATTGTTGCCAACCATCATGAAATTCAAAAACATTCAATGGATGTGTTTAGTTTTAAAATGTATTATTATTATTATTAATACACACTCTGCTACAATATACATTACCTGTCTTTTTCAGCATTTTTACAAAATACTAAATGCACTGTGAGGACACAACTTTCCAGAAGGAAGTTCAGCTGCAACTGAATTCATAATTTTATTTGCTTGTAATTCACTGTCCCCAAACATATGCAATTTTTATTTTTATTTCATTTTCTGTTCCAGTTTGTAAACCCAAGTCGTTAACATTTTAATTTTCCTTTTTCTTCATATTCAAATTTTCCTGTCACAGTTACAATTTTAAGACCTACCTAAACACATTCATTTTTGTTTGCTAAACTCCAATAAAGCATGACTCATCTCAGTAAATGTTCTGCTTCATGTAAAACATGGAGTGACTGTTTCTCTCTCATGCGCATGCACACAGTATCCGACAGTGGATCAAATAGAATTGCACTAATTGCTGAGGAGCAACAGAAAAATCATTATAAACAAAACCACTAGCTCAATCACAAGGAAAGGAGGGGGAACAAGTAGTGCAGTTTGATAATTGCTCCTCCCACCCCATCCTTTCACACAAACCCTGATGAGCAGACCCGTGGATGTCGAGGGAGGGGGCGACCTACAAACAATTTGCACCCCCAAGTTTTAATAATCCTCCTCCCCCTGTCCAGTGCCCCCATATCAATCTCTCGAAATATTCCATTACCGTGACAGCTAATGTTACAGAGGACAGAATAATTACTCACACCCCTAAAATGTATTTATACGGAGCGATCCTTATCTCTGCCCCTTACTGCTATCTCATTCTCCCAGAATGCCACAATCACTCTCTGGCCAGCTCTAAAGGAAACACGCTAATCTCGTTACAAGTGTAATTTAGAGGACGACGCCAGAGACAACCGTGGGGACGGGAGAGTGCGCCGGTGTGAAAATGGCTTTTGGCGTGCCTCCCTCTTCCCTTTCCACCTGCAAGTCAAGTGGGCCATTCTGCATCCCACAATACACCTGGACACAGTTCCGGATTGGTCCAACGCGCACCAGGATTCGTACTCCAAACTTACGTTTTTTCTGCCAATTATTTCAGTAAACTGCCAGTTATTTAAAAAAAACTGGAGAGAAAACCTGTCTTGGGTAATCTACGTGAGACTTTCAAGCTTAAAGTGTGTATCAGTATGCCTTGTTAAGGAGCCATTTATACCTGCAGTGATGCTGGCTAAATACCAGCACTAACAGCAGTACACAAATAAGAGTGTACTTTGAAACCAGTGGGATTCATCAAAATATTAAAAGCCAGCCAATTTCTCGCTGCCAAGCTTGTTTAGCTGAAAGAAAGGGGGATTATAAACCCGGTCTTCTAAAAATCAATAGCACCAGTGCTAATTATACTCATTACATGTACAGAAACCAATGCATGTTAATGAGCTCATAACAAGCAAACGGAGACTCTTTGCCATAAACAACGTCGACTTTAATACAGAGCGGCTGATGACAAAGTCAAGTGCGGTGCACTTCGGAGTGAACAGCCACCAGGAGCTGAGAGCAATAGACATTGGACTGCGGGTCTACATCAACTCTGACAGCGAACCAGTGGGCTGTTAAATTAAAGCCTCTATCATTCCATATATTTGTTTGCTTATGTGCTGTAAAGTTACACAACAAGCACTGAAAGCTAGAACGCGCCTCTCCTCTGACACGGAAAAGTAAGCGCACACATAGCGGCGCGAGGGAAATGCAGAACGGCAAACGAGCTCGGTTGTGATTAATGCGTCGCGGGCAGCGGAGGCTCCACTGAAAGCCATAAACCACACGCTGGCTGAAAGCGTTCTCGCAATGCCAGGTAATGTCAGACGTGCCAGCGGTGGGGTGCGGGCCGTGAACTTCTCACAGACGGACTTTAAATCACTGAAGCATCCCTACCGACGTGGGTCTCATTGCAGTAAACTACCAGAGAGAAATACAGATGGCTAGAGGTCACGGGGAGCCATCACATGATCGCAAAGAGGGTGAGACACACCACAGAGGGGGTATTAAGGGACACAGAGGGCACCAATGCTAAAAGCAGCAAAATCAGTGGGGGACTGGCTGGACCGCAAATGAATGTACTAAATAAGATCATTCTTTCAACCGTAGCTTCTCATAAAATAAAACCACACTAAAAGAATACATATAAATTTGGACGTGAACTTCCCAAATCAGAATTCAAATCTATTCCCACACTGGGATACAGACAGAATGTCAAAACAGGGTCGCTGAACTGCAAGACTGACGGGTAGATTCCAAAATAAACTACATTCTGGAAGTATCAGCCCTTCTTTTGGAAAACAACTTTCATCATTGAAATGATGCTGATTTATAATGTACACATCACAGTTCAAACTTTTCACAATTACAAAGGAATTGGGAAAAAAATTATCAATGCATTATTTTATCTATATTTTAAGAGGTCAATATATTAAGTCTACATAGATTTAAAAAAATTGGTGCATAAATTATAAAAGAACTCATTAAATGCATTCATGAAAGATGAACAACCAGTGTTTTCATATGAACATCAATTAAAAGATTGCTATGTTTGGAAAACTAATTACTTACGTGAAATTGTCTCAGAAAACTTCACATGCCTATTGCAAAAATATATATTATTTTACTTATGTTCCAATATAACAAACAAACATTCTAAGAAAAGAAAATAAGAAACAGGTTCTAAGTAAACAAAGTTCAGATCCTGCCATCGGTCAAACTCATTTTTGCTGGAAGAAAAACCTCTAAACTAAAAATAAATAAATAAATAGAATGTAAAGCAACAATCACAGGCACTATGATATCTCTTAGGAGGATTTACTTTTGACTGCCACTGATGTTGTACTCTATGGTACACATGTGAATCAGGCGGAGGAAACAAGATACAAAAACCAATAAAAGTATTATCTTAGCTCGCAGTCTGTTGTCCATCACAGACGGCCGTATATCACCGCACCAGGCTGATGGAGCGGCTCGTCTGGCGACGTCCACGGCATGATATACGAGCAACCACTGGTCCAAACTTGGGACAGGATCCCCATCCTGAAGTTTAAGTCCAGCGCCCCCTACAGGTTAGCAAAGGAGGCGCAGTCTTACCACAGGAAAGCTGTGCGCTGATATTCAGAGGCTGGAAGTGTTCGTATGCTGAAAAATCTGCATAGGCTGGGCATACTCTTCACATTGAGCTGCAGTCACGTGAGAGCCGAGATAAGCTCAGTCGTCCCGCTCTGTCTGAGAGGGTTAAACTGTCAGCGTCGGGGTGTAACGGATGGCCGCGGTGTGGGCCGTCACACACTGTACCGACACCCGGGACACATTCGGCTGTTATCAGCCCAGTGCAGTCTGGGAGAATAGCACGCTGGGCCTAATGAAGTCTGGGTGCATTAAATCAAGCACTGTCAGCAGAGCCTCAGAGCCCCAGCAACCTTGCCCTTGAGGGCATTACAAAAAATTATAAAAAGATTTTTTTTAAATATATATATTTTTAATGTTAAAAATCACAAATGTTAAAAACACATCATAATTGTTGTTATTAGTATTATTACCATATATAATAAAAAATATTATTATTATTACATAAAAATTTAGAGGCCACATTTTTAAGCACTGTGCTCAAACTGTGCAATTTAGGTTAAGAACCTTGCTTATAAGTGAAACAGAAATGGCCGAATCAGAATGACAGCCTTTTGGTTACAAGCCCTGTTAAACTGCTAGACTGCAGTGGCATTTAAGTACATAGCCCAAGTGGGAAAAAAACTGACTGAAAATAGATTCAACTTGGTCTGGGTCTGCGTACATCAATGGTGCACTGTGTGCATGTACTAACTAATGGTCAGCTACATAATGTGCATTCTGGGAGGGCATCTGAACCATGGCACATACCCAAATTGTTTGCAGTTATTTTTAAACCTTGATTCAAACGTACAGCCCTGAGAACAGAAATCACGAAAATGCATGCGATGCAAGTTTAGAATGGTTTAATGGGTAGTAATTACCCTTATTAAATTTTACAATAGCCACTTAATTAAAAGATTGTAGCGCGCTGTACTGGAATCCTGTGATGCTTGTCAGATGCATAAAAACGGTCCCCTAAAACACTGCGACAATAGTGCCAGAGAAAGCATCCCTGTTTTAACAGAGCAGAGAGCTGGAAGAACCGGAGCTCGGCCAATCAGGACAGTTTGCTCCCGTTTGAATGAATCAATTGCACCGCTGCCGCGGCGACCGGGGTCCGCGCGATGCCGGCTGCCTGAATCAATTCATCTCTCTGGGGGCCCTGCCAGGGGGGCCTCGGTACAGCGGCGGCGTCGGAGCGCCAAACCGCTAATTAACCTGCCAGTCAAGCGCCTCCTCAGAGCGGGGCGAAGTGATGGCGCCGCTCCTCTTTTAATTACACACGAACACGTCTTCGCGCGCAACGCGAATTAGCCGCAAACGCCTCTCTCCTGCCTCCGCGAAACGTACGGGCGAACGCAGAATAAAGTGTAAACGGATCATAAATAACCGTGGCATTTAATGATACCTAATTTTTTTTGGTACAGTGCCTTTTATTTGAAATGCCATCTACACCAAAAACACAACTCAATTTCATGCATGCAAGTGTGCAGCCTCATAAAATGTATACACCCCAAGGCTGAAAACTGAGAGTAAGTTTTTTTCCACCAGCAATTAAAAGCTTTTCAAAAAACAAAGAGAAAAATTGCTCATATATTTTGGGCTCAGATAGACACCGAATGATTGAAAGTAAAGCGCTGCTCGGATGGGACATAATTAGGACATTGGGGCTTTATTTTTCAAGGTACCAGCGGTAACGCAGAGTAAAATTGAGAGAGAGGGGAGCGAGGGGGCGAAAGGGTTAAAAATGCAGCACAGTTGAGCATGGGCTCCATGCGTCAACGGGGGGCTGTTTTACGGCCGAAAGTAAAACACTGACGTCTCGCTGTCGCAGGCTATTCGACGGGATGCGCCAGCTCTCCTCTTACGCGCGCTCCGCGCAGGGGAAGTGGGGGACGTGACGGACCCGTAAGTGTGACGCAAATGCCGCTGTGGCGTAAATTTTTTAGGAAGGCGTCGATCGTGCGAAAGCGGGACCCAAGAAGGAAACGTACAGGCTGACGCTCCACAACCCTCCCCGTAAGCATCTCTGCGGTACCGCTCTGTCCACGCAGGACCGAAGATGAGGCAGTTTCACTGCGTCCATGCAGCGCTGCGACAGCAAGATCTGACAAACTCACAGCGTCCATGCAGCACTGCAACAGCAAGATGTGACAGTTTCAGAGCGTCTACGCAGCGCTGTGACAGCAAGATCTAACAGTTTCACAGTGTCTATTCAGCGTTGTAATAGTAAGATGAGGCAGTGTCACTGCATCAATGCAGCGCTGCGACGGCAAGATGTGCCAAACTCACAGCGTCCACGCAGCCCTGCGACAGTAAGATGTGACGACGTTCGCCATTCTCCGAGTCCTCTCATACGCAATGTATATACATGATCAACATGCCTGCAACATTGAGAGAACCTTACATGTAATCTGGTTTCCTCTCCAAGCTTTGTACTGAGCTCTGCCTTCAGTGTCTCACTGACGATCCCCTGGTGGCTGCAGGACCTATAGTAGGCCCCGTCCAGGTCCCTGTCCTCCCCCAGCTCAGCAGTGCCTCCCGCTAGCTTAGGCGATCCTGCGGACCTCGCCGTTCATCAGCGGGCTCTCAGCTAACTGTCTGTAATGAATTTCAAGCACACCCTTGAGGCAGAGACAGCGGACCATGAAGAGGAGCCACTCTGCGGCAGCAGAATTTTCCCTCCATTTTCCACACGGCAGGTAGTGCACTCAAGAGCTACACATCTCCCTCTGCTGGCCACAGAAAGAAAAGCAAGCATAGAAGGCCGAAAAGGTGAATGGACCAGCTGTGATCAAGATGAACCATTGCGCTTAAAGGGCACAGCGCCCCTGTACCTTTTGTCATTGTTCAATAGTTTCTTCATAAAAAATGTATATATGCCACAGCATTGTGAAACTGAAGAGTAACACATTAATACCTTAAAAAAGAATACCTTAAGAAAAAACTGGTTTCAAACCAGGATACAAAACAGGAAAACGCTTGATGTCTGGACCAAATATATGAACTTTAGAAGAGTCTCTGTCTATTCACCAGGTAGCAGTGTATTTGCTGCTCACATTGCATCATTGTTTTCAACTATCCACCCTGTTTTGCATTTTACTTTTCTCACGGGAAATTATAGTTCTCTCAAAAGATAGTTTACCCAGAGCTCATGCATTTCACACCTGGTTTGGTACTTGGATGGGTTTGGTTGGTCTTTTGGTGTTATTTCAATTAACTGAGGTAATGGGTAGGAAGCACTTCACTTTGTCTAAGCATTCAAATGGATGCATCAATGATATCACTGAAACATTGACTGCATTAAAGCATATAACACTCCTTCAGTAATTTCATAAGAGTGCTGCAAACAGATATGGGAAGATGCTATCTAACTATGCATCATATGAAAAGACGAGCCTGCTTGTGTCAAAATGTCTAAAACATGTATTATTCCACGGCTTTCATACATATACATTTAAGCATACAAAAACACCACCGATCAATCTGTGCAATACACAGATGCAAAACTTCTACGGGAACTTCTACAGCAGAGTAGGGGTGTGGACTTTCAGAACCAGAGGACTGCTTTTGCAGAAACAAGTGCCATGAATATGCTCAGCAGTTATTACTGCAAAAGGTGGCTATTTTGATAAGTAATATTTCAGTTTATTTTTATTTTTTTAACTCTGATTACTTGAAAATTGTGGGTGTACCAAAACTTTTGACCTGTAGTGTCTATCATATTGCATAAACAAACCTTCTCACTTTAAAAACAGGTCCCATATTACTGCACCCAAATATACTGCCAGTATTCCAGTAAACAGGAATCAAAGCCTGAACTTCTGATTTATTAAAGAAGGTTTCTGAATTTTGCTACAGCCAGACATGGCAGCTCATCTTCTGATATGCTACACTATGTAAATAAAAAGCTTGTGCAGATGTTTTCAAAAGAATCAAGACTCCTTTGCCTGAATTACATTAAGTGATTGCAATAGTGGAACTGGCTTATTGTATAATGCATTTAGCCATCTAGGTTAACTAGCTTAAAAAAGATAACAAAACAGAAAGGGAGAGTAGCAAAAGGGAAAGAGCATTGAGGATTGAACATTAGGGAAGAAGAGAAGAGTAAAGAGGAAGAGCAGTTTCTAAATGGCAGAGTTCCAGAAGAACAACAAAGGCAGAGGATGTGCAGAGTATCAGAGAATCTGCATGAGTGTGCAATACCTTTTCACAGTCCAGGTTGTTGCACATTTGCAAAAAAAACTACCTGGATGATCCCCAAAACTTATGGGATAATGTTATATGGACAGATGAGTCAGAAGTGGAACTTTTGTGGAGAACACAGGTCCCATTATGTCTGGCATAAAGCAAATACAGCATTTCATAGTAAGGACATCATACCAACAGTCAAGCATGCTGGTAGTGTGATGCATGTGGATGCCTTGCTGCCTTGTGATCTAGATGAATTGCCATTATTGAAGGAACCATGAATTCTGATGTGTACCATGAGAATGTCTGCTCATCTGTCCGTGACCTGAAGCTAACATTGCTATTACAAGGAAGCAACATTGAGAGAACGTTTTGTGTTAGCTGGAATGATTTTAAATAATCTCTATTTTTACAAGAAAGATATTTACATCTACTTGACCAAGCTATTACTTTCATTGCAGCTAAACAATGGCAAACTGACGACTCTACTCACCTCCACACTCCCACAGCCACTAGTGACCACGTGGCACCCTAAAAGCAACAGCTGAGCAGTGGACAGATATTCAACCAAAACTCCCACACGGCAGCAAAAAGGCAATAGATGATAAATGCATGACAGCCGACACATTTCATTTTCATAGCAACAGTTATACATACGACATTACTCATGCCCACTTAATCACACTACAGTTAAACCTAGCCACATAGTGGATTAAATGACGCACAGGCTAAGCATTGTCTACATATTAGGCTATATCTAGAGTTGTTAGAGCACCTCAGTAGTGACATGACCTGTTAATTATGACTAAGAGGTTGGAATCACTGATACTCCGAAAATATAAGGATCGTATTAGAAGTTACCGCGTTTCTTACTAACAACATGGGCGAAAGTATGATAATAATAACAAAAGAGTATTTTTAAATACCAAAACTTCGCTATGTTTGAAAACAAAATTTGAGATGCGCGTTTATCGCGTTCTGACTTTTATTTTAAATATTTTCCAAAGAGTCTGCCTTCTTACTGTCGCATAGACATAGACATGGGCCTACAAGTAAAAAGTGATCCGTAGTTCTTCAGAAACGAAAAAGACGTACACCTTTACCAAATTCGTTCCTGCCGCAGTGTACAGATTGCTTTGGCCAGCCACTAAGAAAGACTTATTCAGTAACGCCCTGGTCTGTTAAATAAGGTTGATGTTCTTCTGCGGTGGATTTTTTCTTTAACTTAACATGGGAGATCGCGCTCGCCGGTAGAGGGCAATAATCACACAGCTTTCATCCTCGCTTGTTAATTACAGTATTGGTTTCAGGAATCTTTCTGCGAAGTTGTGAGTTGTTATTTAAAAACCAAATACTACGTTTTCAATTAAAACTTTGCCATTGGGAGTTCACCATCACTACAGTTTTCTACAGGAAATGTACTGAAACACCAGTCTGGGTGTTCTGAAACAATCATTTGAGAGGGAGAGAGAGAGAACATATTCAAACATGGACATAAGGCAATTGAATGAGAAGACTTAAGCTATGTACAAAATATATTAATTAAATGTTGTAAATTCTGAGCAAGCTTTCACAAAAGTAATTAAATACCACAATTCAAACGATTGTCATAACTTTAAACAAACACATGAATCTATCTATAAATCCATAACATATTACAATATTTCACATATTTCTAAATGTTTCTGAAAAACCTGAAAATTATACTAGAAATGATATACATAATATGTATACTTATTACACAGCTTTATGTTTACAAATGCAAAAAAAAAAAAAACATCATCCTTTTTCTTTAAGGAATTACTACAGGCTTCACATAGCACAGGTTAGGCTCCAGTCAGGGCATTCTCTCATTTCAACATCATTCACAGCCTGTAGATTGTAGAATAAATTAAACTGAGCCCTTGGCTTATTTGGATTTTCTCAGCCCTATGCACTGTGAACTCAATTCACAGCCACCGTGTGATGAAATGTGAACTGACATTAATTTCACGGTTTGGTCCCACATGGTGCCAGTGGTTTCCCCTTCTTACATGCCTGCTAACAGCTTACACCCGTTCCCTGGAACACAGAGGTCCATCCTACTTCCCTATACCAACATCACACTGGTTCAAAAGAGTCTATTCAATGAGGTGACACATACCCCTAACCTCTATCAAATAGATGTTGTTTTTGCATTGGCTTGATATAACTCTTATTCATCATAATACACTGATGAAAAAAGTCTTCCTTGTGGTCTCCTTTATGTATGATTCAGTAGCAGCCTTTTTATTACTGTCACTGATTCTCAGACTAAGTGACCTTCACATTAATGAAGTAGTGCACTATCGGTTCCAGGGCAAGATGGGAGGGAAAGCACGTTACCCAACATGTTAAGTAATTGTTCTGTGGACCGTTATTTTGCTATATATATAAAAATAAGAAAATGCCATTTAACACAAGATTAGAAATGATCCAATGATACCAAAATTACTGATGTTGTAGTAGTAGCAGTAGTAGCAGTTGTTGTTTGACATAGCAAAGGTGCTGCCAAAGACATTTGCTCATGTCACTGATTCACCTTTCATTAGTAATTAAATTTTTAAAAATATTTTATTTTTGTTATTACTGTATCTCATTATCACCATTATTAAATATCATGAATTTTCTTATTCTAGGATAAATGTTTCCAGGTTTTTCTTAAATACATCTTTCTGCCAGCAGAGGGCATTACTGACTATCCATGTTGTGTACTGGCAATATTATTCAGTATTTAAAATTTATACTGAGAGCTCCTTTTAGAGGAATGCACATGTATAGTTCATTCAAATATATTTTCACATAAATCCCATTTTTTCAAGGTTTTGCATAAAAAAGTCAAATGTCCATGCCTACACACTACCTTTGTATCCATGGGTGTAAACTTTGATTTAAACGTGTAAACATTACGATTGATTTAAACATGTAAACATTTGACAACATTTTATAATTCATTGAATGGGCACATATTCACAGATAAGCCTTAGTTATGACTTTAAGATTTACTCATCCATTCTGAAATAATCCAGATGAAATAGGCACATGAACCAGTCTGTATTTTGTCATTTTATGTGTCCATTGGGTGCAATCACTTTAAACAAAGGCAAAATAAATATTACATATGAATTATGATCTTACATGTTTTTGTTCAATTGCATAATGGGAAGAAGGCCACCTTCAACAACTCTTGGTCATCACCAGAGCTGGAATTATAAACAAAAACGGCTGCCATCTGGCAACCTTCCACCCATGAATGCATGTGTCATTGGCAGACTAAAAGATTGCATGCCCCTTTCAAGAAAGACTGCTCTTTTGCCTTAGAGATTCAATGTAACATGAGGCCAAAAGAATAAAACAATGAAGTACAAATGAATTCAAATCCCCTGCCACTCTTAATGTAGCTGACTGACTTGCCTGTAGAATCCCTGGTCTTTGAATTGATTCAAAAAGAGACACTCCTAATCGCCCCTTCATGAACAGCGAATGTCACCTCATTGTTCTTACCAGCAGGTATTCATTCTAGTCTTCAGTGGAGAAGTGCCTGCTGTCAAAGCTCTGTCATCTCCACATGTTAATTTGAAGTCTGGATGTATGGACGTTTTAATGATTATTGTATTTCACCTCTTCTAATGTCTCTAAAATGAAAAATATTGTTTTTGTTTAAAAAAAGACACATTCTATTTTACATTGATATTATGTGTGTTGAAATTTATTTTAGAATGAAAATGTTGTGTTCCACCCGTGTCTCACAGAACTGGACTGCTCACGTATCCTGATGTAATGTTGCTTCTACACAATTATATTGTTCTAATACCTTGCTCTGATTATAATCTATTTGCATTGCTAACTTGCCTCACCTTAAGCAGTTGCTATCCCATCATCACCATTGCTGGAGGATGACTGCAGTATAAATACTTATTAAACATCCCCTGGAAGACATTTATTCAAACAGTTCAGGCACCTTATGCTATCCTAGCCTATCACATAGCAAAAGTAATTTTGTAAGTATTCAGACCCTTGATCAATTCTCATATTTTTACAGATTTTTTTTGTTGTTGTTGTTCAGTGTGATATTTTATTAAAAAACTGTGAAACTAAATAATTTCATGGGGTGACACTGGTTTTAAGTTATCATTGCCAAAAAGAAAAACTTGAAATATGTAACAGTTCCTGCTTCACACCACTAGCAAGCACCAGTTTGCCAATTTTGGTGTTATTTTTGCCTGTGCAGTCACTCCTTATGTCATTATTGTTTTAAGCTAATTATTAGGCACGCCTGTTTCTCACTAGTCGTCTGATCGTCTGAGGATTTAGAAATTAGCCCGTTTTGTTCTCAGTTGTTTCATTTGTTCATTTGCTTCACTTGTTTATCAGTGTATTTAAGTTCCTTAATTTCCCTTAGTTGTTGCTTGGTCTAATTGTCAGTTCACATACCTTACAAGTCTTAGTTTCACGATTGTTCCTGTATTGTTCTAGTTACCCTTCTCATGCTTGTTGTTTTCCTGTGTTAAGCAGTTTATTCGATACTTACTTTTGTTTCAGGTTCTTTTCCTTTGTGTTTGGAGGTCAGTCAGGTATCCGCAGCTCTGGCCAGGCAGGGTGCAACGACGAGCCAGCACGATCAGCTGCTGCAGTCAACAGCGGAAAACCTTCAGACCCTCCCTGCCGCGGTTCATCGTCTGTCCACCGCAGCCACACCCGGGGAAGATTCATCGAGAGGCAGGTTACCTCCATCTTCCTGAGAGCCGTAGCCTCCCTCACCTGAACGATATGATGGCTGTCTGGGTAAGTGCCAAGGATTTTTAACCAAGTGCTCCCTTGCTTTCGAGCTCCAGCCATCTAGTTTTTTCTCCACCGAACACTTGAAAGTACCCTTTGTTATCTCACTGCTCTCAGGCAAAGCCCTAGCCTGGGCGACGGCGGTGTGGGAGAGACAGTCACTGATCTGTGACAGCATCCAATCTTCTCCTGGAGAGAGGAGTAAAAGTTTTGACCACCCCGGTAGTGGAACAGAGGCGAGGGTCACATTATGTGCTCGACTATTCTATTGAATTCTGAGAGCAGGTGGAGGCAATGGTGACTTTATTTCATCTGTAAAAGCTGTTTAGAGGATGCAGACGACCACTTCGGAAGAACCGATGCAACTGGGAAGCACCACACCAGCACCGCACCAGAAAGGGCGCTTCTGCATTTACTTCAGACAATCAGGGCACCTTCACAATCCATGCCCTGAACTGGTGGGAAAAGGGCAGACTTGTCAGGGTGTGGCCCGATCATCGTCTCCCAATGTCTCCACTTCATGAACTTTGCTCCCTCCCAGGCTACAGTGGGCATCGTCCCAGTTTAACTTGCCAGCCTTTATTGACTCTGGTTGCTTCTGGAAATTTCATTGATAGACCATTAGTCCATCAGTGGCAAAAAATACCCCTGGTAAGTTTATCAGAGCCATATTTGTCACCGCACTAGATGGCAGACCCCTAGAGTATGGGGAGATAAAACAACGTATTTGCATATTCAGTTGCGATTGGAAAACCCCTAGTCCTTGGTCACCCCTGGCTCAAATGCAATAATCCATACATTGATGGAGTCTCAGAAACTATGTTGGGGTGGGGGACAGAATGTCATGGTCACTGCCTGACCTTTTGTCTAGTTCCCCCAGTTCCCCATCTCCAGGATCTCAGTCGGCAGATATAGAGGAGCCTGACCACTCATTTGTACCTCCGGAGTATGGGGACCTGTGACCAGTCTTCTATAAACAGCTGGTCACATCTAAAGGTAGCACAATCTATACGGGCACACTCCAACTTCCGTGCCTGAAGACTCACACCAGTCAAATCACCAGCCCTATAGGAAATTATAATGGTGAAACCAATGTGCTGTGGGAAATTACGGGGTGTCACGATATATATATAGTAAAAACTGGTATGTTTAAAAAAAAAAAAAGTAATTGTGCAAAAATCCTGCTATGATATATTGTGAGAACATTTCCTAAGGGGGGGAGGGGGTGCAGGGAGAATCTATTGGGTTTTTTTTTTGATAGCTTGTTTTGCTGTAAGTGCTTGCATCTGTATGGTTCTTTTGTCCATATAGATGGTAAATGGACTGCATTTATATACCACTTTTATCCAAAGCGCTTTACAATTAATGCCTCTCATTCACCCATTCACACACACACCAAAGATGAAAGGCTGCCATGCAAGGCACCAATCAGCTCATTGGGAGCAATTAGGGGTAAGGTGTCTTTCTCAGGGACACTAAAACACACCAGGGCGGGGGATCGAACCGGCAACCCTCTGACTGCCAAACAACCGCTCTTACCTCCTGAGCTATGTCACCCCATGTTTTTTTTAGATGTTTTTGTAATCCAAAATGGCCGAGTTCATATAGCAATAGCTGTTTTCTTGCTCTGACACCATTTTGAACCTAATCCAATAAGTATCCACTGGCCTAACAAGTTGTCAAAAGTGGTCAAATAAAGAAAAAACATTTTACTCTGTCCAGTTCTTAAATACCTTGGCTATACAGAAAAATTGGCAAAAGTGAATTCCAATGTGAAAAGTAGTCATTCCATAGAAACCTTGTTGAATTTGGACAGTTTTTTTTAACCCTAGCTGTTGTGGATTTTGCGAAATAACCAGTAGACAAAGTAAATTATAAAGTGCTTTATGTTAATTTTTTTTACATTATTATTTTTTTATATATACATTATGTACATATTAATATTTCCTCACATATTTAATAGGCTTTGATATTTAAATTGTAATGGCACACTGCTTCAAATACTGCTATCCTCAAAGTAACGACAGACATAAATACAGACACTCATTTGAAATCAATAAACAAAGTTAATGATAAATGATAGCATTCTATTTCAATGATCGCATTACCACCATATATATCGCGATAATACCATTGTGATATTTTGTGCCATGATAATCATGCCATGATAATATTAATATCATGACAGCCCTAGCCTGAATACTACTGCAAGGCATTGTACACATTTATCAAAAAATAATACAGTAACCAAGCACACTTACTTGCAACCCTTTTCAATAGAGGGGGCTCAGGCTACAGGGGCAGCGTACTGCAGACTCAAGAGTGTGATGCTAATGATAGCAATTAATGGGGCCTGACAGAACAATCTGCTGGTTATTGTTTTCTTATGAAAGCTCGACAGCTCACGCACAGTTCTGGTGAGAGGGACAGGCTGGCAAAGAGCAGGCCCCACGGGTGAGGTGCCACGCAGCTGATCCTATTGTAAAGATCAGCTCAATTAGGCCTGACTCCTTATAATCCCATGCAACTGTCAGAAGCGGCTTCGCTTTCCAGTAATATGTCAGGAACAACCCATTCGTCCCCGGCACCTGTTGTCCACAGTAGAATGGAAAACACAGCTTTTGACTAGTCTGTAGCTTAGGTGGTTGTCTGTTATGTTTTAACTGAAAACAATGGCAATGTGATGCCCACTCTCTTCTTTGACCTCGACTTTCTGGTGGGTTATCATTGTGCCATTGTGCTATCTAAAGTTTTAGTTCAGGAATGAAAGCAATGGTTTGAGCATAATAGGTACTGTGCAAATGTTACATTGTAGCTAATCCAGATGTGACACAAGGGTAAGTTATCCTCGTAAGTTAGACTCTTTGCACAGTGCATATAGGGCTTCATATTGAATTCTAGACCACAGAACTGCATTTCAAGTGGAATGACTAATCGCTATTCCGCAGCATAGGACAGCTGCTCCAGTTGTTATACAGTTCTTTGGTCTTGAGGTTTAAACTCAAGCTAGGCACACTGAAATTGACCCCTAAGAGACTAGGACAGTGAGGTGTGAACACAAACACTAAGATCAAGCAACAACTAAGGGAGAATAAGGAACTTAAATATTCTGAGAAACAACTAATTCAAATGAACTAATGAAACACAACTGAGAACATAATGGCCTCATTACAAAGTACTTAGAAAATGAAGTGCAGAGAGAGCGAGTGAGACACAGGTGTATATAATAATAAACCAAATTAAACAATGACATGCGAAACAATTAACTAGACAAGCAAAAATGGCACAACAACAGGAGAGCTGGTGACTCCTAATGATGGAAAACAGGAACTGGTACACTTCTTCAGGATAATGTACAATATGACTTTCTTAAATAATTATGATAGAGCCAAAGGGGGGAACTATTTTGTTTCCTCAGTTCATTGTCTAAGACTGGGGGGAGCTCACCTTTGCTCTGTTTGGGATTTTGTACTGCTCCACAACCCCCCACCCCCCCACCAACACCCGGACTGCTGTATACCTACCAATATCAGCAGAAAAGGTACAGCTTAAGTATTTATGAGGGTGTATAGCATGGTCAAAATAAAAGAGAAATAAAAGCTATGTGAATTTTGACCATTACTTCAGTGGTAACTATCAGACAAAATTCAAATATTAGATCAAAAGGAAAAGATAATTAAAGTCTCCGCCACCTGCCACCTTCACCACCACCTTTATTTTTGATTTAATCACCACGTTTGGATTTGAGCAAAAAATATGCTGTAGATACTTAAATTCAATAGAAAGTTGAAGTTGCTTTTCTTCAAGCTGCAGTATTTAAATACAAAAGAACCGTGTTATCCGTGAATAAATTCCAGACTTAAAGGTGGACAAGTATTTTTTTTTTTTAATCTAGGTTGATTAATCTCCCCAGTTTCATCAAGCTAACTTGGCGTGTATGTTAACAGGAACTACAGCAGGTGGTATCTCCAGATTATTAGCTACTGAGCCCATTAACTAGTTTCGAACTAACAAAAGTAATTTAGCATTCACTGAAATCGTCAAACTGTAACCGTTCAATTAAATTATGCATTTGTACAATTGAATACACCTCAGCCCAACACTTTCGGTTATGTTGGAAATGGGTAGGCACAGTATTACATAGCTGCACCAGTAAATTAACACAGCCAAGATGGCACCATTTAAAATTGGCCAAACTGATCATGGAGGTCTGGTAATATGGAATGTTTCATTATTAACACTGACAGAATCATGAAATCATTTCCAAATTAATACAACAAAGTCCTCATCATAATTGCCTACACCACAGAGTACCTAGGTACTTGGAAATACTGTTTTATCTCACCATTGCATTGAACCCTTGCACATTTTCTTAATACACAGCTGTTCAGTTTTAAAGTGGGAAAATGTTTTCTGGCTCACATTTCAGCATATTTATAAAGGTAACAAAACACAGAACTCTCCAAAAGTAAAATAATATCATTGTGTTTCTCTAATTATCAGACACTTTCATCAAACACACAATACACTATAGTCTTCCACATCATTTTCTTCACTAACTGGACTGAATGATACAGTACTTCACCAAGAACTACTGAAAGGTGGAACATCACTCACACAAAAAAAACAAAAAAACAACAGCGATAGGTATTGTAGTTGGCCAACGTGGATTAAGAATTGTGTAATCACAGGTGGCATAGCCGATTTTACTTTTCATGTCATTGCAAATTAATCATGCCAGCCATAAAAAGGATAATTTTCCTAATAGACACACTAAGGCATGTCATTGCAAATTAATCATGCCAGCCATAAAAAGGATAATTTTCCTAATAGACACACAAAGGCATATGTGCAAAAGTGGGACTACTGCCTTATTCACAGTGCTATTAATGCATGGGTGAATTGTTCCCTCCTTGGTGTAATGTGACCTATAATGTCCCTGGTCTCTAGTATTTGCAAACATGTTTGAAACAGTGCATTTCATCAGAACACCTCCCACAAAGGGAGGTACACAACGGAGCACCAATGAACATGGTGCATAGTAAATGTAGAGAAGATATAAGATCAAAAGCAGTGATTAGGTCATATGTTTTGACCATCCTGTGACCATGACCCTTCAGTGCCAATTAGGGTAGCAGGGAAGACCTTTGGGAGTGAGAAGTCGAGCACTACCAGATGTCTACATGCTCAGTTAAATCGGATGTTAGAGGGGCAAATGGCTAATCAACAAGGGGCTTTAGCTTATCAGATATAATCTGTCAGGTCCCATCGGGAATTCCTGACTACAGAGCAGGATCAAGGCCATTAGGTCAGGGGTGGGCAATTCCAGTCCTGGAGGGCTGGTGCGTATGCAGGTTTTTGATTCCACCAATTACCCTGGCTAAATGAGCCAATTGGCTGTACACACCAACACTGGTTAACTCATAATTTAGATTAGATGACAGTAAAAGGTTTCATCGAGGGACACAGAAACAGACAGCCAACAGACAACCTCAGCTGTCAATCATGTGCTTATCAAGAAATGTAACTAGTACATCAGAAGGCATAAATGGTAGGGCTAATGAAATAACTGAGGTCAGAGGTTGGCATGAATACCAGGAACAAATACGGCTCTAGCTGTTCACCTCTGCATTAGAGTCAGAGTTTATCAGTGATACAGCACTGCTCATCTGGCTGCTTCTCCTGTCTGGGTTTGCTAGGGAAAATGAGGGCACAGATTTGCCTGGCAGATCTAATCAAACCTTTCCGCTGTCATTACACTGTGAAATAAAATAAAAAGCCTGTTCTCAAACCTACTTGTGCCCATTCCTAAAGGCAGTTAGTTTCCTCAGTGCCAATGCTCTGATGGACTTTCCACAGGACGGAAACAAGCAGGAGTGTTAATGAAAGGATAAAAACTTGGGCCTCCAGGCATAATGAGGGGATGACAGTGCCTGGGCTGATAGCGGCTGACCGTGCGGTCCGGGCTGTCGTACAACCCCACAGTGGTGCCGGCAATATAAACATTATTGACCGCTTAATTTTCGGTTCCCCTTTCTTGGTGTCCGGTCACACGCCTGCCACCACCTCTGGCACACTGAGGCCGTGGTTCCGTCTGTTGCTCCTGTCAGACGCGGTTGTGTGCCTGAAGAATGAGAGCGGGCAGGTGGTGTGACTAAGTGAGGGCTTGTTAGAATGGGGCAGGGATGGGAGGAGGAGGGACATGAGGCAGTGTTCCACACCCACACAACTGTTCCCTTTCAGCACCGCTCATTCTTTTTAAGTTTTTCCCCCTTTTTCTTTACAACGCATTAACAAAACGGTTTACAAACCACGGGCGAAATTTTATCCGCCCGACTTCCGCTGAGATTTATGCAGCCGAGCTGGTCCAGTGAGCGTGAAGCTCAGCCGCCAAGCTTTACAAAATACCACATGGCCCTTTTTGATTGCTTAATATCAGTTCCATTCATCGGAGTCATTCATTATGTAGATACTGCTGTCACAATATATATGAATTCATTTGTAGGGCAACTGGGTCAGCATATAGCTCAAATATATATCTCTACTTTCACATGAATAATATATGCAAATAAAGAACATTTACTTTTACAAGTAAACTTCAGAAATAGTATATTTTAGTGTTTAAATGAAGTTGCTAAGGAGGCTGGTAAAGTTATTGGCAAGTTAAAACCTGCAATTAGTTGCAGGGCTTTGAGATATATTTTAAATACATTTCTAAGATTGAAGTCAGCTTTCTATTCCATTATAATAGCCATGTTTAGGGAACAATGACGGAAAGGAGACAGAATAAAAAGAGAACACTTAAAAAAAAAAAAAAGTCTCATAGGTACGAGACACCTAGTTTTGCAATGGCAGCAGTGACAATCAAAAAAAAATGCTTTGTCAAAACTGAATGAATTAATATATTTTTAAAAATGAATGCATGTAAAACCAACAAAGCCAAATTATGGTAACAGTCATTTTATTGAAGGAGACAGTTTGCACCATACCCACACTTTTTAGCCACTGGCCCACTAAGACAGAGTGCTATCCATTTGATGTGCTTTTATAATTTAATTTGACTTTAACTGCATCATTGTTTCCTTTCACTCAGGTTGAGGCCCCTGGGCTAACAATAGAGCCTTCCAAGGGGATGGAGCCCAGTGCTGGCCAAAGGTTAAGCAGGCCTACCCGCCATGATAAATCACTGCTTAATGGGGTCACCATTGTCCTGCATTGCCGTTGCTCACTTTTTAGATTGTTGCCTTCTGGTTGTAAAGCAGGCACAGCTAATGAAGGGGCTACTTTGAACTTTTACACCATATTGATCAGCTTCCTCGAGCAGATGTCCGTGGCTATGCAACTATTAAATGTACATTAGAACAACAAAGGAGATGGGGTGGGACTGGGAGGAGAGGAGGGTAGGGGGTGTGTGGGCGAGTGTGGGTTGGGGACGGGAGGCTATTGACAAAGCACAGGGAACTCCATTTTAAAACAATTTGTTTCCCAATTTGCCTTAGTGTCAGGGCAAGTGAATGGATCTGAAAGATGTGGCCGTTTGAATTCACAACTATAAACCTGCATCGTGTGTTAATTTACCGGGCATGTGATGGAGAATGATCTGATGTAGTAGATGTAATGTAATTTTGCAAATTTTCATAAGATTTAAAAAGGAAGAGTGAAAGAGAGACAATATACATTTAACTTAACTTCTCCATGCAAAAGCACAAGTACTACAGCAAACAAGAGTCATACAAATCTTCCAACTGAAAACCAAGCTTTTTGCTGAAGCAATCTGTAAACAATGTCTACTTCCATTTTTGTTCTGCAACCATCCTAAGCGATAAATCTCATTTTGGTATCTAGGGGCAGGATCAAAGTAAAACCTTGAGCAAATCATCCTATTAAAATGATAAACCTCTGGTAATTTTGCTGTTGACGGCTAAAATCTCAACAGTACTGGTAATGTGTGATTTGGTCTATATCCCAAGTCTTTAATAAAGCTCCTGTTCAAGATTCTAGGCAAAAGTGAAAGTCAGCACTTTGAGCGAGTTTCAGACTGCGTTTAATAGTGTTTACCCTTAATTTGTCTGGAGTGTGACCCCGGAGAGAAGTAATGGCCTTAAACAGGCATGACAGAACATCTGTCTGGGCACTGACTGAGTAGAAGAAAAAGGTATTGCACTGATGACCATATAATCACTGCTATTGTGTTAGACACGGGGAATTAGGATCCAGCTAGGTGGCTGGTTGTCCATTTAACACGGGACTCCACAGGCTACTAGATCACTTTGACAAGCTTGGAGGAACTCATTTTTTAAGAGTCAAAGAAAATCATTTTCAATACTGCACATTTTTTCCTCAGTATCTGACGAAATATTTTGCAGATATGAACACAATTGCAGGGAAATAATTGCAAAATTGTGTATGAAATGATATATGCAATATGCACAATTTTCACCAAAAAACACACACATATTAGTTACATTTTATTTGATGTTTAAGTCTTGCTTCGGGATTTGGGTCTTATTGTAGGCACATAAGGGCGGACAAGCTCCACAAAGCCTCTGTCTTTTCACAAGCTCAACTCCTCAGTCCGCCATGGTGCTGTTGGCCTCAGTGATGTGACATTTTTATCCCTTTTTAATACACTGCACTCCTTGCCCTTGTGAACCTGTTGAAAAGCTCTGAATGAGGCCTGTAAAGTACTACTGGCTCCCTTAGACATTGCTGACTGTGAGCCAGGAAGGGGGGACTGCTGGTTTTATTCAGCGCCTAAGATAACACCATAGAAAATGATAGACTCCTCAGAATTGTTTGTCCCCTTGGCCATTGTTCTTGGGTTCAGTGAATGAGGCTCTTTTGAGGCCCGTGAGGGGCCAGTGCAGGTAGGAGGCCCACAGAGATAAAGCCCAGCCCATGGCTGATTGCCCACTTATGGACAGGCCTGAAAGGCCTCAGACACTGCTGAATAGACTCCCACTCACTTCCACAAGCTCTCTCTCCAGCCCAGTCTGCAAGGGACGTGAGCTGCTGTTACTTTTAAAGTTACTTTTTCCATAGCACTGCACAGAAAACATAAAATCCTCCTTTATCAACAGAAAAAATATACTGTATAATGCTTATTCTCAAGATGACTTCTTTGCTTAAGATAAAACTACAAATGTAACATTACAGCTAATGCAACATTTATACAGGTAAAAACAAAATTTAATCAGGAATTGTTTCTAACTTACTAATGGTATTCATGTCAAACATCTGGGTTGGGCTAAGATTTCTGCCCTTCGATGCAGAAATTCCACGTCTAATTGAAATACTATTTCTCTTCCTTTTGGCTCTATTGAGAGCATTCAAAGTAAACATCAAAACTCAAAGATCATTGCACTGCAGCACCAGTTACAAAGCATACAATAGTAAATACATAACTAGAGAAAGGATGGAGCCAACTGATAATGATCTGCTCTACAGATGCTGTATCCTGAAGATCTACTTCCTTCCCTTGTATTGTGGTTGTGTCCTTGGGTAAAACAGCATTCTGACATGTTAACCATGCGATGAGGTACTAAGGACTTAAATATTAGCCAAGCAGTAAATGGGCCTGTTCTGCCGTCACTGCATTAACACACCCAAAGCAACTGGAGATTCAACTTGCATAGCCAGGCTATATCTGACAAAAGATTCTGTTACACTTTTAAAACTGGTTTGGGTGTATTGTTTACAGCATCTTTACATCTTTTTTCTTCACAAGTGTACTTTGGTGCCTCTGTCCCTGAGGAATTTTGGATGGACATGTAGTGTATGTATATATATATATATATAATTATTATTATTTTTTTTAATTCTAGAGTAGAGCAAGGATGATGGAATATAGGCACTAAATGAATTTCCAATTTCTTAGCTTATCGTTTTAAAATTCATTTAGGGTCATCATTTGATTGGACTTCCCCTTCTGTGTCTACATTCCAATGACCTCACTACTCCAGAACGAGGACATGCCATTGTCCTGGCTTTTATTGTGTTTGCATATCATGTGAAATGCACCTTTCGTGGTCAATTTGGCATAAACTTTTTCCTGAATGATGAAACTATAAATTGCAGAGCTACCACTATATATAATTTTAGGTGCTGTGAACGTAAAATGCTCTTGGCATTCAATCTGGATCCATTTCAGCTATGATGACTGTTAATGGAGTGACAGCAGGAAAGGCTAACATACAGCATTGCTAATTATGTACTCCATGTGACTCATTCCAGGAGGCACCAGCTCAGTGTTTCCTACCATCTAAATATCTTTTTTTTAACCATCATGCCTGAGCACCATCAGCACTGCAATTTTCTAGGGACCTGAATATTTAAAAGTAGAATTTAATTAAATGTAAAAGGCCATTACGGATAATACAAAAGATCATAATGTCTAAACGATGATCCAGTAAATTTTCACCTGACAAATTTCACCCCATTCCTTCATTTGGTTTCTTCAGTAACAAAATACGGGCAACAAATATCACTGTGTCTCATCCCTCTCTTGCCCTCACTGAACCAAACAGGTCAAAAAACCTTGAGGGATGGGCCATCCATTAGGTCCTTCAGCGAGGTTCTGTAGAATGTGCCAGAAAGATCTTCTTGTGTTAACTAAACTCCATTCTTTCTTCTCGGTGTATATATAAAAGGATTCAGCAAGCATTGGGGTGAGGGGCACAGGACTTGATTGGCAGTATCTGTTGGAGGCAATGAACTCTGCTTACACATTGTCTTCGTGCGTCTGTTTAAAGCAGTTGGAGTGCAACCCCCTCCATCTGTTTCTGCTAATCTGCCCATCATTTGGGCCTGCTTGTTCTGGCTCATGCCCTTTCACAATGTGTTATTATTATTACACTGACACAGGAGCCAAAGCAGGGAATGACATACTGGCATATTTTCCTATTGGATAGTTGATGTGGTTTGTCTGCTTAAACCCGTTTTTCATCATCTCAGTTTTCAAAACCTAAAATAATATTACTGCATGTATCTGACCCAAAGAAAGGGCCCTACCATCTCATTTTTCATTGACTATGTTACAATAGAATTTGAATGTCAATGTGGTCACCAGAAGGCACAGAATGAATTTCCACAGACATTTTTCAAAGTCAGTGTTACAATGAATGAATGGCAGTGCTTAATCCTATATTCTAAATCATGCAATGTTTGCCTTGATTATGCCGTACTGTACATACACTTATGAAAATGAATTCCTACTTTCACAAACACACAAATGTTTTACTCTTATAATATAATATATATATATATATATATATATATATAATGAAATATAACCATTAAATATTCATTTTGTTCCCAGACACAGCATATACTAAGCTAATAAAGGCAGGGGTTTTCCCCTTACAAACACGCATACACAGCAGCACTTGATCATGATTGACAGGTGGAAGAATTTCTGACCAATGCAGATGCCTAATGAGAACAGAAAGTAAGAGCAGTGGACAGTTATTTAAGTGATAAAGGAGCATGACTCCCATTACTACTGAGCGTGAGCAGCAACAACTGAAGCCAACTTTCCACAGACCTGAAGGACCCAATACACTACAGCTACACTGTTCTTTATCTACACTACTGATGGAGTAATACATGGCAATACATGGGTTCATGGTATAATCTAAAAAATATGAAGGGTAGATTTCCATATGCTTTCTTAATGGTTCTGACAAGACCCTTGGCCTCAGAGAATCTAAGAAATCTTTATGAAGATGAAGACAGGACTGCATCCAGAGTAACTACTTTCGGAGGCATAGTATGCCCAGGGAAATGTATATGTTCTGCTAACAGTACCATAACTTGATTAGAATAAAAATTAATTATTATATTTAAGTACTATTCAGCACATGGACAGAAATGTTTACTCAAATGAAGGTAGCATACCGACCTCTTGAAATGCGACAGATACGGCAGGTTACATTGAATGAGAAGTAAATGGGAGAAGAATGTTTCAACCATTTAATTCAGAATGTTTTAAAATGATGCTGAGAGAAAACAAGCTCTGAGTGTGGCCACGAATAACTGGGTAGGAAAAGGAGCTGGCACATTCCAATTTCTTTGAAGCCTCGGATGTCAGTCCACATGATGAGCCTTGAGCTTTAATTGGGGGATCCCTGAACTGGGATGTCCTGCATTTGGCCCCATCATCCCTTACAGGCCCAAAGCAGGCTGGGTTTCAGAGTGAGTCGGAGTAAAAGTTCACCCAGCCGTCTGGCTCTGTCCTGGTCCCCTTTCAGGGCAGTGCCTCAATGAATACAGCGAAACTGCAAATGAAAGTTTTCATCTCTGCACCAAATTCAGTCCCCATAGAATGAGCCCTTTCTTTTTAACAACACCCCCAGCAGCCTTTTGTGTTGCCCTCTCTCAAATGGCCTTAGGATTTGCTTTGACCCTGTGCGGGTTATAAGCCAATGAAAGCTACACCCCTATTCCAGTCAGACTAAATATTAAGGAAAAGGTAATATATATATATATATATATATTTTATTTTTATTTAAATAACCAAGACAAATATACAAATATACTGGTTACAAATATACCGGACGGTTCATGTTTAATTAAGAATAAAATGTATTATTATGGGAAGAGAGCTTTGGGTCTAAACAAAATACTATGGCACCAAAACATTGGCTGGAGGACCAATGGCAGCCCTCCCTTGGACCATTTGATAGAGCCCCTACACTTACATATAATTTCAGGTGAGATTTCATCACCGAAAGAGATTGAGTCAACTCCTTCCATAAGACCCCAGTTCTGAAATGATTCTTTTTGTTAGGGACTCTCTAGCTGAGCACAGGAACACAGATTCTGTGTGTATGGAGAGAGGAATCATCAATGGGTTCAGAAAGAACACCTTGCACTGTCACTTCTAGGCCAAGAGCTCGACCTGGTTTCTCTCTCGGATGGGTTTGAGCTAAAGCTCCAGCACCAATGGCTCTGCTTCTCTCCCTCTGGCATACTTATAAACCTGTAAACTGAGATTTTCACATTCAAAACGTGCTGCATGTTTTAGTAGGTTTATAATGTTTATTTGCAATATGCCGTATTCCAAAAACGATATCTCAGTTTAAGCAAAATAAACACAAGTGCCTGCACAAAACCCAATGAAATGAACAGCAGCTGCTGAATGTTTATTGTCCCATAGTGAGCATATTTTATGTTGCAGCAGAGGTTGTTGCTGGACTTTCACCACTGCCACCATTTTCCTTTTACATTTCAAAGGACAACTTGGCACCGACTCATTGGAACACTTCTGAATAAAGGGCCCCTCTTCACAGAGACTGTGGAGTTCAGAAAACCCCAAAGGAATGTTTGGGACCTTTTCGCCCTGCATCTTTGCCATCAACGGACGGGAGCAAAGACGGCAATGTGGCTGTGGCTGTCCCCAGCAGCGAAGGCTTTAAGCCTCTCTGTTTCCCCCCTCTACTCTTTACATTCAAAGCCTTTGTCCTGGCCCTTGCATTCAGTTAATATTAGCTTTGCAGCATTTAGTAAAGACATCATTCACAGACCATGCATATATACTCTTTTTTCCCCCCAAACACTGAAGACAATAATGGGCCATTTTGTATATTTATTTTATCAGAGGTTGAAAAAAATATACTATTTACTACATGTCTGGACATAGATCCATTGTACAAATATACATTTTTAAATATTTATATTTACTGGCCTTTAAGTGAAAATGTGTGAGAAAAAAATCTCAGGTCTGCATTTTTAAAAGTTTTAAAAAGTTCTCTGCTACTCCCAACATTTTACTTGACAGATGACAAATACCTGAAATGAAATAAGAACATTTTATTTTTCGTATTTAATTTACTGTGGCCATTTCGGAAAATTATGCAGTACTGTTATTGTTGTTTGCCCTTTAATCAAGTGTCTTGCTGGGGAGTAAATGGTAGCTTAAGGGAAAATTACTATTATGAATAAAACCAAAATAATTTGGGTGAGCTCCAGCAGAATTCTGTGATATATCCCTGACATTTTTAAACGTCTCAAATTGTTAAAATGCATGACTTCAACCTTGTGATATAAAATGAAGTATAAAGTTTTTTTCATGTCATATGAAGAACCATTTCAGATAAACGGGATGTGTTAAATCCTGGTTGGTAAAGCTGTGACATCGGTCCTGGGACTGTCTCCCACTGTCTAATTTAAGCATGTAATTGGATCAATTACAGGCTTCCGCAGGCCAATTGACTGCACGCACATTGTAATGTACAAGTACTTGAGAGATTCAGAAAATCTTCACGATTGTGCCATGCCAGTAACTCTTAATCGCATCATTTTGTCATGCCTAGTGTGACCATATAACTGAATTTCAAGAAAGGAAAAACAGGGGCGGGTGGGTGTTGTGAACATAACATTAAGCTATTTGTTTATATATGGTCTATGGAATTTTTAGGACATTTTCAGGAATAAGAAATCCTGCCTGGCTGTAAGAATATGTTGGGCCTAGTCATGCCCAGTTACAACTGTAGACCCATCCAATTTCAATAATGTCCATTGAGAGGGTGAACACTAACAGCAATGTACTCCAAAAATGCATGATAACAGCAAACTACCTCCCTTCCACTCTGTGCCCTGCCAGCTGCGCCACTAAAGCTATTTTGCTAGAGGACAGACAACTGTGCAACTGCTGCAGGTGGATAGCAAGTACCTATTCAACCATTAACCGTTATTCAGTGAAGAGGTTTGTGAGTTAACCTGTTGAATGTTGACTGATAGGTCATCCCCTAAGACCCCTAAGACCAGCTACAGTCAACACTGTGTGTTGTGTGTGTGTGATACATCACTCTGCAACCAACCTTTGGGTCGCATTGTCTCAGATTTTAATGATATTTAACAAGCTGATTTGGTCTTATAAGAAACCCCTTAAACCAAAATTACACTTGTCTCAGATCAATACTCTGGGAGATATGGGCTAATGAAGATTGGGCTAATTACCGCAACTCCATGAATGTACCCACTAAGGTTGCAATGCAACCAAGACTAGAATAGACAAAACCAATATGGAGGGAGATGAACTAAATTAGTGCTCCTTCAGAACCTTTGATACGAGGATTGTGCATCTGTTCAACATTGTGTATGTCCATCCAATTGCCGTGACCAGTTCAACCACGAGCACACCTGGGTGATCTATTAATCCATCACAAGCGTATCAGGGCGGTATGGAAACATGTACAATGGAGATGGTTCATGAGCATGTAGAAAGTTCAAACTCAATTCTCTAGTGCTGGACATACCACCTTAAACACAGCCCAGCCACCAATTACCATGATATACAACCACAATGTAACCTGTATCTCCCAGATTAGTCAAAGAGTCATTTTAGTTACAGGGGTTTCTTATAAGACCAAATCAGCATGACAAATCTCATTACAATCTGTGACGATGCGGTCCAAAAGTGTGTTAAATTGACCTGGACTCCCCTTTTGTGAGTTTGCATGTAAAAAGTGCAATACAATTAAGATTGAATGGAACTGAATGGAAACAGTAGAGATTGGTCATATTCCATATTAATTATAATGCAGAGCGAATTTAAATAATCAAAATGATGCTTTTAAAGTTTAATTTAAAAAAAAATAATAATAAAATTTTAAAAAACTATTTTACTCTTAGGATTTGCCTCTGTACCAGCCCTGTTTTATTAACAAACATATTTTCTGGCGAGTGGAAAAAGTGTAATGTCTTTTTTCCACACATTATCTTCCCTCTTTGTAGCCTCATTTGACTATTCACAAGAATGTCCTGTCCATCACAACATACATTTACTAAACTTATTGAGGCAAGGGAGCGACTGAAAAAGGCATACATATACAGCTGCTGAAAAGGCAACGGCTTTCTGCTGTTATGCAAATGTACTCATCAATAAACACTCGCAGGAGAATTATATCTGAATTAAACAAGGCTTTGGGTTCCTTTAACACTGAGCCACAGACCAAATTCTCAATACTGAATCCACACTTCACGGCGGCACATGTGATCAGTTTGACGAGATGCGAACTGACATAAATACTATGGTGCGTTTCAATCCCATTACTCGGCTAAACCACGTCAATACCGGCAAGCCAGCAAGCGCTGCCGCCCGTCATTCATGTGGCAGGGGAACAAGCGTGCACACTGCCACTGTGGGTTCACCAAGCTCACACGGTCACCCTCTCTCCATTGGACTCTTTCAGGATGGCATTCTCCTAAACCCTCCACATTCTGCTCAAAATGGCATGTCACAGATTGCAGTGATGGACTGCATACTGACCAGAAGACCTATAGACAGATGGCAAATTCAGCTTTAAAACTGGCTCCTTCCTTGACTGTTACGACCGGCAAGTGAAACGAGACTGCCAAATGTCTGTGCAAAAAAACAATGCACAAACTCGTAAAGTGAGATTCATACGCAAAGTTAAAGTTTAAGGCGAAATGTAAATTTATATTTGAATATATATATATATATATTCTCAGAAATAAGCCAAAAATTGTATTAAATGTGTGCAAATCAGACAAATTTACATTTACAACCCAGCTATAATACATTTACCTCTCATTTACGACTACGAAACGTTTCGGCAGCTATCTTACTCAGCTCGAATATATTTTTTTTCTTTGAGAGATTAAAGCAAGACGTTTCCCTGTATTCTTTAAAGACAGTAAAATGGTGTGTAAACTCAGCACTGACAGTACTCGATTCCACAAGGGATAAAATGTTTGCTATCGGTACAATGTACTCGATCAGGGTATATTTAATAGTTATCATTTTACCACACCGTATAGCCTACAGACTACAATGACTCAGGGTATGTCAGCATGTGCAAATTATCAAGTATGAACTGGACTGTAAAGCCTGAGAAATGCCATCATGGCCATTTATAGGCTGTTAAAACAACATGCGTAATGTAAGACGACCCTTTTCAAATATGAATTATTTTGACTTTATATGACAGTTGTAACTGGCTTCGTATGATAGTTACAATTCTCATACAGACCAAATTGTTCTTACTGGGAAGGTCTGAAAACGTATATCTGATAAGTCTTTCACTGTTTTAAGGGGTAAAAAAAACTTAAACGTTTCTGAGGATCGTTTCTGATAAGAGAGTTTTGGTTTAAAAAGTACATTATTTTCCTTAATATAAATTATACTAAATTTATTTCAGATTCAAATTAAATGTACATGCACAGACAATATAATTAGACATTCATAATCACTACATAAAAAGTTATATTTAATCAATTACATTACATTACGTTAGTAACCATTTCATGAAATCAATGCTTCCCTGGGTATTGCACCTGTAGACAGATCCGTCGGTGGTCAGACAGACTTGGCTGTGTCTAAAGCAGTGTTCCTCAAACTTGGGTCCTTGATTTTGAACTTTCTGGGCTCACAAGCACAGCTGTTAAAAATATTTAGTCAATATCCACCCTTTTACAAATTTAGCATGTCACTATTATTTGAAAAAAAAAAAAAAAAAAAAAAACCGAGGCAAAGTTTTAGCAACGGACGCCATCTGTCACGTTTGAGCTGTGTAACCTGGTTCAAATCTGTCACAAGGTCATTTGACTGAAAATAATAACATTAATTTAGCCTAAATGCTTTGGCCTTTGTCTCATTAAAAGATAGCCTCCATAACCCCTCTTCTCCAATTTGAAGGTAAATTTGATGTGTAAATGAAGAGAGGATTAGTTCAATTAAAAGGAATCAAGGTATTACTGCTCATGGTAAATTTCAGCAGTGACCTATTTCAAATAGAAATTGTTCGTGTTTTCCCACTTATATTTATTACACTACTGTACAACCTTCAGCGGGGTTGGATGCAGACCATTTTTTTTGGAAAGTGTCTTCAATGGAATTCATCCACGCCTGTCAGTTGGTTGTGGCATTAAAAACAAGATCACATTTGCTTCAGTCACTGAGAGTAAACTATATATTTTTGCAAACCATCTCTTTGTTCGGCACAGAGAGAATGTGAGGCCTATAAAAAAAGGAAACGCATATTCTTCACCAACCGTTAAGTTTCTGCTGTAACAGGTAGGCCTACGTACCTGAATACAAACTGGCCCCACACGATACGACATAAGGACAACCAATAAGAATAATGACTTTTCACTATTTCTTTTTCTTCATAATCAAGGAATAATTTAATGGAACGCTCATGACACAAAGCATAGACCTAGATCAAAAGCGTCCCAGCAGTATCGAATGTCCAGTAACTTTATTTTCATATCATTAAACGCTTTCACAAATTTAAAATGTTTTATCCATATGAATATCTACCAGACGGCACGACTTTGTCTAAACATAACGCGTCTTTTACTTTTAAGATATTAAGTATCCCAAGCCATTTTCAATCATTTTCAACGTCATCTACAATAAAGTAGCCTATGCCGGTTTCATACAAAAAATAGGCTACGGCTGGAAATTCGAAAACAATTCTGTACATTGATAAAAATGTGTATTAATATCAGCCTAACGGAAACGGACGCACAGCTTATCCTACACTTCATAGAATCAGCAATATACGAAAGATCATCGTTTATGACAAAATGAGGGAATAACTCAATCCCGACGGTACTTAGCTCCGACCTCCACAAAACTATTTGAAAATCACGTTCCATCGTAAACAAGCTAATACACGTTGTTACAATGGAAAATGTCAGCATCTCATTACGCACCAGCAATTCAATTAAAAAATAATTATGTTGTTTTTAAGGCTGGGGCAATAACATAATTTGACTTATCACTTTATGCCCATTAGGCTTGTTATATTATTCATATTTTATATTCTATTATCATGACATTCTGTTCATCCTTTGCAATTTCATTTACATATTAACCGAAAATTACGCTGTATTTATTTTATTTCATTATGTATTTAATTGTGATTGATGGGTTCCTTATGACTAACAGGCGTAGTTTCTCAGAATAAAATATCCATTGGCACCGTAAAGATTAGGATAATTGGCTGATATCAATTCACTTCGTTAATTAAAAAAAAACACGAGGGGCGAAATTTGTGAACCAAATAATAGATTGGTAAAATCATGGCATGAACTATCCACTTTATGCAAACAATTTCACAAAAAAACGTCTACGAACTGGCTTTTTGAGCTGCTGAGAAAGACGACTTACGGGCTTCCATCAACAAGTGCATTCGGCGATTAAACTGGCTGAACGCTGACTTTGCGTCGTCAGTGGAACAAAACAAAGAGCGGCAGTCAAATGCCATTAGTCACAGTTATACTGATTTCAGACTTCTGGACTGACAGAAGAAAATGTTGACCAAAAATCATTCTTCGTTGCTTTTTGTTGGTTTCCGTGTCTTTCTATGTATTCTTCTTTCTCCAGCCTTTTGCAGGTACTTATAGTATCCTAGGTTACTAGAAAGTTTGGCTGAGACATATTTATTGAACTGGATCTATGTGTAGCGCAGGTGGCTGCATCTGACCAGCAAACAATGATCTAAAGTAAAAAAATAAAAAAAGAAACATTTCCCCAAATTCTTTAAACATCTTCGTTTTCCCGTTATCACAAACTATTTTGTGATCTATTATAGAAATCACGCTCCAAAATCTTATGAAGCAATCCCAGTTTCAAGATAAAATTGGTTTTCTTAACCAACAAAATAAACCAATTTCTTAACCAATTTAAAATAAAGTAAGGTGTAGTCTTCAGCACAGATGAGGCATGTGATGAGTCTAATTAAACTTTGATGAAGTTTTAAAGTTTCAGAGGTTTAAAATAATCTAATCATATATTGCTTAAACTGTTGAAACACAATCAAAACATAGAAATTAAGGCGAATAATGCGATTTTTTTTTCATAAATTACTGTCTTAGAAAAAGAGAAACAGCAGAAGAACACAGCTCATGGTTACTAGGATAAGAGATGTATGGCCGGGGCTGCACTTTATTTTTTATATTGCAAATGTTCAGCGAAGCCAGCGAAATGAACGGAGAACAGGCCCATTTAACGCATATGTTAAATCATTCTGTGACCATAAATCCTTTTGATAGCCTACTTTACTCCAGAACATCTAACACAAAGAATAAGCAAACACAAACAATGGTTTCTCTGAAACAAATTATAGGCCTATTTCATGCAATAATTTTAATAAAACTAACCAAATCATCTGTAAGGGACAAACATCAGTAGTTTTAAGCGTAATACTTTGCTGGCAGTAAAAATGGCCTATTGTTATTTGTATGGATAGGCAGTCATAAATCATTATCATCATCATCAGCGGAAATATGTGAACTTAGTTTGACAACATGCAGGCGTACAGCAACTTATATTGGCCTAAACGATGTGGTTAAGCAGAAAACAGATCTGTGCGACACGAAACTTTTTCTCTTTATTCTTCAAGTAAAGAAATAGCCCACCATAATTTTCACTTTTAGGCCTACGCTAACAAGAAAAAAAAAAACATCTGTTAATTTAATTTAAAGCAAGTAGCCGCCTAGGCATACACCACATCTTACAGTAGCCTAATAAATACACCAACTTTAATATCTGCACACAGCATCATGGCAGCCGTTTTTAACGAATAGGCCCATTTAATTATTTGTCTAACAGCATGGGCTTAAATAACGAACAGATTCCTTTAAAATCCCCCTTCAGCAAGCGTGAAATTTGTAACGTTCAAAATAGCGTTTTAAGCAGTTGAAGTAGGCTAAATGTCGCGCCCAAACAATAACCGTGCTAGAATTCTAAACACACAGCGTATGCCAAAGAGGCGGTGAATATGCAAAACTGTTAACTACAAGTCTAATCCTATCATAAATTACACCCTTGAACCAATCAGGGCGCTGAGATCCCTGACTGAAAAAATTCATGTGGAGAATCTCATTGAGCCCAATTGTCCGAATTGTCAGTTTTGAAAGGCCATTTGAAAGCAGACCACTATAAAATCCCTCACAGGTTGGGTCCTAACAGAGAACTACCCATCAGCCCAAGAGAATATTATACAGAAGTCTTTTTAAAACGGCACTATGATGTTTCCAAATATTATGACGCCACCTTCTACACATCCTAACCTCTTTAGGCCGTCAGCAGCTTGGACGTTGCCCCGGTCATTGCAATCAGCACTTAGTGCTCACTCCACCTTTTTAGTGGAGGATTTGTTGCGGATCAACCGACCAATATATTTTCACCGTACAGTCTCGTCACCGACAGCGTTTGTTGCAAACTCAGGAACCACTTCTATCAAAATCGTTTCGGCGGATGCTTTTAACACCTCCACAACCGTGGCTCGTGAAAATCACTCGCCCCTGTGTTCACCTTCCACCAACAGAGACCCGACTTATTTGAAATTTGGAGTAAATGCAATCCTAGCGCCACCAAAAATAAATGGTAAGTTTTCCTTTTAATCAAAATGTTGAGTATGTGTGTTAATGCAAAAATACACGATGTGATCCCTTAACTAGGCTACCTATCTACTTTGGGCTGAGGGATCACATGATTAAATATTTTGTCAAAACTATTAAATACTGTATTGTGTAGTTTTAACGCAAAATATTATTTGACTCGTTTACTTAAACAGTTATGTAAATGTGTAACCTACTTACAAATGTTTATGAAGCGAAATTGTGTGGAACACAAAACACACTACCTCTGAGTTTAATTTTCTGTATTTTCTTTTTCTTTACAGCGCCATCGTCTTCCATTCAGTGCATGCGGCCATTTCCTTATTTTGATGGGCCTTCCTATCCTTTAATTAGATCTTCATATTTATCAGGTATTCGTTTTTAACATTATCTGGTTGTATTATAATATTACCATATGTAAGCAAAAATCTGGTTGTTTCAAGCACCCTCCAACTGCAAGCAAACTAGATTGTCTATAGGCCGTGGCTCTGAGGACAAAAACATTACAATACTGCGGAATCAGTCTCGTCACTTCGATGCCCCTTTGTAACAAAAGGAGCGACTGCTGACATTTTGCAACGTTTTGTACAAATTTACAAATTAGTCAAAATTGTCATGGGGCAAATGAGGCGGGTCCCTTCTCACAGTGAAACTGTTGGCTTCTCTTCGTCGCCCTGGTATTCCCACAGAGCGAGTGCCCTTAGACACTGTTCGCAGACAATGGTTTCAGCACCATGACAAATTGGTCAGCTCCCCTTGGGCAGCCATACACAGACACAGGGCTGATTTTTGTCATGACACAGCTAGGCATTTACCAGTCATGGACTAATTTCCCATTGTGAGCTATTCCGTTTTTCAGCATTCCCATAAGACCACATGTATAGTTGCGTGCAGTAGTGGTGGGAGGTCCAGACACATGGCATCATAGTTTACAATCAGTGGTTGAGGAATCAATCAAAATGAATAATAATGTAATCGTGAAGGCTGTCTACAAGTCATAATACCTGGAGGGTCTTGTTGAGTAGTAGGCGTAATCATAACGAAACGTTATGGATTTTCAAACCTACAAAACGAAATACAACATTGCTGCAATATAAGCACAGAGCATCATAGCAAGGTTCGTTAGTGGTGTCAAGACTTCTACAAAACAACTTGAGCTGCATGAGCCTTTCGTGTTTATAGCCTACATGGAAACTGGAAACTTGGCAAAATGCACCTCCCGCCATCAATAACTTTCAAATGGTCCTGGAATGCGAATGTTTAGTTTAGAAGTGTTTTGTTACAATAATATATGATTTAGCTGCCTGCCCTCAGTCTTTTTCTTTTAGTTCATTACTACACAATTACCGTTCACACTCCATTTAGTTCACTATATCTCTCTGGAACGTCCTCAAAGGACACCCTAGCCTACCTCTTTACCATACCAATGCCATTGTGAGAGCCTAGCAATGTGCTAATTAGATGCCTGGAGTATTTTACTGAACGAAATAACACAAAACGTTAGCAATATTTACGTGTATTTGAAATAGCCTACTAGACAACAACAAAAAGCAAGAGCACTTCAGTCTTATTTTCGCCAGGGAGAAAACGTCTTGCATTCGATACAAAGGTTTATCTAATTGTATTTCTTGTTTTGTTTTCCCTAAGCATCGACTTCGGTTCCTATTCCGAGCACCTTCGCTTGGCCGCTTACTGCGAGAGGGAAACCCAGGAGGGGAATGCTCCGGCGGGCTGTGTTTTCTGACTTGCAGCGTAAAGCCCTCGAGAAAATGTTCCAGAAACAGAAATATATTAGCAAGCCCGAGAGAAAGAAACTGGCTGCAAAACTTGGGCTGAAAGACTCACAGGTAGGCTAATTATCAGTTTGACTAGCTCAACATCCTCTAATGGTATTCGGTTTAATAACACTTCTTACATGTGTTCAACGAAAACTATTTCATGATTTGGTTTCGCCCATGCCGATAAACAAAGCCCGGTTGTAAAATGCGAAACGAATAGGCTACGTAGGCCTAACCACGATTCCAATTTGACTTAGCACACAGTTTTTTGTTTTTTTAAGGAATAGGCTTAACTCATAACAGGCAGTTGCATATTGTGATTACACCACAGCTAAGGAGTGTTGTAACTGTGATATAATGGCTAATATCTTCTTCTGTTTGTCCAGGTAAAAATTTGGTTCCAGAACCGAAGAATGAAATGGAGGAATTCAAAAGAGAGGGAACTACTATCTTCCGGAGGGTGTCGAGAGCAAACCCTGCCCACGAAAATGAACCCCAACCCAGATCTTAGCGATGTTGGGAAAAAGTCCTCGGATGAAGAGGATGAAACTTTCCACACAGAGAGACCCCGCGAGGCGTTCTGCTGCACTTTCACAGAGCGGAAGAATTTAAACAATGTGGAATCACGACAGTCGTCTCCGTCCCACTCCAGCAAACACTCAGACTTTTCAGAATCGGAGGACGAGGAAATAACAGTTTCGTGACTGACTTAAATATACATTTTATGCCGCATGCTTGGCCAATGTAAACCGACATAGCTTTCATCGACATACACCTGTTACGTAGCAAAAGGACGCTTGAAAGAGGATGATCCATCCATAGGCTACAGCAGATATACTTAAGATAGGTCTAAAAATATCTGCTGAACAGGACAATTTATTCCTAGGCTATATGAAAACCGGAGTCCTATTAAAACAGGGATTCAACTGGATTGATAACTCGGAACACCGACATTTTTATTTTTTGTAAATGGGCATAGCTCTTCGAAATAATTTGCCGTTTGCACTGTTTTTGAGAAGTATAGCTACGATATAGTCTCTTAGGTCCAATAATATTTTGTATGGACAAAAATACTATTGTATTTGTATGCAGGCAACATTCTATATCAACAATATTATGAGCGATTTTAACATGATTTTGTTTATTAAAATGTTAGGCTAAATGTGTACATACAAAATCATTTTGCTGCTGTGAAGGCTGTAAAACATACATGTTTGGATTCATTTATAGGTTACCATTTCAGATGTAGGCCTACAGCCTAAAGGTAAACGAAAACCAATGTAATTATAAGTTTACGATTTTCTTGGATTAGATTAAATAAACAACAGCCAAAATGAGATCACAATAAAGTACAAACAATATGCCTAGGATATACTTTACATTTTGTCACCAAAATAAATAAATAAATACTCACATCTAGTTTCTAAAGGCTTTACCTAGTAAAACTGTCGGTGGGGGTGCAGGACACTGAGTAGCTGAATATCTCTCACATACAAGAATAAAGTCGAATTAATTTCCGTAATTTCCACCCAGAAATCAAATTTAGAAGAACGCTGCATGCGATAACGTTTTAGCCTAACATTAGCCTACTAATCATTTTACTAAGTAGCCTACGTCGGGATGCTGGATACCTTTGATGAAGCTTCCTGCACAGGTTAGGCTACTCCACGTGTTCATTCTTTCTGGAAAGGTTTTCCACAATCTTTTGAACCATTTCTTTATTTAAAATACTTACGCAGAGTAGCCTAATGCCGTTATTACAATTCTCCATTCTCTGTGGGAAACTAAGAAGTGGCTGTTTAAAGATGAGTATTTCAAATTTGTGCAAAAACTAAAGCCGAAACTGGGCGACTTACTGGTATAGTATTTGCGCGTAAGCAAATTTACAAACGACGGTTTCCGGTTTCTCTTGCTTTGATTTCCCGAGGTCAAAAGTAGGGTCACCAGTTTTTTTTTTTTTTTTTAAGCACGTAGTTCACAGGGAATTAAACTTGCATTACAAACAATGTCCTCGCGAGGTCCCCATAGGCACTGGGTTATTGCAATCACCTGACCGGCCGAACGTGAATTCATAACCCCCATAAAAGCAATTTGGTCTGTTTTTCTCGATACATAGATATGAGGGAACGTCAACAAAATGAATGTAAAAAGTAAAAAACCAGTCTGAGCGGACAAGTGAATCTATATGCACCTAGTAGGCTACATTGATGGATCATACAGATGGATTCGATATTACACAGAGTTTGCAATGTAGGTTATCCATACACGCAACCGAAACACCAATCGATATTTACAATCACCAGGCTGTCGGCAGGGCGCAAGATAGTTTTTGAGTGGCGGATAGATGTCGTTCACGATTCTACCGTTACATTTTGAGTGTACATTCTACTATGAGAAAAATGGATAATCAATGAGAGAGCAGTCCCCTCTGAAAAACCGTTTAGGCAGAAGAATGTGCTGCGGACGGTAGATTGATATAAAGGTACTGCTCAAGTCAGCTGACGGTCCCTGATCACAGAAGAGGCAACATATGGCAGAGATAATTATGCTTTGCACAAAATGATCAGTGTTTGTCGTGTTTTTATTTACGTATGATCGTACGACTAAAATAAATACCAAACACTGGGTCAGCAGGCGCACAAACATCAAACAGTCAAAACAATACAGCCAACGCGTTAAAACATTCACAGAAGTCCTGGGGCAACTGATAACATATTACAACCACGATGCACTTCAAAAACTTTCAAGCAGAGCACAAACTCTTTGACTTGATAAACCTCCCACTGGTAATTATTTTATTTTATTTTTTGTAAGTTATTCCAACTCCATGGGACATAATGACTAAAAGCCGTTTTACCAAAGTCTGAGAAAATTCGAGGCACAGTAAGAAGAAAATTGCTACATGGACGCAGATTATATTTAGAAGAACAATGGTTAATAAGTCCTGATAAATATGGTGCAAGTTTTCCAATAAAACCATTGGAAATTAAAAGCTGCCAATGTATCCATCTGCATTGAGCTATGGAGGTAAGAACAGTAGTTTTATAAAGGTGGCAGTGGTAAGATATTTAGCACTGTATATAAAATGCAAAGCACCATGATAAACTTTATTCAGGATATGTAAAGTACTCGTGGAAGCCTGTAAATATAAATTACTGTATCACCATCATCAATTATAGGCAGGAAGTAAAATATAATTCGTTTCTAAAATAAAAACCCAGCTTAATTTAAACTAGAAAAGGTTTTATACATGAGTTTTATAACAATGTTTTTCATCCAACCATATCCCTAGATATTTTTATGATGTAACTTGCTAAATCAGATTACCATCCATAGTGTTAATAGGCTCTGGGTTACACATTTGGGAATGTAATTTTGAGGAGTTACACAGTTCAATCTAGAAAGAATCAAATGATTGAACCGTATAACCTCAGAATAGTTTTTGACCATTCATTGATCTTACCCGGAAACAACAAGCATCACAATTTTCATTGATGGTTTTGATTTAGGGATACAAAGGTATCAAATGCAGTTCTGTTTGTTTGTGGAGCATTGTGAACATAGGATTTGCCTATACCAGACTTTGAAATCTAAATTCCTGTAAAAAGTGAAACGGCGTCACACATTGTGGTTTGATTTCTAATTTCAAATGAAAGATCCTTTGGTAGAACTTTAAAACAGTTAGTTTGACAGTGATAGTGGAAAGTCAGGAATATTAACTACAGTGTCAGTTTGGCTGTGCTCCGAGTGTTAGGGCATTGGTAGTGATTTTGGTGGCCTTTTCGGAACCAACTGCCCCAGCCTTCACCTCTGCTGAGGTGCTTGAGCTTGAGCTGCAGCACAATGCTGGTTTAGGGAATCGCTGGAGGTACCGGCTCTGGACCAGCGGATGCAGCAACTTCTATATTAGGTGGCATGTGCAATTCATCCTTCATTACCTCTACTAAAACCTTTATGGAATTTCCACTAGGCTAAATCAATCACTCTTTCATGAATGTGGAACCTTGGTTGTAACTTGCTTTTATGCTAAAATGTAAAACAGGCTATTCTCAGCATTGGTATTAGCATCGGCCAACACGGCCAGGCAAATGGTTATTACCAGGCCAAAATGTCCAAATTGTGCATCCCTAAAAATGATGTAAATCCATGCTCAAAATATAATAAAAACTTAAACGGCAACAATTAATAAATAAGCATTCATTTTATTGAATTATGAATAATTTAAGACTGGTACAGTGTTCAAATTTATTCTTGAGGGAGCCACATGATATATTGACAACATTGCCCTGGAAAGACTTGTGTGAATGAAAGCAGACTGTAGGTAAAATACTTATTTTATAGTTTTGTTTAAAAATGGCTAGAAAAATTCATCAAAATGTAGCACGGTAGTCAAATATTTACATTTTATGTTACAAAGAAAGATGTACCTATTAAAGTACATGTTCATTAACAGACTTTTCATATTACTAGATTCAACAGCAATCTTCCGTAAAAATTCAGCATCCAAATTCCAGCTGGCACAAGTTTCACAATTACACAAACAACCACACTTCTTTTTTTTCTGTGCTTCCAATGACAATAACAAAAATTGTATTCAAATGTACAGAGAAATGCTAGTTAAAATACATACCCAAAAATTATTCACACATCTATTCACTTGCTGTACAATTTGTGGTAGTACCTAAAACACTAGGAAACAATTTGGCTTCCACTGAAAATTCAAAATGAATGTTGCATAGACCTAGTAACTAGGGAACACTCAAAATGAACAGGTAAAACTTTGAAAGACAATGGAAGAGTTGTGAGATACAATCGAAGTGGTGCATCACTCAACAGGGTTAAAATGCTTAATGCTGTGACCTTTGAAACCAGATAAAACAAAAACCTCTCTACAAGAGTAAGAATCCCATTTACACTGAATCCAGATCACTACCATGCTAATTCTCATAACTGCATTTTCACACACCAGCATTCATTTAAAAAATAGCAGGTATTCTTGGGTATCCCATCTCAACAGTAATGACTGGACTGGAGATGGGCTGTACTGTTTCTTTGCAATTAGAATTTTTAAAACCTAATTCAGTCAGACAACAAATAAAAGAAACACCCACAAAAACTAGCCTTTTTGCTCTTGCCCATTGTTTTTAAGTAAACTTTCTCAAAAAGCAGCAAAAGTGGTTCATGCAGGGACATCATTCTCTTACAAAAATATGAGCACGACAATAATGGAAAGATTAAAGGCTCATTAGGCATACATACTGTAAAAAAACCCTAAAAATCAACATGGTCTCTTCTGGTAATTTTCCTCCAGAGTCTGTACAGTGCATGGCAAACAGGGCCGTAGACTGAGCACCAAGCGAAACCTTTCCTCTCCTTGATGGGCTGTCGGGACGCACACTTTTCTGAACTGATACTGGGCACAAACCTCAATACATTGACAAGTGCTAAACTCCAGGAAACCTTTCTTTATCAGTCAGCTGTAAAGACTTGATATGGAATCCAAAAACACTGTTGCCTCACAGCGTCCCAATGTCCTGGCACTAGGGATAGCAGTGTCACAGCACTTCATATTTGCCTGTCCAATGCTGAATTTGAAGTGGGCAACACTACAGCCCTGTAGTTTTATGCACAAAATAAGGACACAATACTAATATAGCGTAAATGCAGTTATTACAAAAGTAGTAAGGCATTGTTCTGAAGTTTAGCACCAAGATTTAACTGCTAATCTCAGAGACTGCAGATTGGTCAAGCTCATAATGTTCTGATTTCTTGGCTACAGTATCATGAAAAGTGCTACAATGGTAGAGGTGTTTCTATGCCCCTAAAAGAAGAAAATATGCTCAAGGTAAAGCCCGACATCAAGAGATATCCAACCAGCTGCAGCTGTAAGATAATGCAACTGGTCAAATAGATTGTCTTGAATAAAATGGTTCAAATCTCGAGGGGAAATAGACCTCCTTCCAAGTTTGACATCAAAAAGACTTAACAGATATGGTGTACTGAATGAAACAAGTACACAAGTAAAACCTCTCAGGCTAAGATGCAAAATCACACTCTCACTCAGATGTTTCCAATCAGAACTCATCTGGCTTAATGACAGACTTTTGCAGCTAGATGCTAAAAGACTGCTTGCCTTGGAAAGGAGAGAATGGTCACCCCAAAATACTGGGCAGCATATAACCAAGGCAGTTGTAGAAGCGGGTGTTCTACAGCAGGGGTTGGGCAGTTGTGTGCAGGGCAGGGCTGAGACAGTGGTAGCACAAAGATGAGGTACGATGGGGTGGGAAAGGGTGAGGCCAGGCAGGGTCGGTTAGGGGCGGGAAGAGGGAGGGAATGGACAGGGGTTGGGCGAGACAGGATGAGGTAGGGGAGTATTGGCTGAAGCATGGCATGACAGGCGTGGGATAGGGCGGGAAATGGTAGGATCAAAGCGGGGCAGGATGGGCTGAGGTGGATGGAGCAGGGGTGGAGCGTGGGTCAGAGCTGGGGCGGGGCGGGGCGGGGCGGGAGCAGATCTAGACTCAGTACACCAGGATGACCACGCAAGCACCATCTGCAGCTGAGGAGCGCAGGACACAAAACTGTCAGGGGTCCAGCCACCTGCGGCTTGTTTGGTTCACAGCAGCGTAGGCAACAGTTCCTTCAGTGAGATGAAAAGGGCATGGCACTACGCTTCACTCCACAGATACACGTCATTATGTGTAAATTTCACATCATAAATCTGGGCTTCCGAAAGCCTTGTATAAATACCACTGTAAAAATAGAGCAGGGCAGTTTTCTCCCCCGTTTACAAAAAAGTTTTTCTTTTCTCTGCTATGGGTTACCCGCACCCTTTTTTTTTCAACAATTTAACAATGAAAATGGTTTGCACTGCTATGGGTTAAAAGCAAGGAGCAACAGTGACACCTTATTTCAGTCAAGTAGTTGTCTCAGGTTAGAACAATTTTCTCATTGTTTTTGTTTTTAGAGAGCACAGCCATCATAATGTTGACTCCAGCGACGAGTCCAAGATGTCGTCATGGTGACTGTTGCTGTTGGAGTCGCTGTCATCGTAGCTCTGGGGGCTGGAGCAGTTGGCTGCTTCCTGGAGTCTCATGAGCATGTTCATCTGTGAAAGACCACGAAGGGTAAGCGTTTGTAAGGGTGAGTAAGGGCGGTGGTGGGCGGGGGTGTTGGGGGTTGTTAAGGTAGGGAGTAGGAGGGGGAATGTGCTATTCACTCACCAGGGGGTCTCCCTCAGTGTCGCTCTGAGGGACCTGCTTGCTGTGGCAGCCCTCCCGGGAGACGGAGTAGCCGTCGAAGCCCACGTCCTCGGGCCGCAGGTGCAGCAGGGGCGGCCACTCGTGCTGCTGGGGGCTGGCCGCCCACGGGTACGTGTCCATCACCCACTTGGCTGGGTCCTCCCAGGGCACCCTTCTCCCATAGAGCTGCCAACAGGGACACGGATGCCATGTTTACAACAAATAGATATTTAAGCCCGCCATTGCAGCAGATAATTACCTACATATATCATACACCTTGCCGAAGTAACAATTATAACAGCAATAAACATGGCATTTTTGTGCACTCAAGGCAAGCATTTTCATCATTACACTTCGACTATTAGTAAACAGCAGAAGCGAGGCAGTCATTTCTGTGCGTCAATGTAAAGACAAATGGGCCAGAGTCCATGTAAACAGTAAAGAACCAGAGGCAATGTCTAAAGTAAAAGTCTGGTGTCGATGTGAAGAGTAAAAGTCCAGTGTCAATGCAAAGAGTAAAAATCCAGAGTCAATGTAAAGAGCCAGTGTTAATATATAGCCACTCATCATATTGGTGGCAGACAACCTAGTTTCTACTCATCAGCTCCATTTTTTCAGTGCAGTGGATTTCTAATTGTTGTCACGGTAATAACACAGCTTGTGATGGTAACAGACATGGTTACCATCATAACAGAAATGGCTGTTCTATCACTGCGCTACGCAGTACCTGCAGGCCCTCTCGAATTGCCTCCAGCATGTAGGGAATGATCGAGTAGTTCCACAGGTCTGTGAACCACACCCTGGAGCCGTCTACGTCAATGGGACAGGACAGGAAGAGGCGTGGCCCTGGAAGGAAACAAGCCCAGCATCAATAACAGAACCTAACTCATCAAACTGACAGTTATTTATAGACAACAGAAGCTCAGACCCCAGCTTAGGTTAGGTTCTGTGATAAACCATGACTCGCGGGCTGCCGGTCTCACCGATGGTGACGTCCGAGGAGCTGTGGGCCTCCAGGAAGCGGTTGAGGTGGTGCCAGACGCGCGGGATCCACTCGATGATCTTCACCAGCTCCATGTTCCGCGTGCGGCTGCTCATCTCCGTCTCCACCAGCTTTCGCCGCAGGAAGCGGCCCAGGAAGCCCTTCACCGGCTCCGTGTGATTGGCACACAGCACCCACCTGAAACCACGCCCCCCGGGAACGGACCACCAATCAGTCAGAGCTCACCCTTTAGCGCAACCCTGCCTGTCACATCTGAGACATTTATAACTAAATAATGCCCTCTAGTGGAGGAAGATGTGTACAAACAGACAACTGGAAACAGTCTATGACAGTTTACCAGTAATTTCTTACTTTCCTTAATTTCTTAAGGGATTGATCTCTGTAATAGCCAAAAAAATAATGCTTGCTTAAAGTTCAAGCAAACTGCTGTTCGATTCTGTTTAAATTATATGTTTATTGTCTCACATTTTAAGATTTGTAAAGTTTTCAAAAATGAAAAAAGGTTACAAATATAAAAGCATACCTGAAGTTGTGGTGAAGCTGCAGATTTGGAGTTGAAGACGTGGCCTGATTCATTGTGCCAATGATATAGGGACTGTAGGCACAGAAAAAAAGAGAATATTGCATGGAGATGAAGCAACAGAATGACATAAAAACCATACATGATTTCACAGGCGCATGCATGCAAACACAAACACACACACATACTGTACACACGCACATGCATGCACACACACACACACACACACACACACGCACGCACACACACACCGCATTGTCCCTGACTGGCTAAAGTTGGGGTAAGCAGCTGCATGCAGATGGGGCTGTGTTTGCGTTCATCCATGTTTGTGAGGTCAGCAGACTCACCAGCGGTGGTACTTGCAGTTGAGCAGGCCGTTGAAGAGCTCCCCCAGTGAGCTCACGTGGTGCAGGTTGTCCAGGATGACCACCAGGGGCATGTCCCCCGTGTGGCTCTCGCTGTTGCACTGGTCTGCAAGGTTGGACAGGTACTGACGCAGCTCCTGAAATCAACAGGCAGCCGATGTTCAGTTTATTCAGGATTTGCATGTCAAAGCATGGCTGAGAGGGCCCTGATTCAACACAGTTTTTCAGAGTAATATTAAAGTCAGAAAGCGCCCAGCTGTCACTTTTTAACGCCTTGCTTTCCGCCTAAAAATGTTCACGCATAACACGGACATGAAAAGGAACCTATGACTTTCATAGCACTGCTAGGAATCAGTACACTGAGAACTCCAACAGCCATAACAGAATTCTTCATAAGGAACACCCCTAGCAACGTACAAAACTCCTTCTGCTCCGGTGTGAGCGGAAGGACGTAAAGCGTAGCAGTCAGTGGCAGGGCAGCCTCACCTTGCTGGACTTGTGGTCCACGTTAAAGGTGGCGATGGCCCCGTCGGCCAGCGAGCGGCCCTCCCACAGCACCATGTGCTCGGCCAGCCGGCTGGCCAGGAAGGTCTTGCCGGTGCCGCTGGGGCCCGACAGGATGATGCGGCGGTGCTCCTGGAGCAGGGAGAAGTAGCGCTGCAGCATGGGCTTGGGGATCAGCGTCTCGAACACCAGGCTGTCCTGGCTGTGCGCCGACACGCCTGCGGGGGGAGACAGAGAGCGCCGTCACACAGAGCGGCGGGAGAGAGGGATAAATGTCTGGAGACACAGCGTAAACGTCCCTGAAGCGCTTTCTCAATGTTTTCATAAGAAGGACAACAATGCTAACACGCTGTAGCCTCTTTGTGTTTTACATGTAAAGAATAAATATTGATTGAATCCTTGATCACAGCAAAAACCATAAACACTCCAGTTAGCTCTTAAGAATTTGTAGTGCTAGGAGAGAAGCATCTAATATCTAGAATGAGTAGAATATATGGGTACTGACTTTGCAGAGTTTGTAATGGAATCAATATTTTTTTCTAAATATAATTGTTTCAAAACATTTTTGAAAAGAAACCAATCATATAGCACTGAAAAAGATTTACCAGTGGGTATTCAGAAAGCAGAAAACTCACTGGTAGTATGGGAAAAAATGTAAAATAATTTCCTGACCAAGATTAGTACAGAAACCACTCCTGGAAAATACAATGACACAGAAATAATTTGAGGCTGAGACACAAAACCTGAGGCCTGAGGGCTAAACTTGGCCTGCCAACATCTTGGGGGAATAAAAGACCACTCGAATGTAAAGTCAAACCAATCAGTCTGATTCAAAAGATGACTTCAAAAATAAATAAATAAATAAATAAACAATGTACATAAAGTGAAATCATATACCATTTCAACCCCATCTTAAGACACTGGTAAAACAGTATTTTCTGAAACTGTTCACAAACATAATTGGCTATGCTTGGCTTTAATGCTGTCAACATTCCTTTTTGTTGGGGGTTAGCAATGATATTAACTTAAAATGTATTTTTAACATTTAGGCCTGAAGGTCATGTCTGAGATTCTGGTTTAGCCCACTAAGCTCACAACAATCGGATGTGACTGACTTGAGGCTTCTCTGATTATGAAGCAGAAATAGCTCACAATAGTTCAATAGTTCACAATAAAAATAGTCCACGTGAAAGATAGAGATACTGTATTTCCAACAGCATGTATCCATCAGTCCAGTGCATGATTCTACAGACCTCTAAGCACCTAAAAGGATGGGTACAATAAGCAGGGCCCAGAAGGGACAGAACAGGGAACTGGGTGTACCTCAGTATGAAGTAGAGGACAGTGAACTGTGTGTACCTCAGTATGAGGGAAAGGACAGTGAACTGTGTGTACCTCAGTATGAGGGAAAGGACAGTGAACTCTGTGTACCTCAGTATGAGGGAAAGGACAGTGAACTCTGTGTACCTCAGTATGAGGGAAAGGACAGTGAACTCTGTGTACCTCAGTATGAGGAAGAGGACAGGGAACTGGGCGTACCTCAGTGTGATGGAGAGTACAGTGAACAGTGTGTACCTCAGTATGAGGAAGAGGACAGGGAACTGGGCGTACCTCAGTGTGATGGAGAGTACAGTGAACAGTGTGTTCCTCAGTATGAGGAAGAGGACAGGGAACTGGGCGTACCTCAGTGTGATGGAGAGTACAGTGAACAGTGTGTACCTCAGTATGAGGAAGAGGACAGGGAACTGGGTGTACCTCAGTGTGAGGAAGAGGACAGTGAACTGAGTGTACCTCAGTATGAGGAAGAGGACAGTGACCTGGGTGTACCTCAGTGTGAGGAAGAGGACAGTGAACTGAGTGTACCTCAGTGTGAGGAAGAGGACAGTGAATTGGGTGTACCTGTGAGTGACAGAGAAGACAGTGAACTGGGCGTACCTTTGAGTGTGACAGAGATGGTGTTGCTCTCCCCCACCAGGTAGCCGCAGGGCAGCAGCTCTGGGGTCTCGGCCCCACTGGTGCGGTGGACGTCCCCGATGCTGTACCCCTCCACGCTGTCCGAGTTCAGGCCCAGCTGGCTCACCGGGTCCACGTGGACAATGTACTCCTGTGGCACAGGGGGGCGGTCAGACGGTCACAGTTTGGTCACAGTGACCTCAGTGAAAAGTCCTTAATTAGCAACAACAGGATGGGTTTCTTTTTGGAGGGGGGGGGGGTTACCTTGAAGAGGCGCCTGACCACCCCGTCCAGCACGTCCCACTTGGTTTTGCCGCTGACCCCTATGCAGCCGATAAGAAAGTGGCGAGGTCTACACTCCTGTCCAAACAATACAAAAGAGCGATAAGGGAGCGTGATCTTACGCACCTAAGCAGTTCATTTTAGCGTATGTGCGTGATTATAGCTCTGCCTTATTGGTCAGTCACATGTTGCGTGTCACTGTAATTGTGCCTGAGCAGTCATGGTTTGTGCCCTTGGTCTCTCTGACCTCTTTCCGTTTGACGTCTTCCTCCAGAACGACCATGATCTTCACGTGTCGCCCCTCTTTGCGTGAGCCGCTGTCTGCGCTGTCGTCCAGCAGCATGTCTGAGGGGACGGGGACACACGGCAGACTCATTAGAGAGCCAGAACATAGAGCAGAACTACAGCAGCCTGTGGAACACACACCGATACACGTGTGCTCACACGCGTGCACACACACAAACTCACACACACATATATACACACACACACACACAAACACACACCATTGTCCATGAGTAATCTCAGAGTATTTTAGCCGGGGAAAGCAGCTGCATGCAGATACATGTGTTTTCCCACATTTTTCGAGTTCAGCACAACATACACACAAAAATAGCTGCCACACATTCTCTCTAATACAGGCGCACATATACAAAAGCACAAAAACAGTCACACACAGACTCACTCACGCACGCCTATACAAACACACAGACATAATATGTACTATACCTCGAGTCCACATGTACGACACATGCTTATACAAACACACAGACATGATATGTACTATACCTCCAGTACTCATGTGTGACCGCACAGACTCACCCAGGCTGGTGGACTCTGACAGGTTGAGGCTGTGCTGGGACAGTCCCACAGAAGGGTGCGGCGAGGAGGCGATGGACACCTGGGACGGGGCCCGGCTGCACCTGCCCTGACTCTCCAGCTTCAGACGGTCGTTCTCAGCCTTCAGCCTCTCTATCTCACCCTGGAGAAACACATCCCCATACATCACACCAACGGCTACGCCAGGCTCTTACACAACAGCACTCCTGAATCACGGCGATTGTGACTTGCGTGGTCTGCGTGTCTCGTTCTTTGTGCATGGTAGGCCTGAAGCTTCCTGAAGCTACTTGGCCTTACTTCCGTGTAGGATGCTCCAGACTGAATGCCATTCCTCAAGTACAGCACGAAAACCACAAATGGTTGCATTCACTGAAACCCACAGACTAGCTTTGCATGCAAGTCTTGTTAGCATGAGGATCGGGGCTTCAGTGTGCTCTCTCATTTTGCTTGTGTGCACGTGTGTGTGTCTGTTTACAGTGCTAGCTCCTTGACTGGGTGTGGCTCACAGCTGTGGCACGGGCCCCTCATGAAATGACTTCATAAGCTTCATTTGGCGCTCGCTGCCCTGCTGTGGTGCGGGTGCCACCCGCGGTAGCGGTACGGGCCCCTTTCGTGAAATCCGACTCGGGGCCCGGTGCGCTGTGGGAGATCTCACCTGCATGCGGTTCATGGCCTCCCGCAGCTGGTCCAGCTGGTGGGCGGAGCTGAGGGCCTCCAGGCGGATGTCCGTCAGCTTCATCTCCTTGTCGCGGAGCTCGCTGCGCAGCTGCATGACGGTCTCCGCCTCGCTGTCCGTGCACTCCGAGAGCCTGCGGGAACGCGCGGAGCAAACGGCACGGTTAGCACCAGCCACACACAGACAGCAAGCATATCAGCAGGACTATACAGCAAACGCACTTAGCATCAGCAATACGCATAGACTCTGCTTAGCAACAATGGCACACAGAGAAAAAGCACCAAATACTATAGAAGCATCAATAATATATAGGTAACACACTTTGCATCAATAATACGTGGAGGACACGCTTAACACCAGTGCAGTCCTCTGTGATCGTGTAACTGATCAAAAAGCAGGGACTCTCTTCATATCAGATTGATGAAAACTACACACAAATAATGCTGTGGAGCTGAGTCATAGGACATGTGAGCTCAACAGGGATCAAATTATAAAGTGATAATGAAAACCACACAGGAAATACTGAGAGACAATTATTTTCACTCATAGAACCCTCTGGGAGATCTAATTGGCTACATTTTCACCAACTGAAACTCTACAGGTTGCCAATCACTGAGTGGTGTTATATGACAGTCCCCCCAGGTTATCAAGTGCACAACGCCCAGTAAGGCCGGATCTGATCGGCTGAAACCGACTGAAGGACACGCCAGCTTTGAGTAAAGGGGAGGAGTGGGGGGCACATACAGAGAGTTGGACTGGGAGTTCCTCAGGACGGGCGTAGAGGCCGAGGAGCCGTTGTGGGGAAGCTTGGGGGACGAGGGCAGGGAGGAGTCGGTCATTTCCTCGATGTCCGAATGCGAGGATGCCGACTTGGGCGACTTCTTTTTGCTGAATGCCTGCTTGAAAGAGCTCCGTAGCTGCAATGAAGAGCAGAGAAGACTGTCAGCACTCCATGGACAGGAAAAAGAGAGTACATTCAGTACAACAAAAGTAGAACATTCACAGAACATATTCGAGAGAAACAGTAGTGACCCGATCCCACTGGATGGCCACTTTGCTCCAGAGATAGAACCGAGGTGCTATCATTATCATCTGAGCCCCTTTAATCAGAGGCTATGGTGAATAAACATGGTGCACCTTTATGAATGATACGAATGACCATTTCTCTGCTTTTGGATTTCACAGTTACAGAGGGATAAGGAACCGACTGCTCAAAACCAGATGCAAAGAATGGCCCTGAACTTCACCTTCACCCATCAAATACAAATCCACGATAAACTGGGAGGTAGACATAAACAAGGTGCCATTTTCAACTCGTTTGTTTACGCATCCTAAATCCTTTAAATGCCAGTTAGCAAACAGCTAATTTTCAGATGTAAAGTTGTGAAGGGAAGCATAATTTTAAAGAGAAGGCAAGAGAGGGTTAGTGATGTTAAAGAAAGTGTTTGGTTAGCAAGGTTAAGCGGTTTGTTAGAACTATCTTACCTCGTAGACCTGCCACATGAAGCGAAGCACAAAGGGGAATAAAAAAGGACACAAAAACAACACACAATGAGTCCAGGAGTGCAGTCGGGCATTTTAAGTCACATGCGGCTTACAGTATGGCTGTGTTTATTTAGCTTTGTTAGAAACAGCGTTCAGCCTTCTGCATGGTCACAGAACCATGGAGGGCCCCTGTACCGCAGATGAACAGCAGAGATGTCTATTGTGGAAAGGCCAATTTACTACAGGATGTAAGATTGTGTGTTCATATTTTAAGCCGAAATGGACGTATACCCTAGTGCTAGGGATAGGCATCTTGGTCTGAAGTTCAAAAGGCCGTATTTGTCAGGTGATTGCCAGTGTGTGCCATGGTGTGGCTGTACACATAACTGACACGTCCACAAAAAAGTTTGCAACGCACCAGTACAAAGTCCAAAAAATGTGTGTTGTGCAAATTCTTTAGGCCTGGCACTGTTGCCATGGCAGCACATTGTTGGGGCTGGATTAATCACGGTCGAGGGCTGAAGGAAATGTCAAGAAGAAAGCCAGGCTAAATGAAAAGCACAGAGAATCTATACCCGTAGGGTTCAGCTATGACAGGAGCTAGCAAACTCAAGGACACACAGCAGAGCTTGGGGTGACTCTAGAAACACGCCAGTACCTAAAGTTCTCTGGGGAAAAAAATGATCCTAGAGAAGTGCCTTTCAGTTATGTATAGTTCTTGTTTGGCCCAACTTTGTCCTGTGGGTTTGGACACCTAATCGAGCACTTTCTCCAAGTTCATTTTTCAATGGATCTCCAGAGGACTTAATTAATCTCAAGCTCTAAGATGCGTGTAGGCAACAAAATAATGTATTGCTTTTGGGTATTATGTAAAACTGTAGAAAAAATACTTAAAATGAAAAACGAAACAAACAATGTGAGAAGTCTGATAATACATAATGCAATGTCAGGACACCCTAGGTGGTATTTGTTGCCTGCAGACATCAGAAATGATAAGACTACACTCTCTCTGGACACCGTCATCTTTCACCTTCACTCCTGTGCAGGACACCGTCTTTTGAGGACAGAGCAAAAGAACAAGCACTGAGTTAACTGCACTGACCATGGGGACATGTAAAATCCACACAAAGCCATGAACACGGTTTTGGCTACACACTCTAATACACCACAAGGCAACCAGGGCTGGAATTAAATAAAACCTTTGACCCCTGCGATAAAGGCTAATGTCACACCCAGGAACAAGAGTGGATTTAAGCTAGGCACAGGGCTACTGCCCGCAAGATGGGTCAAAGCTTTGATTTACTCTGGCCTCTGGTCCACATATAAACCACTCCCATGTCTACTGTATTCACCTTTCCTCCTGTACAAGAAGACTGTGCAGGGACGCAATGGTGAGAAACACATACGTGAGAAACAGGGCAAGGCAGGTACACACAGCAGATAAGTATCTCCCGACACACACTGTGGGAGGTGTGAGTACGTGCGCAAGAAAACATTGCACAACACACCTAAGGAAACTGGAACTGTCCTATGGCTAATTCAGCAAAATAAGCAACTCTACAGCACTCCCATTTTGGGAACATTTGCTCCTGAAAATTGACGTATGCTAACTTGAAAAATAATTTAGGTGCACATCTACTAATTGGGATGCATTAGTGCGCTCTGACATTTTTCAACTTACGAGCACAAAATGTAAGTGTAGATCCCTGGCTTACATTCAGATGCTCAGCATCTGGGGCTAAAATAGCACCTGTCAACCTCCAGACGGAGTATATCCTGTATGTACTGTTATTTGCCAAATGAGTACCACGGTGGTGTTTGCGTGTTTTGGGTAAATTCATTGGTTCCGATGGAAAATACAGCAGTCCAGTTAAGTTGTCGTGGCACTGACCCAGTTTTTCTTCTTCTTCTTGTTCTTGGCGTCCTGGTCCATGTTGCTGCCCACGCTGGAGTGGCTGGTGGCGCTGGTGATGCTGGACACGCTGTCCGAGGAGTGCTGTCTGCGGATGCGCAGGTCCGGCTGCGACTCACCGTTGTCCGAGGCTGCGCAGACAAGGGACAGGAGAGGAGAGGCCATCTTAGCCATAAAAGTCACACCATTACACTGTAATTTTCTCTGTGTAATTTGATTACTGCACTTATCACTGTATTTCACTGCACGCGCTCTATATAAACACACATGATATGTACTGTACCTCCAGTACAAAGTCATAATATGTGGAAGAGTGCATGCATATGTGCATGTGTGTGTGTGTGTGTGCATGTGTCTAAATATGATCACCTACCCAAAACTGGGAAAACTTGCATGTGAGCAAATTAACTTCACACAACCAAGACATAAACTACTTTTGCAACTACTAAGCAAGCATTTAAGTATTTGTATCTTCAATATCAATAGTATAAGTGCTGCATTCATCTAAATTGCATAAAAATGGCCTTCCAGTAAAAAAAAGAACAGTGGACTTTGCAGTGTTAACACAACCCTTTTTGGTAATCCTATTTCAGTATGACCAAGCTTCCAGTGTTTCCCCTCACAGGTGGGTCTGGTTTGTACTGCATGTTGTCAGTGATGTACATGATGTACTGCTCTCCTCTGGATTCTGACAGAGGCAGAGCATCCATAACCCTCACCACTTCCATTCCCCTGGCTTTTGCAGGTCAACTCTGGCGTGTTGATCACCCCGTTGATGGCTGCCTGCGCCACGGCGTTCTGCTTCTTCAGGAACTCGATGGTCTTCCTCAGCTCGTTCAGCTCGGAGTCCTGTGGGACAATGCAAGGTGAGTGTGATCTCACGACCATGGGCTGACCTCATACAGCTGACCTGTCAACAGCTTCCCACTGAGGAATTACTTACGCTCAATGAGAACTTTGGGGGTGTCAGCTGCTTTACAAAGCGACACAGAAGTATGAGCAGTAACTCGAATGAAATAAGCATGCCATTTGTTATCTGGTCTTCTTCAGGCAGCAATGAGCACCAGATTAGTTGAACCAAAGTGTCATGCTGATACTACACATCTGAGGGCTGCAGATGTACCCATTGTTGTTTGTTTACTGTCCACCTGTTAGTTGCCAACTAGTAATAAACAGACTGCATGCTTGTCTCACCTGATGTTGGGTTGCTTACTTCATTTGTGTGGCAAAAACCAATTTACGCCCAATGCTGCAATCGGTGTGCGATGTGCAGTACATGCACACAGGGAAAAGTGTAGCACTGCGCTTGCACACGAACCACACGTACCTTCTGCTCGGCGGTCATGGTGAGGCTCTGTAGCCGGATGGTCATGTTCCCCAGGCTCTGCTCGAAGGCGGCCACCAGGTGAGCCTGCGAACAAACACAGGTGTCCCGCGTTAGCGTCTCCATCCCCTCCAGTGACAGGCCAGCAGTGCCCACCACAGCCAGCGGCCAGGTGCTCGCGGCACCCAGCGTGGTGGATTAATCCCATTATGGTCTCTAAAGGACTGTGGTTGGATCCCATTCAGCAGAACCCAGCATGCACACGTCGGCTCAATGATGCATTTCCTTACGACGAGAGGAGTTATCTTGCAGCCACATGGGACAGATAGCTACACCTGGACAGATGCTAATAAATGCAGACACAAATCTTGAGGATGAGGGCGGCTTCTCAGATGATAACTGTGCCTGTCTGGACACGGCTCCAGCGATAGTAATGCAAGGTAGAGATCAGTATGAGGCCCATGCAAGCCCTCATAATCACTGCCAGCAGCTGAAATAAGAGACCCTATGTCTTATGCCAAGTGTACAGAGGAGTGTCCTTGGTGGAAAGGTACATTTTCTGTTGCAAACCTGATGCAGATGGAACCGTTTTACACTGTATGTATGAACAGTGGTAACACCAAACGTCACAGTTCAGTTAGTGTGAAGAAACATTGTTTTTAAGTTTCATCACTAGCTTCACGCCCACATGAACACCTGACTGCTTTCAAGGAATTACAAACAATCTGTCCTGAGGCATGCTTGTCTTTTTGAATAACAAAACTGTAATGGTATTATTGCTACTACCAATAATAATTTTCTGAAGCTACTGTTACTACTGCTGTCATTGCTTCTACTACTATACAAGTACTTCAAACGTTTCTTAAAATAATCTTAAAGCTCATTGTACAGCTCAAATATATTTAGCCACTTTTTTGTCCCACTGCAATACAATACTTTGCCTTGTTCCATTGCCACAGAAGAAAACCCAATCTTAACCAGCCATTCACAGAATAGGACCAACAGCTTTCATTTCATCTCAACTCTGCACTAAGCCCTAGTGTCAGTCAATGACAAAGGCTTCAGAAGAAAAGTACTGTCAAAGGAAAAGTGTAGGAAAAGATCCAACCCTTGATGGGTAATGAATCCTGGGAAAGCAAGTTCTCCAACATGCTCCTCATCAGCACAGTAAAGCCCAATGCTTCACAGCAAAGCCCCCTCGGCCCCACCTCACTGATGTTTTGGATGGAAAGGTCCTCAAACAGAGGGGTGCTCTTCTCCTGATAGTCCGGGCTGTGGCTCTTGCTCCTTGTCAGGTGCGGCCGCTTCCTCAGGGAAGGGTAATGGTTCAGAGGGTGCCACATCACCGGGCCCCCCGATTTGGGGCCGGGAGCACCGTCTGGCAGGGTGAGAGATCCCGACATGTTCTCCGGGTTGGAGCGCGAGGGTGAGAAGTGGCGAGGCGGTGGAGGACGCCGTGCCGGGCGAGCTTCCTGACTGCGACTGTCCTGCCGTGCGGTAAGCGGCGGATAAGCAAACGCAGGTCCTGATGTTATCAGCGGGCTCCGCGTAACATGAGCCAGTTTACTCGTACAGACAAAGCAAAGACTTGGAGTCCTTCCATCGAGGGGAGGAGGAGAAGGAGGGCAAGACGCCATCACGAATCAAGGTTTGCCCCACTCCCCACCTTCGCAGAAGGTTCTGTGTGGTCACGTCAGCCAGGCCACCAAGGTTCAAACCCACGCCGGGTCCCGTTAAGGAACAAGGACGGGTGAACTCCAGCGCACTCATCGAGAGGGGCCGGACTGATGGAGGGAGCCGGAGGGGACGGCAGGTCTAAGAGCCTGCAGAACTGCGAAACTTCCTGTGCCCCCGATGGATGCGGGCCAGAGGAAGGCTTTCATTACCCTGCTCCGCTGTCATATTTCTCGGTGCTCCGAGGCAGGTCGTGCATGTAATTCCACTTAATTTGTTTTGCCGTGGAGAACGGAGGCTAACTAAGGCTAAGCCCAGGTTCAACGGTAAAACTGTCTAACTATTTCCATTCAAGTCAGTCACTCTGTCCATAATGTGTAAATATTGTCATTAGTTTTGTAACTTGAGGAAAGAGGAGTGGCTGGGCTGCATCTCTCCTGAGGGAAGGCCCGGTTGTTTAATGAGCTTGAAGTCGATGGAGGAAGATTTCACAAGAGACATTGAAGGCAGTGATTGAGGGTTCACTGGCTGCAAGGACAGACGGTGAGCCAAAAGGCTGAGATCAGTCATGCCAATGGGCTACAACGAAGAGAGATGTTCTTCCCCAAAGAAATTAAAAGAAGAAAAATAATGACAAATGCAATAAAGTAAAGTGATGATTCTGGGGAACAAAGGAAGTATAGCCAGTTCTTGACTGTGATTATCACGTAGTGTCAATTACAACAAGCAAATTATTGCTGGCTATCATTACTGCATAAATGCCTTGCTCTCAGGCAAGGAAGTTCAGATTCGCACATAATGAGATGTTACAAATCTCTGCACCCATTCAGGTCAACTTAGCAGAACAAATAAGTTTCTGCAGTCAATAGCTGCAATATAGTTATTGAAAAAACAAAATCAAATGTGTTTGTTGCCAACTTATGGTGAATAGTTCGTTTAAATCCAAGAGTGAGTTTATAGACCATATTTAATAGGAATACAGCCCCCAGCCATCTACTTAACCAAACAGCTCTGGCACATCTTCACAGCAGCAAGCAGTATGTGTTTTAAAACAACAACTGCTTAAAAAGTCCACAAATTCAGCATGGCTAACAATCTGTGAAAGCAAGAAACTACACGTTGAATTGGCTATGTGTAATTTTGACTTCAATATCTGGTCAATGTTACTCTAACACTGAACACTGATTTATGGAAATTCAAACTCAATCACTGCGTGCCAAATGATTAACATATTCTATCCTAGCTCACTGCAATAACCACAGCCATACTGAGCACCAAAACAAGGAAGAATAAACTCACCTTCATTAAAGCACAAACAGCATAATCAATATGAACAAGGGAGTGCTACAAAAACCTTAATGCGTGAACAGTACTAAGTCGTATGTTTATCTATGTCACAGAAAAACAAACCACTGAAATGTATAACTGATGGAAAATATAATGTGGTGCAACACTCAGGAAAGGCCAATCACTCCTCACAGAAACTAACATTACAGAACCAGCCATGCGAAAACACAATATGCCTCCGACTCTCCCAATATGGTCCAAAATGACGGATGAAGGAATCCGGTGGGGGCCGGAGCGCGGCTGCTCAAGCAGGAAGATGAAATGCAGAGAAGGTGGTGCCGTGCACACGAGGGAGCTGGAAGGTGCGTTATCGCATTAATCAGGGCAGCCATGCGATTTGCGCAGGGCACAGGGGTGAAGACAGACGTCGGTGACGCTCCAAACCCAAACATTATCCGCGCCGTCGACAAACAGATACCAAACTCTTGGCTGGATATTTCCGCCAGGTTTCCTCACAGGAAAATGAAATTATATGTATGTATGTATATATATATATATATATTTTAAAAAACCATAAGTGTAACCAGCTGTTAGCCCTTCTCCATACAACAAAGCAGACCTTCCTAATCATACCAGGAATTCTTTCTTATAACAAATGTCATGGCAAAGGCCCAAGGCCTGGGTGTGCAGGAACACCGTCAGGTTTTTAAAAGGATGTGCCTTTTGTTTGGGTGAAGGCATGCTGGTGTAATTTACGGGGGCATTTATCTCTCCTGGATGCAAGGTGGAAAGCGTTAAGCTTGGAACACTGGCTCCCAAATCATTCGTCTGGGGGTCTGCTGTAGTTTATGAGAGCCGGGCCTGCGGGGAGGCTGGGACAAATGGAAAACACAGAGGCTCTATCTCTGCCTTACTCACGTTTGCGCTAAGCTGCGTCGTAAGTGCGGACACCTTCTCCTGGGAAGCGTCCAGCTCTCTCCGCAGCTTGCGGATCTGAAAAGAAAAACAGGGACAGAAGGGGTGTTCACAGATTCCCCCCATGACCCAGGCCCATACAGGAAGCAAATTAACGACTCGTAAGACCTTATTGCTCAAAGACTTTAAAAAGGCCTTTACCTAGATACAGAGCCAAAAACAGTGTCCACTATGCCAGGCCGGCACAAATAAACAGATTTCCACTTTGGAGCCCTCTTTATCTGTTGTAACAACAAAAAGGTTCTGAAAAATGTATGAAAAATGCACATCCTTACCTCTGACTGCGATTTTTCTTCAGGCTGTGAAAACAAAATGTCAGGTTATTAAACTGGCTGAACAAGACAGTGCACTTTGCAGATAAACAAACACAGGGATGGTTTCTGGAAAAGGCTTCCCCAGGCAACGGTGTTGCCTGTATCACCTTGCTGCAGGAAGACAAAGCTGGAATGAGATGGGACCTGCAGCACATGACTTTCTGCCTTTAAGCCACGCATAATTTATAGATTAAGGAGAAAAGGCCTGGTTAATTAGGGTTCTCCATAAAAAGCAGCAACAAAGACTTGTTTTGATTCCCTGGTAATAGTTCCAATGGAGGACAAAGCACAGACTATGCTTGAGGGAGCGAGTGATTCAGAATGACATTTACTGCATTGTGCATTGTTTCCTTAACTCTGCGCGGAACAATTAAACTGGAAATGAACTGGTCCAAAACTTATGAGAAAAGTACTTCAAGTTGGAACTGCTGTCGTATCAGCTTGAAATACAATAGAACTACATAGGCAATATACACATTTTTGTTAAAAGTAAACTTAATAATATAGTTCTTAGCGGTATATATACCCATATATAATCCATTAAGATCAAGTTAATAAGATTTACACGGCTTCCATGAGTAGTTTTCCATCCAGCTGTTCTTTTACCCAGCTGAAATAGATCTGATATAAGATTCTGAAGTACAAGTTCTTGGTGTGGAGTGTGTTTTGCTGCAGTTGCCAGGTAGGTCTCAGAAGTAACACAAACACACATTTAGTTGTTACAAAGTGACCCTGCTATGAAATTATTTTCCCTGGGTCAGGGTGAATACACCTGAGGCGGCTATATTCATGTTTCGACATGCTGTAAAAGTGCTGACACTTATGATGCACTGCTGCAACGGCTTCAGCACTGCTGCTTTCCTAACAGACATGGAAGTGCCAATCACAGTGCTTCCTGTCATAAATTAACCATGTCAGTCTGGATACGCAGAAATGGAACCTGCAGGGAGTCTGTGAAGATCAGATCTCGGGAGCATCTTGGAGGAATAAATGTAACACAAAGACAATACAGCTGATTTAATCCTCATCTTATCTGGAACAGAATCTTTTATTAATGCAAATGTGCTTAATGGACTAGTCAGTGCTTAACAGGCTAAATGGATAAAATTGCACTAAATGAAGATTCACCACTCTCCTCAATAGCTTGGACTGGGAACTATGCATTTTAAAAACATATTTTATTCAACCTCTAAAGTCAGCATGTACTTCCCTGAGCAGGAGCTCATTGCAGTGCTTAACATTACAATGAGCTCTCTTTTGTCATTAATTCCTTTATTATATGTTTACATAATCGAGCAAAACACATACAATAGCCAAAAAAGCACCAGCAAAAAAAGACACCGCAGAACTTTAAAAACACACGAAAACGAAATTACATACATACATACTTTTGGGTTCCCATTCATCCAGTTGAGTCATAAAGAATACACTCAATTTTGATCAAGCAAAGCCTCCCTACCGTGTCCCAAGGCTTCGGTGTGTAAGTGGAGGCGAGTGTGGCCGTCATCGTGGGTCTGACACCTGCTCTTAAGGACTGCAGTGTTCCCATGTTACCACACGAGAGAGACGCCGTCATTTCAGTGTACTACCGACTCCGAGTACACGGCCCACCCAGAGGAAAGCAAGGGCATTGGCTCATTCCACATGGGTGGGACCAACACGGCTCACATGCCCTGAAAACACTGAACTTGGAAAGCAAACCCTCTTTTGTGTGTATGTGCGCATGTGGGCGTATCTGTGTATCATAGTAAGTCTAAAAGCTTGATGCAGTTCTCCCCTGTGACCAAACCAGGACAGCCCAGCCTCCTTAACAACCTCCCTCAGGTCTGAAACACCACACTTACACACTTACAGACGCACTGAACCACAAGCCAACACTTTGTCTTCATGAGACGTCAAACATATAATTCTGTGAAAAAAATACAACATATACATATTTACACTCGCAACAGTAAACGGTCTCACTTGAACTCACCGTTGAGTAGATAGAGGAGGTACTGGATACAAGAGACAGTGATGAGCCATGAACTAGAGACATAAAACAGAAGAAATAAACAGTAAGATTTCTGAGCACAGAGAAATGTTACAGTAAATTAATTGTTAGAGGCTGTGATGAATGATGACACATTTAACTCAACTGAACATGCTAGCAGGTCACTCTGTTAGGAGTTAAGCACCTCCCACCACCTCCAACTCTGTTGGTAAGTCTGACAGTGCAACGATACTTTCCCATACCCCCGCCTGATTTCCCATAACATCACATAAAATAATATCCTTGTAGCAGTAACCCTATCCAATAGGAAAACTAAAGCCATTAACGCAAACTCCTGCCACATATTATCAAAATTACTGTCATTACATATCAAAGTACAACCCAAGATAAATTTCCACTTCTGTGTCAGCAAGATGCTTCATGACAAAGTTGCCTGTGTGGCCAAACTTGATGAGCATGGGGATTTGGGAATGTTGTTTTTCTCTAATGGCTGTTCCTCCCACCACAGTACATACAGCAACAACCGCAAGAAAGCTGGATATTTACCACTGTTTCATCTGTAAATCTATACGAAACACTAATTTCTTCAAAAATACTGACAATATTTGTAATATTATAAGTATTTCAGCATGACTTATAAAGCTTAGACAGCTTAGGAAGCAGCATGGGAATGCATCATGTGATTGCCATTGTTCTAAGTCAAGCGGCGGCTCAGTGTTAGCAATAACAGTAGTTATAACAAGCATTGCAACAAAACATCCATTCAATGTTATCACAGTTAGCGGTGATGAACAATGCAGCGTTCATCTTTTATTTGTGAAAAACTGTTTGGAAGGTTTTTCTGCATTGTGTGATCCGTCTGTCATCAAGTGTCCTGATTATAATGTCAGCTACTTTTAATTTGCCCTATAATTATGTCATTTTCAAGCCCTGTGAGAGAGCTGGGAAAAGATAAGGCACTACAAAAGGTAAAGTGTGAATAACTGGCCCTACGGGGTAAAAGCACCTGCTTTGTATGCAGGGCTGCATCGTCTAGATTCTTGACTGAATGTATCCAGACTGCCCCCAGGCGTTAGACTGTTTTGTTTCAGTATCTTTGAGTTTATACACTCCTTCTTAGTCTTTTGACGGACGGAAGATCCTAAGCACAATGGGGCTTATTCACTGAGGCTGCTACAGTGTGTCGATCAGACAGACAATGTCAAATATGGTGAGGCTTCGTGTCTTTGGGGAACCAGGAGAGAACTCACAGCTAAGAGGAAAGACATACAAAGCTGGGCAGTACCGATAAAGCATGATGCCATTCGGATCCTGTGGAGAACCTAAAAATATCCATCGTGTCAAACATCCATTTTAGTGGCTTTGCATTTGATATAGAATAGAGAACTACACGTGTGTTCAGCCTTCAGGCTAGAACAGTAATTGGACTCCTTGCCAAGGGCAACTTTGACTTGTTACGAATGATAGAGAAAATGAAAAAAGTAACAATGTTCCAGCAAAAATATTGGAGATTTGGTCACTGAACACGCACCGTGATGTGAATAAAAATGGAATTTTCCCTGCATTTGACTAATCCTAAATCTTTTAAATTCAATAAACATTTGGGTGACAGTTTCCTGCTACCACGTTCGGGCAAATGAAAGCAGGTTTTACAGCTGGCATTCTGCATGAACCCAAAGCAGCCGCCTGTGACTGGAGCCTGATGTCTATCAGACTGCTTTGCATCGCACCGCAAGTCTGAACGGCCCGGCTCGACTGTCTGTCTGGCCTATGCTTGGACCTGCAGGACACGTACTCCTGCCAAAAGGAGCTACGTCACCAAGGGGAACTGGCAAACTGGAAAGCCAGGGGATGAGCACTGAATCACAATATCTTTTCAGAGCCAAGAATTTGTAGTTAATTATCCAACCAAACCAACCTCAGAATACTCCTTAGAAAATAACAAAGGGTTTCTTTATGGTTTTGTTCACTCCTTCAGATGTTTGAACAAAAACAGATTTGAAGCATCATAAAACTCTCTAGGGGAGGATAGCTGAACTCCATTTCCACTTTCAGAGGTTTAACCCCTTGGTTATATACCCAAAAAATGCAACTTACTACAAGAATATAATGAGAGTACTGTAATCTTGGTACATCATCATGCTTTTCGGACTTTCTTCGGTTTCTTCTGCACGTTTAATACACAACAATACTGAGCTTATGGCATAAACTGCAATACTGGAGACCATAGACAGGCGAAGGTTTGGTGTGGTAGAGAGTCATTCGGTTCTTGGTTTAGGCTTACCTTCTTCAAAGCCATCCCTGAAGGAGCCGGAGCGGCTCATGGTACGGGACTTGTCGTCCAGCGACATGGAGGAGTTGCGGAGGCGGGAGTCGCTGTAAGGGTCGTACGGACCCTCCTGATTGGACATGGAATTTGTGCGTAGGTTGGCCAGGTTGATCTGCGCAGCTGTGGTTGGGCTGGCTGCTGGTACACGCAAAGCATGACGTCACCATACAGGTCAGCACCGCGGGTGAACTCTTTTGATAAATGTCAATGAACCTACATCCTACATCACAGAACTGCATACCATGTTCAAATGGTCTGCCTGTGAATAGTTCAAGAACAGCACAGAACATGCCACATTACAGCACTAAGTTGGATTTGGAATAATATGCCTGGTCATGGAATTGTGACTGGTTGCAGACTAGACAATGACAAATCCCATCGACTGTCATTGAGTAATACAACTCGATGATAGGCAGATGTCCATTGCATATAACTGGACACAAAATGCTGTTACAAAACATATGAGAAGCACTGTATTCAAAGAATCAGATGTTCAAGCACAAGAAGGTACCACCAAGTACTGGCAAAACCTTGGTAGTACCTACCTATCGTTACTTTTGTTCCCCCCAGAAAAGCAATTTAATGTAATGTAAATTAGCCGCAACTCAAGAGTAGTGGCTATTATTTCTCTTGTTAGCAGGTTAACAGGTAGTCAGAGCAATCTGCTCCCACAGTCGCGCGTTAGGCCAAGCCCGTGCTGTCAGGGCGACGGCAGGAGGTGAGCGACGCGCGGGAGGGAACGTACGCAGCTGAGCGAAGTTGAAGCGGGTCCCGGAGGGCGAGGTGATGCTAGAGCCGGGGGAGAAGGGCGAGTTGCTGGCGGAGTCCTGCAGCCCGCCCGCAGAGTGGGAGCGCAGCCACTCCTTGGCGTCCTCGTGACTGCGCAGCTGGGGCGACGGGGCGTACCTGCAGGTAGGGCAGACGCGGTTCGCTTACACACGAGGGCAGCAGACACAACAAGACTGGATATCACAGCCAGCGGAGCCCTTTCTCACGTGCTGTAACTCGTAGCAGCCAGAACCTTGGGGATTCTTCATGGTTATGAAAAAAGGCTTCCTTTGCTCGACTACAAACATTTGCAAGTGATATAGTAACAGTATAGGAAAAGCTTCATATGAACAGAAGCGAGTCTCTTACATAAATAACGCAGGGTCAGACTTGAGCAACAAAGCACAGTAGTCCCTCCCGAAAACGTTTCCATTACATTAGGGTCTGGATGCAGTTACATATGAACAAACAAGCAGCAGGACTACAAACGCAAAGCACAGGCAATAGTGTGGGTCAGTCTGACACAAAAAAATCCACCATGTTCACATCCAGCATGAAAAACAATGTATTGGTAAAATGTGCATGTAACTGGCATGGAATGTCCCATCAAATGTTCCTGCAACAGATATGCTTTAGTGAGTGCAGGGAGTTTGTTCTGTAACCAATGACACCAGGGCCCAGTAGAGGTGTCTGGTGTGCTGACCTCTTGACCTCAGTATTTACTCTTCCAAGTTTATAACAGTCTCTGTGTTTACACTTCCAGGTTTAAGTCAGCTTGGCTGTCAACACCGTGAGCCTCCCCTCCCACCCGGGGGAGAGCCCTCAGGGGAAATGCTACACAACACTCCATAACCGCAAGGGACTCTGGGAAAAGAAACCATAAAAGTGAGAGGCTCCCTTCCTCAGAGCACTCCGTAAGCCCGAGCAGAGTTTGTAACGATGCCATTCTGGGACTGATGACAACACATAGTTCACACTAAAAATTAAAACAGCAAAAATGTCTCTGCTACAAAAATAAACAAAAAACGAATAAATTAAAAGAAATCGGCAACCCGAGTGCCAATATAAGAGTGCGCAGCTCTAGTGAAATACTGGAGCGGTCTACAGGGAAACATGCACGTGTGCACGTGGCTCTGCCAACGGTGATTGATGACACAAAGCGGCAAAGTACAAGTGGAAAGAACATAAAAAACAAAGCATGTGTGCGCAAGCAGACGACAGAGAGAGCGAGCGAGCGAGTGACTGAGAGAGTGAGCGAGAGAGGGGTGGCAACCCCAAACACAAAGAGAGAGCGCAGCGCTGGGTGCAGTCAGAGCCACCGGTACCTGAGTCCCTTCTTTGGCAGTGTGTTTCTGTGGAGGTGCAGGTCACTGTGATAGAGGATCAGAGAAACACATGCCTCAGGAGAGGGAAAGGCAGAGGACATAGCAGAACAGAATGGGCCGGGTACCAGAACTGCACACGTAAGAGATTCCAGATCCAAGCCACAGGATGTCAAACAATTTAAGGCTCTGACTGCGTACAAAGAAGGCAACTCGTCCTATCTTTTCTGATCTGACAAGAAGCCCAAAAGACATTATATCATTTAAATCCAAGAGCTGGGAAGGAAAGCTACTTCACTTTCATCTGGTCCACTTTCTATCGTCTAGTCTCCTGTGAAGATTAGGGCTATTGGGAGATAATCAAATCCCACCTGCCAGCCAACACATCATGACACCATTTGCTTAAACGCACATGTTGTCCTTTTGTTCACCTTTACAGTAAAAGCTCGACAAGCAAATCTGCGTTTATGACAAGTGATTAATGGGGTGGGTCAACAATTTGACTGAATTCCTGCCACTTCCCACTCCCTTTAAAGCTTTTTTTCTTTTGTAGACTGCATTATACATCAGTTCTTGATTTGGCTCATATCAGATTTGTCAGAGTCATAGAGTGATTCATGCACAAGTGATTCATTTATTTTTCTTCTGAGTGACAAATGCCCAAGGTCCATGTTGCAGCTCAAGCTTTCTGACAGAAGAGTGCTGCTAGAGTGAAAAAGCCCTTTACAAAGTGGTGGCGCTACAGCCTTTCCAGTTCTAGGTTTGCAGCTAGACTACAAGGAGCTACCTGCTCATGTTCTGATACAATGAGAAGCTCAAGACAAGATGACAACCAAGGCAAAGCATTTGGGAGGGATTTAGCAGTCATCAAGCCCTACGAACAGATAACGGGGCGCTACTTTTGGTTCGATTACCAATACAGGTGTGCCGTGCACTCTTTACCATGCAGTCACAGATACTAGGGTCAGGGCAATAGGAACACAAGGTGTTGCCCCTTTCTAATCCTCACATGAAGCAGCTTGCTGCAGGCTCGCTGGTTATTCATGCAACGCTGAGAACAATGTTTTCTGCTGGCACTGTCTGTGAGCGATGACATATTCCAGTGTGACGATGAGGAAAAACCCCAGCAGCTGCCCAATAAGAATGTGCTGACAGGACACACCTGCACTTACAGGACCACCGCTTGGTGAGAGATGAGCAGCTGCAGCCTTAAAATCCGCGGTTTGTATCACACGTCAGCACGGTTTCAATGACCACATTTACATTCACACCATATTCTGAATGATCATCCTTATTACAGTTACAGTCTGATATTCCGATTATGCCATGAACGTGTTATGAAAGGAATAACCTAATCTTATTCCTGTACACAGGCTCAATATTCAGTTCATGTTATTCAGCCAGTGGTAAAGAACAGCATCCTAGTAATTCTTCCATGTGCATAAAGTTTCTTTTAATTTATTGGGTGCAAAAGGCTGCTATTGTTTTGTTTGACTGCCTTAAAATTAGAGCTGTCAATGTTAATGCATTAACTTGTGCCATTAATATAATGATCAACATGTGAAACTTTTTAACGCAGCTAAGCATATTCTTATTTCGGCTTAATCACATTTACAAGTTATTTGCCAACTTTGACAGCTCTACTTAATACATTGCTTCTCGCGTTTTCTACCTGTGTCTGATTTGTTTTGGGGTTTGACAGAACTGTGCATCTTTAATTTGTCTGCTACAGCCTTACAAAAACACTATTGCAATGTTTTCTGTTGTGCATATCATGCTCAATGATGAATTAGTTTAATACAGAAATTAAGACTTCCATCTCCTTTTCGGTCCAGAAGTGCAGGCTTTGTGCTTGTTACAACATTTTTACAGTAAACTAGCTGACTTCAACATCTGAGACACCTTGCAAATCTGTACAATATATGTACAGACCTTGTTTAAGAGTTGTAAATGGAATAAGGTGTTTAAATGCTTATTTGTGGATTATTACAGGCCTATACAATTTATCCTATTCTAATTTCATATATTCGAAATGGGCAAGTCTCACTTTTCAGAATAAGGTGTTTGGGCTGTATCGTAATCGGAATATTTAAATTTTCCAAATAAGATTAGAATAATGATGTGCAAGTAAATGTGGTCACTGAACAAAATGCAACAAGGACGACATGAAGTTTCTTGATGGCTTCTTTTTCATGCCCAATAGGACTGCTGAAAATGTTCACAAATTTAGTCTCAATTATAAACATTTCCGATATCAATTCAGCCAGAAGATGGCACTACATGGATTGTGAGAGATAAACAAGCCATTTTTGCACTGAGTTTTTGATATCATTCCACAATTACTGCATGTTTTTGATTGGCTCTGCCTCAGACATATTTTCTGTGCAATGAAGGATATTTTAGACGCATAAGTTTCTGATGAAGATTGCAGACCAGCAATGTTTTTACAATGACTGATATAGGGGCATTCGGTGGGGGCTTGTGGCCTAAAGCACTGTAATACCTATCCTTCTGTGCACATAAAACTATGTGGGTCAATCAAAAACACATACTCAAATGGAAATAATATTTCACTATCATTCTAAGCACGCTATCTCACCAGCCCTCCCTAAGATGGCTTTCAGGACAAGGCGCAGCTCAGCACATCACGCCACATAACAAGACATACTCAAGCCAGTGGTTTAGCCACAATGATACCAAGCACAGTGCGCACCACACAACACAGACACCTTTACCTGTCCTGCTTCCGAGGTAAGGTATTTCGGCTGAATTTAGGACTAGCAGAGGGGGAAGACAGGGGACTGTGGGGTAAGGGTTAATAAAACAGAGATAGAATTAGAAAACAGGGTAAGGAGAAGGAGAGCTCACTCAACAAGTAAGACCAACACAAAAACACCATTGGATGCTCCTGCAAAATACAGGGAGTATTGTATACTCAGCTCCATCACTGTTGTCATCTACCAATGGCCCAATGTGTGAAACTTTGCACAAGACAAGAATCGGGACACTGACATCATTCTAATAAAATGACGTTGTTTTATTTCAGTATGCCAACTGTATTATACTGGTTTACTGGGCTGGCATTGAGAAAGGAAGAAAAACAGCTAAAAAAGCAATTTAACATTTTACCATACGAGAAACATCTCCACTTAAATGTACAAGGGCTTCAGTGCCACTATGAGGTTCAAATGGGGCACAGGAGCTGTTTATATGGGCTGATTAGTCATTAGCAGTACCTCACAGCCCTAAATATCACACTACCAATAGCACTGGCAGCACCTCAAACGTGCCCTGTGGTGCCCTCACCTTTCTGATAGGCCGGTCCTGACAAGAAGGGAAAGCGCCTCCTCCTTGCTGGGGCCCTGGTGTCCCAAGCTCCCGCTGCCCAGAGAGATGTCGATGGACTCGCAGCTGGTGTGCAGGCTGCTGACCGACGGGTAGCCCAGGCCCTCCTTGCTGAGGGCGGAGGAGCTGCTGAGGGTGGTGCCCCAGGTCAGGCTGTTGGTGGGGGCGGAGTAGGCCGAGCCAGGGCTGGAGGCCAGCGAGGAGAGGGCCGGCTCTCCCACTCCACCCACCCGGGCACCGTACAGGGGGCTGCTGCCCCCACTGCTCAGTGCCGTGCCGCTCGAGGGCGAGTCCAGCGCCCCCTGCTGGCCCAGGGTGGCGTGGGGGTTAGAGATGACCGTGGAGTTCTTCATGTTCTCTGCCGTGGTGACTGGAGCCTGCTTGCTGGGCTTGCCCCCAAAGAGCCTTACACAATAAAGAGAGAAGAGGGTATGTGAGAGAGAGAGAGAGAGAGAGAGAGAGAGAGAGAGAGAGAGAGAGAGAGAATGAATCACTTGTGCAGAGAGAGAGTGCTGCACTGCAAGCACAGGTCATCTAAAGGCAATGTGAGGAAAAAGCACAATGTTTTCACACATAATATTCATCATTGCTGTGTCAACACTGCCGGCTATTCAAACAGACCTCAGGTGGATAATAGAGGGGCGGAGCCTTAAGGGACAGACAGAGCCCTGAGCTCACCAGCACAGCACAAACGCAACAGGGAGCAAAAGAAAGCAAATGAGGCTTCCAGTCACTTTATCCACAGGGCCCTGGGATCCATTTAAGACATTAACATTGAATCCTTCTCTGCAACTCAATGCCACAGTTAAATGATGAATACTGATGGCAGATCTCATTTTCACTTTCCTGTGTGTCACATTAACTGCATTTCCATTGTTCTTTAGGGGCAAAAGTGCAGTGACCCCAGTAATGTCAAGACAAAACAAAACAGAAAAAAGAAAAACAAATTAAAAACTAACATCAAAAGTACAAATGATAAAATAAGCTATGTACTTTTCTCATGACTTCATCCAACCTGTGCAATAACTGAAAACGACCCCAAAACAATCCATTCACCAGTCAGACCAAATAAAAACATTTCTCTTTTGGTCTGCATCAACTCAGGGACCTCTGAATTAATCGGACTGGACTGTTCCAAGCGGCCCGAGGGAGGAGGGGGGGCACAGAAGTGGTCTGATGATAGGGGCAGCCTTTCATCTTCCAAGAGATTAATGTGAATGCTAGCAAGGCCACTCACAGGCAAAGTAAGACTCTAACAAGGATGTCGTAATGATACGATAACCTTGAGCGACTGATGTGTTGGGGTTAGGAACTGCTTTACTTTAATCTAAGATTACTTTTCAGACAGGCGTTGCTCTGCCCAACGCATTTACAGACTGATGTGCTGAGCTGGCAGGCACAGAGCAGAGAAGGCTTTGATTGTTCCCTGGTGATTTTAAGGGCGTGAACCCTAAAACCTAAAACCTGCATCTGCCTTCATACTCAAAAAATTAAGCCAGTGTTATTTTTTTGCCCTCTGCATTGTTCACAAGTATACAACAACCCAAATTTGGTTTGAATGCAGTCAGTGTGAGCGGCAGTTTTCCCTTGTTCTCCCGTTTTTTGCCAATGCTTTTTCCTGATTTGCCTGAAGTAGTGTTTTCTCTAACCAGACTGTCTTACCAATGCGGGACTTCCCGCCATTTTACCTAAAATATTTTCTTAAATAAATGTAACCACCATGATGTAAATGAACATTGTACACAGGTGCCGTGGACTTGAATGAAGGGACGTTAGGCACAGCAATGCAGGACGGCTGATGCTTTGTGCTAGTGAGGAGCGGATTGGGTAGCTACCTGCGCAGGGTTGGGGACGACACATCGGCGTACTTGCTTCCTTGTTGCCTCCCTCCCTGGGGCACCAGGCCCCCTCCACTTTGGGACGTGGGGCTTGCCTTGATGGAGCCGCAGGGCATCACCACCTCTGCATCCGAGGACACACCCTTCTCGCGGTCCGTCTGATTGGCTGAACACAGGGGGTTCCCACCGGCGGCCTTGGCGGGTTCGCGGGCTCTGGGCCCAGGGAGCGCGGCGGCCTTGCTGCTGAGGTTGGACTCGATGCTGCTGGTGGAGGAGCGGTTGCCGTTGCGGGCGCCATTGCGGCTGGGGCGGGGCAGGCTCCGGTACTGCAGGTTGGCGCGGGCGCTGACGGGCAGGTAGCCATCGTCCTGGGCCTGCTGGCCGTCCCTGCGGCCCGAGGAGCGCCCTCCGATGAGGCCGGAGGATTTGGGGATCTTGCCCAGGGTGGCCGAGCCGCTGGTGATGGTGGCCCCGCTGGCCGTGATGAAGGTCATGCCGGACCCCTGCTTCTTGAAGCCGAAGGTGTTGGTCGGGGTGCGAGATGTGCTCGAGGGGGGCTTCTTGGCCTCGTCCCCGCTGCTCCGCCCAGCGTCCGAGGGCGAGCGCTGGATGCCGCTGGACCTGGGCGAGAGCCGGCCCTTCTCCGACACCTTGGCGTCATCCGTTTTACCTGCGCACCCGCAAAGCAGCAATAATGCTTCATCAACCACATAGCACAACCGCATCATTTACAGTAAACTGTGCATCACAGTGCCACAGTTCCTTATGAGCTGTCCTAACATGTCTGAACTCAGAGCTCGATCCGCCTCCAGCTTCAGAAGTGTGAGTCTGCACACTGTGACACATAACCCAGACACCACATTATCTCCAGTAACCTGATCTCACTTCTTGACAGACTGTTCAGCATTTGGCTTTTTTCCCCCCTCTTACTTTCCCATGGCCCAGTGAATGTATTAATAGTTAAAACAAGGAGGAGGAGGAGGAAACAAAGGGGGAGATGTCGGTTTGCAGCGGCAGACACAACAGGCACCGGCGTGTCTGTACGTACCGGTCCCGTGAGTCTTGACTCCGCTGGAGACCGCCGGCGCTGTCGTCTTGGTGCGGGGCGCGGTGATGCCCACCTGGGCGGTCATGCCCCGCCTCCAGGAGCCGGTCTGGGAGATGGCGGGGGCCGGCCGGCCGCAGGGGCTCTTGTCCGACTCGTCCGAGACGTCCGAGGGGTTGCGCCGCCACTTGGAGCCGGGCTCCATCCTGACCCCGCTGTCAGAGCCCCCGTCCGACCTGCGCACCTCGTCGCTGGACCACATGACGGCGCGGTCCACGGACGAGTGCTTCTCCGCGTCTGTCTGGTGCTGTGGGGAACAAACGCAAGGCGTGGCAGCACTGTGTCTGGTCTGCAGAGAGATGTAGTGTTGAATCATTCTCTCGCTTCTACACTTCCCTGCAGCTTGCCTGTTTGCTGGGTGAGTATTTTCCTCACACCACCTGAGCCTGCTACAATGGCAGTCTCATGGGGACTAGGTGCCACACCTGGCCCACACCATTCACAATGCTGAATCACAGCTAAACATTAATTTGAAAATGAAAGCATTTGCTCTCCTGACTAGTTTTTGGAGTTGATGAGAGAATATTCAGTCAAAACTATAAAGCAACAAATGTGAATAAAAGGCATCGCAGGAGTTAATAATTGCTTAGTTTGAAGGTGACCAAAGGTTGTACTGACAAAGACTTCTGCCTTTCTAACATGCCAAACTGCTATGAAAACTACAAGTAAAATGTTTTTTTCAAGGAAATATCCAAAAATATTTTGTTATTCTCTCCAACTGTGGACAGTTTTAAAAAAGAAATGCATTTTCAATGTCCCTTGCAAGAAAATCTCACAAAGATAAACATACGAATACTGGACCCTGACCTTGTGCCCTGAGGCAAAGCATTGGACATAAATTCCAGGAGCTAAGACGGTCTGCCCAGTGTCTTAGATTGCACATCTCACAGCTGTAAACGTCCTCAGCTTCTCACAAGTTCTCAGAAGCATTAGGGCAAATTTCAACGACGACCCCTCTCCGGCTTTGAAACTTTGAAATATACTTGCAGTACAGGTACATTTGGTCACCATATGCTGCTTCACATGCCTGAATCATGTAACACAGAGTCCTGTCTCCTCCTGGAAGTTCACGTCTCCCTAAAACTCATTCTCTTCTTCTGTTTTCAAAGGCTGTACTCAGCAGTCAGAACTGGCCAAAGACTACCTAATCAGAAAAGGGTTACAGTTAACCCAATTAAAACTTTTAAACAATGAAATCCATTTCTATTTCTAGGCAGTGGTGGTTTATAATACTGTGCATCTGTGGGCTTTGCTCTTAATGACAAACAGAAATACTCTCACAACAGGGATCCCTCTCTCCCCCAATCTGATTTGCCATCATCCCAGCTGAAGATGTGGAAGCAAAAAAAAAGCCCTTATATGGAGTTGTGTGAGAAGTGCATGTTCTTCGTGGTCTCAGCCCGTACGCAGTATTGTTATCAGAACATGGCTATCCTGGGAATGATCAGGACTGAAGCAGCCAAGGCAAATTACACCAGGGCGCTGAGATTAAACAACACCGGCGCAGACCAACCTGCCCTCTGATCCCTGATATGAAACTGAGTTTTGGCCAATTCGGTGCCTGATACAGTCAAGACTGCAATTCATTCCCCATCATTTCAATGATGACATCAATGGCAGAACGTGCCAAAGAATCTTAAAAATGTAAACTTGGGCTTAAATTCATTAGAGTTAAAGTTCAGGACAAAGCAAGCTTACAGACCACAGAAAAAGGAAGCAGGTAGCAGTTTATTCCCTGCTGCTCCCAGTAATGCGGTTGGCCCATAAACCAGCTGTACAATTAATTAAGTTCATTTACAGGGCCAAATTGCAACCATCTCTTTAACTGTGTACAAGGGGATCAACAGACCTCAGCATACCGGGACCTTTAGAAACTAATTTTCACAGTGGTGTGGGCTCAGTGGTATGCCTCAGTTCTGTTCACCATTTCCAACTGGGAGACTGCAGGATCTCAAAGGCCTTCATTTGGACTGCAGTCGCCAATGCAAGCTCACCTGTACGTCTACGCCCTTTCGGGGGGTGGCTGGTGTGTTGGCGTAGGAGCTGATGGAGGAGCTGGTGTTGATGTCATCTGTGTCAATTGTGTCGCTGATACCACTACTGACCGAGCTGCTGTCGTCCCAACTGCAGGAGGAGAGAGGGAGCATGTTCAAAACACCATTTAAACCACACTGGATATTATCAGCTCGGCTGATGGGGTTTGGAGATGGGGAGTATTATGATTTGCATTATCCCCATGTCAATGAGGTTCTGCATGTCTCCCTTGTATGAACTCCCCTCATAATTAGCTCCATGTTTGCCATAGAGACCCATGTGCTTGGTTAGTGTCCAGTTTCCCGCACCACAGTATCTATCGCACACCATCTCTGAGTGTATGTCACCATTCAATCACGTTCACAGGATATGAATACGGTCCATCCCACTCTGGCACAGTGGGCCAGGAAGTACAGGAAGAGCCACCTTCACTGCAATGTTGCCCATCTCACAAAAGGCTGCAGGGCAAGAACTACAGATATTACGATTCAAATAAATTGTGTGCCTTTGGCCAGATAGTTAGCAGCAGCAAACTGGGGAAGGTGTACCTGCATGCTATGTGACCTACATGGGCAAACTGAGCCCATGGTAAAAATTGCAACCTGATTAGGCTGATTCTGGCCGAGGCCCTGTCACTCCAATTGAGTCTGCCATACCCTGGCTGTCAACCTGTCCTCCCATTACAATTCCAACCAGAATCCCAAAGGTTTTCCCATTGTATACGCTTGTATGTGCTACAACACTTGCCATCACAATTGATAATTAATGTTATGACCAAGACAAGAGAAAAATAAAAAATTTTAAACAGTACACATCTGCCACAAGTCCACAACATGCACAGAATTGAAGAGGCCAACCCATAACGGCCTGTGATATCAAAGTACCTGTGATACCAAGTCAACATGAGAAGAAAACCACCCAACTCTGTTGTGCATCTTTGGCGTGGACATGACATGATGTTCGGTGGCATCCGGAACATCCCTGCGGCTGAAAGTACACTCACACCAGATGAGTGATGGCCTGTAAGCACCGTCCCTTCCCAAGGAAAAAAAAATCGGTCTCTGGAAATGTAACAGGCCTCTGTGACTATAGAGCAGAATCTCTTTAATGTGATTCGTGAACTAAAGCGTAAAGTGAACTCTGGGACAGAGCGCCTGAAGTCCATCACTCGGGGCCCAAGCCAATGGGCCGCTCCTGACAGGCCGCGGTAAACAAGGGCTGAGCTGTTCATCCTTCAAGCGCGTTAATGAAGACCACTCATCACTCTGACAGCGCGAGCAGCGAGATGCCGCTCTGCACGGGCCAAGGGGGGGTTCTGAGCTTGCCTGCAGGTCGAGTGGTGTAAAACCAGCGGGTGCGACTGTGGATTGCCTTGTGCACGTTTCTATATGAAACCAGCTTACTCTGGGCGGGGATTAGAGCCGAGCGCCGTGGTAACCAGCCGAGTGACAGGGTAGGTCTGACTCCCGCAGGAGCCCCCAGAAAAAAAAGGGCCGCAGCTGGTCCGGCAAATGAGCAGTGAGGAAGATGGAGAGGGAGGACATGGGAGGTATCGTCCTGACAAAGAGGCATGCCAACCTGGAATGTTCCAACTAAGGGTCGAAGGGGGGCTCATTAGGGGGGTTTTCTTGGCAGTGTTTGCTGATCCCAGTGCCTACCCATTTCCCTGCCAATGAGAATTCACTGATAGAACAGTGTTCCTCAGACCTCGGTGAACAATCCATCTTTTTACGGTAGCCATGGAAAACAAGGGGAACAGTGGCAGGGGACAGACAGGGTGGCTGAGTGTGAATTTTCCACACAGAAAAGAACACCCCAATGTCTCTGGCAGGGCTTTCATTATTATTATAAACCCATACAGGCTCCCAAATCTAATCACTGAAACTCCTTTTGCCAGTTTGTTCACACGGCTTCTTAACAAACATACAGTCAAACTATAGTCAATCCTTGCTGAAAACACCAGTATAGCACAAAACAAGCAATGACTCAGAACAGTGCCAGGAAGTATATTTACAGTAATCCTGAGTCACGATGATAAAAAAACAAACCTAAAAATGACATTACATTACTGCCACTTAGCAGACACTCTTACCCAGAGTTATTTTCACTGTTTTACATTTATACAGCTGTATATACTGAAGCAACTCTCCATTAAGTACCTTGTGAACAGTGTACAGTGGTAGTGTTCAACATAGGAATTAAATTTGCAACCTCTGGGTTATAAGCCCAGTTCTATAACCACTGCACTGTCACTGATGAAAATGATCAGTACACAGCTGCTGAAACTATAGATTTTATAACTTAACCCATGAGTGCAAATTATGCATTTCTTGCCACTCTACCCATAAAATTTTTCACTGCCCCCAAGAAATGAAACCCCCTTTGGGCCTGCTGTAAACGTGCGTCTCCAGGCCTCGCTGCGTGTTCTTTGTTCTCTGTGTGAAGTGCAGTGGAGGGTAAGCAGCACTGTGAGCGATGAGGAGAAAGCCCCGGAGTCTGCATAATTAACAGCAGCAGCAGCCATTTTGCACCAGGGACCAGAGACAAGCTTGGTATGGCTTGGTAACTGCAAGCGAGGGGGGGTGGTGGTGGGCCCTGAACCCTGCAGACTGAATGAGCCAGCACTGAACATGTCTGTCGGGGGTTGTGGGGGATGAAAGCCTCGCACATGAATGACATCATGTACTTCCTTCTCTTCTTCACAGTTTAAAGGGGGGGGGGGGGGCTGCAATTACAAGGGGGTTTTCTCTCCTTCATAGATGAAAACATGACCTCTGGGGATGTTGGGTGGGAGGCGTGGGCCTCAGAAACAAGCCCCCTGTCCTGAAGTTTGGAACCTGCCAGCGAGAGGTAAATGAACAGGAAGGGCATTGGGCAACCTTGTTAACAGGGTTTTAAAGAGGACAGAGGAAGGTTTTGAGCCTGTCTGTGGAATTGTGTTTGTGTGGCAGCTCATTAGTTCTGGCACATTCATCATTCATCCAGTGACAGACAGGCTGTTGTCAAGAAGCTGTCTGAGTAACAAGTTTCATGTAAAAAAAACAAATAAGAACAAACAAAAAAAAAACACTGTAGATTCCTTTATAAATCCTTTGTTGTACCAAGTGTAATGCTAAAATAATCCTTGAAGTCATCTTAACTTCAAATTGAAATGGCAATTTATATCTGCACAAGCATTTTACTGTGTTGGTGCTTAAGAGCCACAGAACATGGTTATTGTTACTGAGTGCCTGGTAGCCGAAGTGAGGCAGACACTCTGGCAGTATGACAGCCTGAGATTAAGAGAGAAATTTATCAGCCTCAGGCACAGTTTCAACTCTCTTTAAAGTCTATCTGCAAAACCGTGCACGAAGTACTGCTTTGATTGACTCAAAGCATCACTCAGATCGAGTACAAAGGCTCACAAGTAACAAAATGTTGAAAATTAAAGACACGCAAGACAAACAAAAAAAACCTGTCGGCAAACAAAAAAAGTCTGCCCCTTCGGCAAATTAAAATAACATGCATTCACAAAACAGCGAATACTTAAGAGTGTATTTCATAAAATTTGTCAGACAGCACAGCGGATTTCACTCTCGAAGGCACAAATGTAGGACATGTCCCTAACAATGTGATTCACAAGATAAAGCAGAGGAGAAAAGAACGAATAAGGTGCCTGAGAGTGTAACAGAGCCCAGCGCTGTTCACCATTAGCTCTCCTCAAATCCTCAAAGGACCCCTCCTCCCCCCCCGCCTCTCTCACCTGGGCGCGCGGGCTAGCCACGGCTCCCCTCGGCGCAAGGTTTCCAGGAAAGCGCTGGAGCTGGCCCGGGGGGCGGGGAGCTCCATGGGGCCCGCCTCGCCCTCTGCGCGGTGCGGCTTCAGCGCACCGAGCCGGCCATCCCCTCCGCTGCAGCGTCCGCCTCGCACTGAGGGGAGCCGCCGCAAGCGAAGGCTCGTAACGGATCGCCCGCGAGCCCGTAACCCGAGCCCTGCGCGGAGTTAACCTGCGAAGTGCTGGAGCGGCCGCGAGTCAGGGCGCTCTGTGTGATGTGGGGGGCGGGGGGGGGAGCCTCTAGCAGCTACCCGATCTCCCCCATTAACAGACAACAGGAAGCTAATTAGAGTGCGTTGGATTCAACGCGCGTTCACAAAAGGCTCCGGAGTTGGCATAAACCGCGAGGTAAAATAAATATCCGGCAGGTTCTGAAGGGACGCGCTGAGCTGGATTCACCTCAGCGCCGCTGACGCAGGCCAAGCCTTCGCGCGGCCCCGCCGTTCGCAGGTGGAGATTCTGCCGATAGAGCCGCTTGCATCGTCGCGCCAGCTGAGGCTCGGTTCGCTGCGGGGGAGAACAAAGAGTAGTCCCTCTCCGGCACACTGATAAAGAGCTCTACGAGGCAACTGGATAATCCAGTTTGATACCGCGGAGGAGCGAGCGCGGAGGAGTTCAAAAGAACCGCTTACATTAATTGTGCCGGCTGGAAAGGGGGTCTTGCGGGTGCGCTCAAGGATATTTGTTAAGTCAACAGGGCCGCAGTAAAGTGAGCGAGCGCGCTCCCTTAACCAATCCAATTTGTACATTCCAGGAAAGCCTGTTTTCCCTCGCCATCTTGCCTAAAGAGGATTTTTTCGGGGTCAGAGCACGGGGTCAAGCGCTGTTGTTATTTAAAGGAAAGGAGCGTACGTACCGATGGGAATTACTCCAGAAAGATAAACCTCCGAGAGCCAAGCAGTCTTCCCAACTGCACCCTCATGAAAACTCACTTTTCTCCGCTTGCTTTTCTGTACTTCACCCTCAAGCCTCTGCTGCAGCGGTCTGACGAACCGTGACATCGTATGTACACGTTTCCAATCGGACGAAACAAGAACAAAATCAAAAGACATCCTTCCTATTGCATTGCATCTTCCCTTTCTTAAAGGGCTAAAATCTACAAGTTACATTTTCTATTTAGTGGAAACTTTAAAGAAGCTAGCGTTTCCACAGTGTGACTTCACACCTCAATGAAAGGAAAGCATCCATGTGCCTCAACATTGTTTGGTACAGATTCCTTTTTTCTTCAGTCCCCTCAGAATGTAAATACACAGTGATCTCTCTCACACAGCTGCCAAGGCACTCTGAGCACCTCTTTTGTTCAGCTGGAGTCCTTATCCATATTTAGTGGGATGGCTGGATGAACAGATGATAATGATCCCACTGCTGTCTCTAGTCTGTCTCCAACTCTATAGAAACAAACACACACACACATACAGACACGAACACACGGACGAACGGACACAAATGCGGACACACACACACACACACACACACACACAGATGTGCACACGTGCATGCATTCTCCCACATAACATGACTTTGTACTAGAGGGAGATTTGGGCAATAACACCATACCTCCCTGTCCCAAAATACTCATTACCTCTGTGACAGAAAGCAAGCTCTTCAGAAGGACTTCCTACACATTAGAATAGCCACCAACAGCAGTGTTGACATCCGGTAAAATAAGGCCACCTCACAAATTTTCTCCAGCATGATGCCTGCAAGCTTTAATTAGGGGTGGCATGTACAATCTAAGCCCCTTCCACACATGAAACCCACAACATGCTGTGTTCAATTATCTGGGTTAGCTAGCGTATCTCCCCGTTCACACATAGGTCTCCTACATAAGAAAAATTCAGTGTCTGTTCACACATGACATGACCGTTTTGGATATATCGGGCAAGGCAGGATATCCACCCTCCAAAATAATGTAGGACAAATGTTAACAGTATGTCTTCAAAACAGCCAGCTATTTCACTGAATAATAACTTTAGCAGCAATGTAATTCCTACCAACACAACATGACAAAGCTAAATAGCCATCTACGTATATCTGCCATTGATACGTGGTGCTGACCAGTTTGCTACATTGGATAAAAAAAGCAACTTGAAACTGGATGAGTCACAGATGTTTACCAGGGAGAAGTATTGCATAGCACACAAGCCATTTTGTAATGGTGTCCTTACAATAGACAAAGCCATGTCAATCAAGGACAGCGATGCCATTTACCACATTCCAAACTATAAATGTCAAAGTTCCATCACAAAATTGCACAATGCAGCTCCAATATCTTCTACGTGCAAAGTCTCATATTTTGCTGAGAGTCTGCCACTCAATATTTATTATATAAATTGTGCCATGAAGAAAAGATCTTGCGAAAGAAAGTTGTAACCTTTAATGTGCTTTATCCGGATACATTTACGGGTTAAGGTGCATGTGTCGACTAACCAAAAAATTCTCCATCATAGGACATTTCAAGCAGTACTTTGGTTGTTATGCTATTCTCAAGAACACTGCTGCCAAACCCTGCTCCTGATGATCTACCATCCTGTTGGTTTTCCTTTCAATCCTAATTTGGCACACCTGACTCTACTAATTAGCAGCTCAATGAGATCTCCAGCAGTTGAATCAGGCGTGATTTGTCAGGGCTGGAGTAAAAGCATACATCACGGTAGATATCCAGGGCAGAGTTAGGCAGCCCTGCTCTAGGTTTTTCACAGCAATTGATCTGAAGGCAGCTGGGACTCTTTTCTGAAGTCTGTTGAGCAAAACAGCAAATCATTTGATAATCGAATCATACAAAATATAGAGAAAGAACGAACAGTTCATTTTAAGGCAATATCCAATATAATAAATGCGGCGGTCTACCAGAAATGAGCGAATCCTATTTAGATTCTGCAGAACCGCCAGAAACACAGACGAAACTTACCAGCAATATAGACGGTGTGAGACCAGATGCTTTCAAGTGCAAGCAGGGATGTCGCATGAAGCTTTAAATTTAGAGGACTGTGAGGGTTCTGTACGCATTTCTAAGCGTGACACAGGCAGTGTGCAGGGAGATCAGCCTGCAGGGCTTGGACAAGGGCAGTGCATTCCAGCCCAGGCGTCCAAGCCCTGTGGTGCGTAATGACACAGCTGTCTGAAGCCCAGAGAAATGACAGGGTCAGAGTGTCAGGAATTCAAGCACAACACATCTCTAAAAATTTCAGGTTCTCTTCGTATGTGGAGAGCACTGCGCTTTGGAGAGGTAAGAGACTGGAACTTTCTATAAACACTCCAAGGTGCAACTCTGCCCCGAGGATGCTGAGTAAAAGAAAATACTACGCAAAAGAGGTCAACATGTTTGTTTCTTCAGTTCGTTAGTCAAAAAGCATAACTCACGATTTTGAAACGATGTACAATGCCATCTTTAGAATTTGTTTTTCCTATTTGACTTTTTTTAACAGGGTCAGTGGATTTGTGGTTCACTTTCTTGGAACAGCCATGTTCTGGCAGCGGTTAGCAAACACGCAAACCCAAAACAACTGTGGATTCCTGTTCTTGGACCCCTGAGGAACGGTGCTTTGAGGCTCCCTGTGAAAGGAGGCGGGGCTCAGCGCTGAGACTGAGGTGGAGCCGGAGGGAGCCTTGCTCTGAGATTGCAGGGCTGCAGGATCAGGATTGGGAGCCAGACGGACCCTGCCAAGTGCACTGAGCGTGCTCATGGCTCATGGATGAGACCCCTCATCCAAGGTAAAACCCACTGTTAGCTAGGCCAACAGACTGGTGGGCCAGAAGTTCACCGGGTCGAACCAGCCCTCTGGCAGAGGAAAGCCTTGCTCTCTGCTCCACAGTCTCTGTCAAAGCAAAGGATCTCTTACACACTGATAACTCAAATGCTCTGCCTGTCACACGCTTTTACCCTTCAAAGTTCGGCAGGTGACAATCCCTACAACAAGCTCCAGAGTCACTCAAACCACAGGTGCACACATACAGGTATTCTTCTCCATACACACGCAAACAAACAAATGCATGCACCCGTACATTTGCCCACACACCATATGAACACGTTTCTTAGCATGAAGATTCACAAGCATGCACATACAAAAAGCCTTAATTGGCTAACTAAGCTAATTAGAATTAGCTATTTAGATTAATCACCTAACGTTAGCTGTGTGATAGTGATGTGCATTACGTCTGAAGCTGGGAATCAATTCCAGAACCAGCCCACACCTTTGGAACCCAGGTAAGAGAATTGGATCTGGTTCCAAATTAACTCACAATTTCCACAAGCACTCCACGCTGCATCTCAGAAAATCAGACACTAAGTTTGTATTTACACATACAAAAATGCAACCAGTTTTATTTAACCAGTTTTTATTTTGTTTGCATTATATTTATTTATGGTAAAAAGCTATGTTATAAGCAAATTAAACCACTGCAACCAGCACGCATGCACACAAACGCATGCATGCACACACACACACACACACACACACACACACAAATGTAGCAGGTATTTTTCACAAATATATTTTCCCTCCGGGCACGGTGTTCCACACTGAGAACAAGAGCAGATCAGGTCACTCATCTCCCCAGTGCCAGTCTACTGAATTCAGCTTCATTAGCATATGAATACGCGGCTGGGTGTAATGCCACTTCAGCATAATTAAGTTCATTGTTGGGGCGTGGGCTAATGACAATTTAGGGTGTGAAACACTTCCAATCAAACACTTGTGTAACCCTTGTAGTAACACGCATTATAATTACACATTAATCTAGGAAATGGGGGGGAGGTGTAGAACAGGCTCAATCTCTTTACATCTTCCAGCATACTCTTTAACCAAGAATAAACAACGAAACTGGTATATGAAGCAAAACGTTCTCTTCAAATGATACTTGAATAGAGAAATAGTGGCAGAACACAAATCAAGTAGGTTATGTGAATCATTTTACATTCATAATTTAATTGCAAGGTAAGATAAATATCAATCCACCGTGCACATCTTTCATGTACCATGTGAATCTACAGCTTCTGTTCTACTTACCTACACAGAAGAGACAGGATTTAGAGATTTAACTCACATTCTAGCAAGAAGTATAGAACACCCCTTTTTTCATCAACGTCGGAGAAGGGATCAAACATGGCCAATTTCCCCATTCTCCCCTCTGCCCGTCACCACCCCAGAGTAAAGAGGGCAGGGTGGAGCTACGCTTCTAAATCCCCTTCAGAACTGAAGTCCCACAGCAGTGTTCACCAGACTAGAAACAAACCAGGCGGGAGCGTTCAGCAGGCAGACGGCTAATTCCAGCTCTCCTTCCCAACGTATTAGTGCTCTGCATGAGAGTACACAGGAGAGTTGCACTATGATGGTAACAAATTATTCTCCAAATACCTAACATTCTATTTTTAAGGTTTAAACTCCAAGCATTTCTAAAACTCCCTCCCAGCCCATTTGCAGCAAGGACGGGGGAATGGGGGGAAAAAAAGTATAAACACCAGGTCCCAAAACTCCCACAGCGTCTCGTTCAACATCCCTTAACCGTCAAATAATTTGACTAATTTTTATCTACACATCACACTGAATGACCCATGTTCTATTCCATTATTTTTCCCACTGAGACCAACTCTCAACACAGTTCATTTCAAGAGGTCTGAAGTACAAGCTTATTCATGGTCAGATTCTAATTGGCTCCCTAGTTCTTGGGCTGCCAAATGGGGTCACGCAATACTTAAGCTGACCGGCACAATTAGAGCACAGCTCAGTCTTACGTTTATTACAGTACAGTAGACATGGACATCAATACTCCACAGCAGAACCTGAAGCTACAACAGTAGTTCTTACAGAATGAACGGACTGAGCCCCACAGCCACATCCGGCGAGTAAGAGGATAGCTTTGCTGCTCAATTGTCTAGCAACAAAACAGAAACAAATGTAACTTCACGCCAGGCACGAAACACAGTGCAGCGTGACACAGTGGCTCTCTCTTCAACCACAGCCACTTTCACCCACGTCCTGAAGGGACACCCCCCCCTAGGTGTAACCCGAGACCGAGTCAGCCCTGCTCCTATTCAGCAGGTACCATTGAGCGGTGTGAATGGGAAATCACAGACAGAGACACCGGTTACAGCCTGGCGTGCAACACCTGGACCGCGGCACAATCGGAGCCTCGGACAAAGGAGGAGGAGACGCAGAGGGAAGACGGAGCTGCTCGGGGCTCCTCCTTACCTGTGCTCTGGGCGAGGCCGGGCGTGTGGATATTAGGGCCAGGACAGGTGCGGCGGTATCTACGGCCGCGTACGTTGCCTGCTAAATGCTAAAGCTCGGGCGCCGGCTCTCCAGCCCACCCTCCTCTCTCTCCTGCTCGCGCTCAGAGCGGAATGCTAACGGCGGACTCCTCGCACGGCCGAGCGCTCGTCTCGCAGAAGGTGCTTTCCGCGCCGTACGGGGAGGGTTCCTGAGCGGGGGCTGAAGGGCTCTCCGTCTCTCGGTCCCGCGCCCCGTCTCTCGAGGACTCGGGGACCCGGGAGACGCTCGAACGACAGCTAGCAGCCCCCTCCCACCTCCCCCCCCCCCCCCTTTGAACTCTGCTTGGGTTCCAGTTTGAACAGACTGCCAAGGAGCGCCTCCCTAAAAATACGCAGCCGTTTTAAAACCCATTGTTCCCCTGGCGTGAAGGAAAAATGACGGGTTGTAACCGAGGAGGTAATTGGCAGTTGAAGTAGCTAAAGAAGGGCTTTCCAAACGCGGCGGGGGAGGAGAGGATGCAGCGAAGATCGGCCCTCCCTCGTCGACCCTCCGGCTACTCGGGGCCGAACCACGTGTCCCAACCCACAGCCGAGGGCCCCGTGAAGGGCCCCCCGTGAAGGCCCATCCTTCTGCAGACCAGACCTCGCTCTCTTCACCCGCAGAGGGGGGGGCGAGCGTGATCGCGTGTCGCCGTCTGTTACGGCCGCTTCCCATTTTAACGGCGGGCAGCGCTGCCGGGCCTCGAGGACCCCATTCTCGCCACGCCCGCTGGGGGCGAGCTCTCCATTCAAGCCCTTGGCTTTGTTCGCTGTCTTACACCAGGAAGGGTCAGAGCGCGCGGGCTATTCGTTAGCAGGTGTTGGGCCGGCTGCGACCGGGGCTTGGGCTTCACGCCGGGCTTTGTTCCCCGCCCCGGCGGATGATGGCGAGGTTTCATCACGTACCCTGCTGGTAGCGCACCACCACCTGCAAATAAATCACCTCCTCGCTGCCAGCCAGACAGCATTCTCACAGCGTGGTTCCGCCGTACAGGCTTCTTATTTAAATGCAAAACGACACGAAAACTAAATGCAGAAAAACCACAAATAACCCTGACGCTGGAAAATCTAATCTGCGGCAATGAGATGCATTAGCTGTATGAAATGAGTATTGTACTTTATCGAACCTGTGTTTTGTAGTTGTTCCAATGACCATGATATGGACTTTTGTACATCGCTTTGGATTACATTACATTACATTACATTCATTTGGCAGACGCTTTTATCCAAAGCGAAGTACAAAAAAAGTACATAAAAGCGTCTGCTAAATAAATGTAAATGCATTATCCTATGTAATTACCAGAAGCCATTATGGATATTACTGATATCAAAAGGTATTACCCGATACAAAAAGAAAACATGGTATATTAGCCTTGGTTTAAAAATGACCGCTTGCAGGCATTCTACACCAGTACCTTTAATCTATAACATGTCACACGTTCTTCCTGTTCATCCATTGTTCCAAAGACATTCCAGTTACATTACCGCATAATACGGCACGACAACAGGCAGCTCATTGCAATTAAGCGACAGACAGGACCGCACAGCACAGCAGGAGTCAGAAGAAGACGAAATCGGTCCATTCTCAGGAGCGACTGATTCATATCCCTAGGAGGGCTGATGGGGGATAAACTGTAGATTGTCAGTCGTAATGCATATAAAACCAGAATTAAGCCCTGTACAGTTTCTGCACCTGGGGCCTCTCTTTCTCAAACGCACCACCAGCTGCCGTGCCTCAATGTCTGCAAAACAAGCCGCTCATAGCGCTGGTCCTTCATCAATTTGGCTTTCAGATAAACAGAGAACAGAGACGACACTCTCATCAAAGGTGTAAGAAAAACGTTCTGAGAACCGTAAAAACATTTTACAAATGATTTCACTGCACACATACATAAGTAGTGAGTTCACCCCACAGTGGGGTCCATTTAATTGGTTACAGGCACATTTTCCACATAAACCTCCATGTATCATGATTATTTAACTCTTTATTTTCACAGACACATACAGAACCTCCTCCATTATAAAAAAGTTTTTTTTTTTTAAACCCAGCAACGTAGCCGTAGGACAATAAAGAAAGTCCCAAATGTTTTTAAAAGTATATATAAAGCGTGGGTTCCCCCCACTTTCCTCCTGCCCAGATTTCTAGTGAAGGACACAGAGCCAGCCAACACCTGTCTCTGGAGGCCCTGGGGTCCAGCAAGTGGGACAAGCTGGAGGAAGCTGGGACTGCTGTCTGGGCAGAGGGATGTGTGAGCAGACAGGTGGGCTATCACGGGGGGGGGGGCGAGACACGGTCGGATGCATCAGCAGGAGCGAGGATCCCCCCAGGGCACTATTTAATGGCTCCGAAAAATGGGGGAGAAATTCTCAAATGCCTACATTACCGAGGGGAAAGCATACACACAGACGCGCTTCCACAGTCAAACCAAGCTTATTCTACCATGAAGGTTCTGTTATCTTTGCTTCAAGCGGATGTAATCCTCGATGGCCTTTTCTGTCCAGACAGACGGTTTGTAGTGTGAATGCGGTGTGTCAACATCCGCACACAGCTAAAGAGAATCCCCTGCATGGGGGACCAAACGGTGTTTGGATAGCGCGGCTAAATCCGTGGATGCCCCCCCCCCCTTCCTGTGTCTAAGGCAGCGTCTCCAACGACAACGCCAAGAGAAAGAGAAGCCAAACAGCCGGCAGCCTAATAATTATCATACCGCTCGCACAAAGCCCGGCAGAGGCTGCCGTGGAGACGGAGAGCGGAGCCTAAAGCGAGCGCTACACAACACGCGACATCCGGCGGTCCCGCCACTCAAACAAAACAACATGCCTCGGCGGGTTATTCCTGTTGCCACGGCGAAAGCCGCGCCAGCGAAGCCCCCCCGGTCGGGTCGCCGCGGGCCTCCATCGGGACGATTCATTCGGCGAGCGGCGGTTCAGCTCCGGCTCGGACGGCTGCCAGGGAAACGGCGTTCATGATTAACCAGGTTGTTCCCCCTGGCCCCGGCAGACTCTCGCTGTTGGAATCCCCCCCCCCCGCCCCCCCCGATGTTCCACAACACCAGCTTAAGTAAATCTCCGACAGGAGACCTGGGAAGAGCGCACCCTTTGATGGACTTAACCCCCGGGTTCACAGGATCCCTTCCAGGTTTCCCCTTAATGCCACGCACACATCAAACAGAGCACTCGGGAGAGCGCGCGGTCAGCGTGCGCGGTCAGCGTGCGCGGCCTAACGGGTCTTTAAGACGACCGCGGCCGCGTTCGCTGCATCAATAGCGAGACTTTCCGGAAGTCGCCCGTTATGAGAGAAGCCGAGCAGTTGGGTCCAAAGAAAGCACAAGAAGACCGATTTTAGGATCAATTATCCTCGGCTAAATAACAGCGTTGCGCAAGCAGCTTCGGGCTGGCATCTGTCTGCACAGCTCCTTCGCTACGGGAATCGGGCGTGCAGCAAACCAGAGGCGACGTCCAACCGGCGGTAAGCCAGTAAAACAAGGCTGCCACCGTAGGGCTCAGAGACGCAGACGGAAGCTCGCAGGGCTGAAGGCTCGTGAGTGAGAGGGTAAGGCCGGAGAGAAACGCTGGAGCCCGGCCCTGCAGCCGCAGCGGGGGAGCTGAGCCCGCAGCCCGCCTCGCTGTTAGAGCCCCCGCTCATCCGTTAGCCTCGCCGCGTCGGACGGCCCCTCGCCGCCGCGGGGACGGCGCACCTCGTCGAGTCTGCGTTTCATGCTAATGAGGGCTAATGTGCACGACGCCCGTCGCCGAGGGCCTCCTGTGCAAACAAGTACACAGATTCCCAGCATTCCTTTGGGGGTGCCCTCAACCCATCCAATCGCGGCAGCCAGATTCACAGAGCCAAGGGAGAAGCAAACTCCATTTTTTTCCCTTGCTAAAACAGCAAATCCTCTTTGTTGAAATACAGGACGGACGCGTACGGTTGAGCCAAGCTCTTTTCCAAATTTTTAATTAACTCATTAAAATGCAAAAGGGTCTCAGGGAGTAAATATTTCTTGAAATCCTTGCGAATTTGCTTTCGTCTTTATCACATAATTGCTTCTTTTTATCTGGTATCAGTCTAAGCCCCCTTGCCCGAATGCATATTCATTACAAACAGGTACAGAAGACCTCTCTCCCAATTGTAATTTCCATTTATTGGGCTAATAACATGCTGGTATCAGAACACCGGCATTCAGTCCACACAAAGGTGTTTGTGGTGCGCTGGAATACCACAGCTTAAACAAACGGAGAAAGGGAAGGGAGGGGGAAGCAGACACACCTGAGAGTCATGAGTTATGAACCCTCTGCTTCTCCTGCCAACAACACAAACACAAGAGGGGAGGGGAGGGAGAGGGGGAGTCACCACACTCGCCCTCCGAAAAGAATGGAAAAAAAAGGAATTTATGGCTGAAAACAAGAGCCAGACTGTGCACCTGAGCTCATCTCTTACCAGCCGTCCATAGTCCTGAGCGAAACAATCCCTCCGCTTCGGGGTGACGGCACAAAGGAATCTCTGTCTCCGCACAGAGCGGCCTTATACGGCGTTTTTACAAAAATCCAGACGGGATTCCTTCAGCAAACAGCCACAGACAAAGGCCTGCCAGAACTGTTCTGATTAAAGGGGTACAGTAAAAAGCCAGGTGGCCTTATTATTGAAAAGCAGTCCTTTATGTACAGTGGAATCAGCTGCGAGCCCCCAGGGCTAGTCAGACCTGTTTTGCGCGCGCGTCCGTTCACATGCATCGGACGGAAGAGACGCAAAGCCGGCCGGTTTGACCAGGGCACTTTTGGGGTGGGAGGTCAGCCTGTGGCAGAGACTCCACGTGTTGTCTATCTAGCTGGGGATGGCGGTTTGGAAGGCTGTGACCTTACCTGTCGGCGTCCACCTGGCCCGTGGAGGCCTTGCGCTGGAGGGCCTCCCTGACCGACGTCACCCCGTCCGGCAGGCGGTTCAGCCGCCGCGTGTACAGGCTCAGTCCTCCGTCCGTCATGTACCTGCGGGGACAGGCGGTCCAGCTTAAATTAGGCTCCACACAGTGCTTTCCGCACAGACCTGCTGGGTGCAATCATATGCTGTATCAGGCTCATATATTTACAGTAAAGCCCCTTAAAGCACCTTAAGAAGGTCACTGTTATGTGCTGAAAACAAAAATCTAGTCCAATGCTCAAGTAAACACAACAAACTTAAAGACTGCTGAGAACGATGGTATCATTCAGCTGCTTTTCCCAAGCTTTTTGGTCCACCGCAAAATCTAAAATGATACAGCCTTTCAAAATAAATTTAAGGGCAGGAGCTCCGGGCAGTATTCGAGAGAAGTTTTTCTATAATGTTTATTTTTGTCCATTTCAGTTTAATATTAAAACCCCACCACTAGGTAAGAATCGGCCGTTGTTTTAACCAATGAATGGAAAATGAGCACCGAGTGACCCATTTCAATCTAGAAACAAAAGTAAATAAATCTTTCTCGTTTCATACTGGAAGCCAAGCCAATAAAAGCTATTTAAAAATCTGAAATGTAAACCGTGTCCAAAACAAATACATTAAATGTAAGGAAGTTCATAAATCAGTTGACAGCTGACACGTCCCACTGGAGGAGTCAAGACGCTCTCGACTTGTTCCGCATTTATAGGAAAAGATTCATCCTTCATCCGATTCAACCGCTTTCAGCTATTTTAGGATTGTGGCTGTTAGTCTACAGTGAAGTATTATGAAAACATTTTTTTTAATGAATTGTAATTCCACATTTAAAAAATTCCACATTTTCTCTCTGTTAATGTAGGGCAAATCATTTGGGCAAACATTCACTCTTCCGTGTGAAATGAAGGTCTGTGATTTGCTAAACAGAGAGCAAAGAGCCAAGGTCACTTCTGTAGGCACAGAGGCCAGAGACTGCACATGGACCGCAGATGTGCGTGGACAGAAGCCTTTCATGGTTAAACAAACTTTACAAGTCAACACAACTTCATCATAAATATTTACCCGGCTGAGAGAGAGAGAGAGAGAGAGAGAGAGAGAAATATATATATATATATATATATATATAGAGAGAGAGAGAAAGAGAGCGAAAGATACTCATATATATATAAAGAGAGAGAAAGAAAGATTGTATATATATATATATATATACACACAGCACTGTGCAAAAGTCATAGGCACCCTAGATTTTTAAATATGATATATAGTATATATTTGGTCTTAGATGTTTATTTTTTGTTTTCTGCATTAGTATGTCAGTAGAAAAGAGCAAATTTGAGATGAATTTTCCAAAAAATTTAATTTTACAGATACCTTTTTCTATTTTGTTAAATAAAGTAATATTTTAAGTAATAGACTACTTTTCAGATAAAAACTTGATCAAGGGTCTCTGGGATTACCTGGAGAGCCAGAAGCAAGCGAAACAGCCAAAATCTGCAGAAGAACTGTGGCAAATTCTGCAAAATGCTTGGAACAACCTACCAGCCGATTTTCTTATAAAACTGCTGGACAGTGTACCTAAGAGAATTGATGTAGTTTTAAAGGCGAAGGGTGGTCACACCAAACATTGATTTTTGATTTAGTTTTTAAGTATTTACTGCTCTTTATATTATTTTTTCAATATTTATAACCTTTCCATTTCATTATTTTTGAAAGCATCTTAGCTGTACAGCATTTTTTTTACAGGTGCCTAAGACTTTAGCACAGCACTGTATATATATATATATATATATATATATATATATATGAAAAGAGAGAGAGTGCCCAGATCCAACATCCACTCCAGATAATGGCTATCTGAGGCAGATAGAAACATGCTTACTGGTGTCATTAAAGGGGGGGGGGGGTGCTATCCTCTGGAAGCAGAGGCTGTTAGTCAAGGTAGAGCATAGTGTTTCT